>NC_042957.1:42341690-42941690 GCF_901001165.1 Salmo trutta
CTAGAGGAAGTCATAGATCTTATAGCATGAAAGCAACTGAATGGCATTCAAGGAAATCCAGCAAAGAAGGGGTGCGCCGAATTTCACCCTGTTTAAACATTCATTTCCCATAACTGAAGACTGTGTGTGTATATTGTCATGACCCACATAGTCAGAGCTTCGTTTCACTACAGTCCCTTCCCACAGCCACTACTGCCAATTCCTGTGAATGTCCCAAAGATGGTCCAATGTAGCTCAGCTGATTTAGTATAGTGCTTGCAATGCCAGGATAGTTGGTTAAATTCTTGGGACCAGTAGTATGTAAAATGTATGCACGCATGACTGTAAGTTGCTTTGGATAAAGGTGTCCGCAAAATGGCATATACACTGAGTGTACAAAACATTAAGAACACCTTCCTAACATTGAGTTGCACCCCCACCCCCTCCCGTCTTTTGCCCTCAGAACAGCCTCAATTCGGTGGGCCATGGACTCTACAAGGTGTCGAAAGCGTTCCACAGGGATAATGGCCCATGTTGACTCCAATGCTTCCCACAGTTGTGAAGTTGGCTGGATGTCCTTGGGCAGGGGACCATTATTGATACACACTCTAAACTTGTGAAAAACCCAGCAGAGTTGCAGTTCTTGACACAAACCAGTTCTCCTGGCACCTACTAACATACCCCGTTCAAAGGCACTTAAATATTTTGTATTGTCCATTCACCCTCTGAATGGCAAACATACACAATCCATGTCTCAATTGTCTCAAAGCTTAAAAATCCTTCTTTAACCTGTTTCCTCCCCTTCATCAACACGGATTGAAATCGATTTAACAAGTGACATCAATAAGGGATTATAGCTTTCACCTGGATTCGCCTGGTCAGTCTATGTAATGGAAAGAGCAAGGTGTCCTTAATGTTTTGTACACTCAGTGTATATTATTATATTAAAGTTAAGGCCTCTTTGGCCTCTTCTCAAGCCTATCAAAATGAGACCCTCATACTTGAATTATATCGCCTCTCTTAAAGATAACCATAAGGGGACTGGACTCACCATGGTATAATTCACCATGCACTTGACATGTGTCATATGCAGGACGTATCCTGGGAAAGGAACTTTTAGGATACTTGCTGTGTATGCTACGATACAAAGTACATAGAATCGACTCTAGCAGTCAAAACGAGGCCCCTCTCTCCTTGAGTTAAAAATGTTTTTCCTATTATTTTTAACTGTTGTCATGTGTATTAAGGACCTCAACACCATGACTCAAGACAATAGGCAGCCATAGCATGATTAGAATGATTTATAGTTGTGTTGCTGTGACAAGCGCTCATCCTATTGCTAGTCTGTCAAATATCCTGTGGACACACACACACAAACACACACACATTTGGCCTTGCTTAGCTCCCAGGCATGTTTCATGATGGGTCTGGTGAGATTTTACATGGCCTCTACCTTCCACTCATATGATGTTTATCGACAGGTTTATGAGTTTAGACATCTGGAGAGGGGCCTATGTTGATCATGAGCATGTGGACAAGCATTGGGGAGTTATGGGGCCCAACAAATGAGTGCATCATCAGAGCATGTGCCCCAAGCGTACCAAAAAAAATGCATGTTAGTGGAGAAAGATTGTTATTTTCACTTTGGGATTCTGGACTATAAGAAGTTTATGTTCTGTAGATGGGTCTGCCATGTGCTGTAACTGTTCTATGGTTACCTTGCCAAGCAGGGCCCAATCGGATGTCCTCACCATGAAGCCCTCACAGCCTGAAGTGAAACTCAGGACTGTTTAAAATATATTTTATATAGAAGCATTAAAGCCATGAGAGCTGTCATAAGGTGTGGTTTAGATGATGAGCAGTTTAACTTACAAGACACAGCTTAATTACTATGTACTTCATAATTACTCAATAATTACAAGTGCACATGTGGTTGTAGGCCACAGCCATAGACTAAGTGGAGGGGTGAGGGGCCTGGTTCACATTTATTTTGTACAAAACAATATTGAATGTAACAAGTTGGTGCCTTTTGTTTAGAGAGCACACAAACCCCAGTGCAAACGTCGTTAAAATGCAATGATCCTGAAATTCAACAAAGGTCTATAATTGGGGCCTGGTGTCAAATATGCTCAATGGTCCCCTAATGTTAACATTCCCAGTGAAATGAAACAAAGAAAATTAACTTAGCCTTTAAAATGAGCTAAACAGAAAAACATACATTTGGCAACGAACTTTTGAATGGGCAATTAGACCTACATTTTAATTAATTGACTCCGTCACATACCTCTGCGCTGCCCGACCTCAGACATGTCGCAAACAACGCGAGCAGCTGAACCCAAACCCACGAGCTCATCTTGCTGCCCAGGCTGGATTCTCCGCGATAGACCAAGCATTTATGGAAACAGCACGAGTCTCTCCCTCAGCACTAAGCGCAGGGACAGCGGCTCACTCTGTGGAATTGGAACTCCTGGCTTTGCGAGCAGACGGACACCCACGCTTGTCTCAGCAAAGTATCCAGTCAATTAGCAATTGTTGCCTACTCAATGATACGCTTCCCACTTAGAACGTCCACCGAGCTCGAAATTCCACTGTCAGGGGACTAGGGGAGTAAGGCGACTTTTTTAAAGATGATTTGGTCCATCTTGAATTGATGTGTTAAATCCCCAAGGAACTGTTTGTGGTGTGTTCCAAACACGATCTCCTGCAGTCGGGATAATAGTCTCAGATAGTTTGGTATCACAGAATTCGAGTCATTAAAAGTCCTGGTGTGAAATTAAAACATCAAATGTTATAGCCCATGGCTTTAAAATAAACCTCTTACATTAATCCTAAAAAAAAGAGAAAAAGATCTTCTGACCAATTTAAATTACTTGCATACATAAAACAAAGCTTCCAAACAATATTATAGACTAGATTAGTAAAATGTTATTTATAGGCTACACATTAATATAGGCTAATGCTAGGTTATCCCTCGAGACATCAAAACTTTTCAAGTTGATGAAAATCCCTTTTTATGTTCCTTTTCCACGCGTTGTAGCCTACATGAGGTTATTCTCTCCTTATAACGCACCGTGCGCCTCTAAGCGCAGCACAAGTGTAGTAGCATGCACTGGGAGTTTGCTGTCCGCTCCTTCGTCACAGGCTTATCAATATCCAAAGCTCTCTGTGGCGCGGTGCGCGTCAGCCCTGTTCCCTCCTGATTACGCCGCTACCGCATGGGACGGGAGAGCTGATTTCCTAGAGTTTGTACAGTATCTCTCCCGCCCCCTGAAGGCAGGGCCTATATAAAAAGGACTGACTGGGCTACTGCGTCTTGAGGGGTCTTAATAAAAGGTCTTAAAGGAGAAGTCTCGTGTGAGTTATTGCAAGGGTTTATGTCTGCAATCATGTGTTAAAAACGGCAACATGTATTTTTTTGGGCAACCCAACCAAATTCACACAGAAATGTGTGCTATAGATCTGTCATTCTCATTGAAAGCAAGTTTAAGAATATATGTTCTACGTGCCCTATTTCTAAGCTTTCCGTTCTTAAGTTTCGTTTTTGCATCTTTTACTTTCGGTTTTGTACACCAGATTCAAACAGCTGAAAATATAATATTTTTGGTTATGGAAAATACATTTCACAGCGGTTTAGATGGTACAAAGATTCTCTACACTACTCTACACTTGTTTGTTTGTCAAATAAACTGAAATTAGGTGAACTATTTTAATTTTAGCAACCAGGAAATGGCAGAGCGATTTCAGCATACTTTTAATAGCCTATTAGCACAGATGTTTGTAAGTAAGGTACACTGTAAAACAAATCCTGTTAATGTCATGGTTAATTACTGTATAATCAGCAGTAACATATTTATAAACTGAATACAGTAGATTACAATAAATTACATTGCATTGTGGGAAAAATGTATACTTCAGGGAAATATTTTGTGTATTTTGGAATATTACCGTAAAAATGCTGGATAACATACAGTAGCAGTTCACTTACTGTATTTGTGAATATTCAAATAAGAAGGCCACACTTAAAGCATACAGGCAACAAAATCAAAGCAAATCCTCTGAAGCAAGAAAAAAAACGTTTTTGCTAATTGTTATTATAAATGCAATATTTATTCTTTAGTTAATCTGGCAGACTAAATATCATGAAGCTTCTGCACATGTACCGATCATGTTCTGCACGTGTGTATGTTCTCTACTTTATGCGGTGAGAACAGGCTACTCCGGCGAATGGAGCTTGTTTAATAAAGTTAGATCAAAGCTGAATCAATGTCTGCAAGATCACATAATGATAGCATTCTACATAACATAACCGAATGTAATAGCATAGTATAACTTTGCTGTAAGACAAAAACACCACCTCATTCAAAAGATATGAAAGATAATTCATGCAGCATCTGCATACCAATCATTTGATCTCAATCAGTTTTATGGGTACATGAATTTAGATCTTATTGAGTTATATACTGTTGTTTCAAAGTAGCCTACAATGTTGTTTGGAATCATGTACTGTACAGTGGGCGAATTTTAGAGCAGGTGGTGTTAACAAACTGCAGTGGTGGAAAAAATTACCCAATTGTCATACTTGAATAAAAGTAAAGATACCTTAACAGAAAATGACTCAAGTAAAAGTGAAAGTCACCCAGTAAAATACTACTTGAGTAAAAATCTAAAGGTATTTGATTATAAATATACTTGGGTATAAAAATATATATTAGACAAACCAGACGGCATGATTTTCTTGTTTTTAAAATGTACGGATAGTCAGAGGCACACTCCAACACTGACATAATTTACAAATGAAGCATTTGTGTTTAGTGAGTCCGCCAAATCAGAGGCAGTAGGGATGAGCGGGGATGTTCTCTTGATAAGTGCAAGCATTTGACCATTTTCCTGTCCAGCTAAGCATTCAAAATGTAATGAGTACTTTTGGGTGTCAGGGAAAGTGTAAAGAGTAAAAAGTACATTATTTTCTTTATAAATGTAGTAAAGTAAAAGTAATCAAAAATATCAATAGTAAAGTACAGATACCCCAAAAAACTACTTAAGTAGTACTCTAAAGTATTTTTACTTAAGTACTTTACACCACTGACAAACTGTAGCATTGCCTACTTGTGGCCACATGAAAGAAAATTGCGGTGGTGTTTTTGTCTTACAGTAACGTTATACTATGCTATTATATTTGGTTATGTTATGCAGAATACTATCATTATGTGACCTTGCATACATTCATTAAACTTGGTCTAACTTTGTTAAATGAGCACCATTCATCTGAGTAGCCTGTTCTCTACGGGCAAAAGTTTTCCTCAATGATTTTCATGTGCTTAACTCTTTTCCGTTCATTTTTACCCTAAAAACCTCCCCTAGACCTTGTCGATGACAAGCATATCCATAACATGATGCAGCATCCAATATGCTTGAAAATATGAAGAGTGGTGCTCAGTGATGTATTGCCTTGGATTTTCCCCAAACATAACGCTTTGTAAAACAAGACATAAAGTTAATTTCTTTGCCACATTTTTTGCAGTTCTACTTTAGTGCTTTATTGCAAACAGGATGCATGTTTTGGAATATTTTTATTCTGTACAGGATTCCTTCTTTTCACTCTGTCCTTTCGGTTCATATTGTGGAGTAACTACAATGTTGTTGATACATCCTCAGTTTTATCCTGTCACAGAGTAGTAAAGTCACCATTGCCCTCATGGTGAAATCCCTGAGCAGTGTCCTTCCTCTCCGGCAACTGAGTTTGGAAGGACGCATGTATCTTTGTAGTGACTGGGTGTATTGATTCACAATCCAAAGTGTAATTAATAACTTTACCATGCTCAAAGGGATATTCAATGTCTGCTTTTTATTTTATTTTTACCCATCTACCAATAGGTGCCATTCTTTGTGAGGCATTGGAAAACCTCCCTTGTCTTTGTGTTTGAAATTCACTGCTCGACTGAGGGACCTTACAGATAATTGTATGTGTGGGGTACAGAGATGAGGTAGTCATTCAAAAATAATGTTAAACACTCCATGCAATTTTTTATGTGACTTGTTAAGTACATTTTTACTCCTGAACTTATTTAGGCTTGCTATAACAAAGGGATTGAATACTTATTGACTCAAGACATTTCATCTTTTCATTTTTAAATAATTTGTATAATTTCTAAAAATGTCTAAACACGCAACTTATGGGGTGTCTCAGATATTATGACCTTTCCTACAGTATCTGCTCATGTTTATGGAACATTTCTGGTCAATACTGCCTGTGACTCAGAAAACTTAGACTCAGACTTAAACCCCCAAATAGCAAGCCAACATTATGGACTGGATGCAATGCTTACAAGTTCATTAGATTTGTTGATATGTCTCTGTTATTGCAAATTAAAACATGTGTCACTTATTTTATAGTTTTCGTTATACTGTAGAAAGGGAAAGCAAAAAATGAGGAGAGAAAAAGAAAAAGGAGAAAATAGAGTGGAAGAAGTCACAGCCAAAAGAACTAGCTCACCGAGTGAGCTACAGCAACGGTGTTGAGAAACACCACATCACTTGTTAGCAGATAAGTATGTAATTAATGTAATAGGAAAATAATACAGTGGTTTGCTGTGAATTGCCAGGGACAAAACCACATTGCGGTCAGAAAGGAAATGTTCATTGCTCAAAGACAGAGAAGTGACTGTGTTTGGCATTTTGCGCTGAGGCTCATAGAAGCTGTGGGGGTGTTAGAGGAATTGGTCCGATTGAAAACCGTTCAGTGAAACATTGTGGTTTTAAAGAGGGTACCAGAGGTCAAGTTTGGATGAGCTACTAAAATGTGTCAAGGCTGAACTCTATTCCCCATCCAGCCTCTTTCAGGCTCTCTGCCTTTATGGACATTTGCTCTCTTATCACATCATGATCATTGTCCTTGAACATGAGCTCAGGACAAATTTATATGAGCTTTATTATATAATTATGTTATATTTAAATTCAGTTTCATATAGTATGTAGGTAGTCACCTTACACTTCCTCAGAATGAAAGCATTCCAAACTCCAGACAGCACCACACTCCATAATTACAATGGAAACCACACTCCATAATATGTGTTGCCTGCAGTTATGGCAAAGTTCTCCATTTGCTTTGGAGGTTGCATTGAAAGAATATAGACTAGTTCCATAGTCTCTGCTGACCACACATGACCACCAGTAGGGCTGCTGCCGGATGGTGCCTAATTAGAGCCTGATGAAAAATATGCCATTGTTTCTGTTCTGCCTGCAGTCGATGGAGGAAACTGAGCTGTTGAGCTATCATATATATATATATATATATATATGAGGTGTGTGTGTGTGTGTGTGTGTGTGTGTGTATGTAGTCCTATGTACCTAACGTTCACACATTTATCCAAGGCCACGAGCTGTATGGCATATCCATTATGAGTCAAGTCACTGGTGGAAGTATTAGTCATGATAATGAGAGAGAGAGAGAGAGAGAGAGAGAGAGAACGAGTGAGTTAGAGAGAAGGGGAGAGAGAGAAGAGTGTAAAATAGAGGGAGAAATAAGAGAGACAACCACGATAGTAATTTAATTACTGAACCATATCATACACTAACAGCTGTAACATCTGTTAATATCTGTTTGTATAGACCATCTCATCTGAGAGGGAGGACATCATCCTTTGACCCTCAAAAGTCTCCGTCAGGGAAGAAGTAGTATTTGGGTTCTAGTGGGTGTCAGAGTAGAGGTTTAAGAGGGGAATGGGGGGACTGAAGTGGAATACGGGTCGAGGCCTATGTTAGGGCTGGAGGTAAGAACAACACCAAAGGTTAATGGACCATAATTAGGCAGGAGGATTGACCTTAACTCAACTCTGAACTGGCCCGAGGCTCCACTGCCAACAGCAATCTACACAAACCTCCCCACTCTGACGGAAAAAAGTAAACAAACCCAAAACAGGGTAGCTTTTAATGCTTAGCAACATTCATATTTGTGTTTATATTATGGACATTTATATTGAAGCATTTTAATACAGTGTGCTAGCTATTTAACCACTAGGCCACGATGGGAAAAACAGAATCAAAGTAAATACCAAGAGCAATGGAAAATTAGCTCTGGAACCCTTGACCCCTTTTGGATCTCTGAAAAAGCCCTCAAATATTTTAGCGAGTGCTGTCATTTCTCAATGGCCGATAAAGCTCTCTCTGTTTGGAGGAAATGGGATCTAGACAAGGCCAGTGAGTGTGAGTGTGCGAAGGTGTTCAACATTGCACATTTAATGTAGCTGAATGCTGTTCATTTATCTGCCTGTGTATAAAACTATCCATCTTATGAAACGATCCATCGTGTGTATTCGTGCATGAAACGTTCACCTTTCTGTTTTATGTTATGTATGTTATGTATCTGTATGTGGCAAGAGGTATAAGAATGTACTGTACATGTATGTTGGTATGAACGTGTGTGTGTGTGTGTTTTGTAGGAATATGTGTGTCCATGCTCCGTACAGTATGAATGTGATGTGGTTATTAAGTTGTCACTTCTGTAGAGGGTGATTTATGCCTCTCTCTCCCCTTCATGGTTTTGATGTGAGCCGTTATGGTCCCAGGTGTCTCTGTGACGCGGGCAGATGTCGGATCCTCTGTTTGATCTGAGTGCTGGTCTTGTCTGTGGGGAAATCCCTTTCTCATCAGATGCATACTGTACCTGCTCCTCCCTTTCCATTTCTATCTCTCCCTGGAAACCAAATACAGGTACACACTCCACTCAAGCTGCAAGACGAGAGGCAATAGCTTAAGATTTGGCTCATCAGGATTGCACAGTATGATTCTTCTCTGTATTGCCAGCATTGCAGCCATCTACTAAGTCTTCTACTAAACCCTGGCCTACAGTTTATCTACTCCCCCTCATCTACAATGTTCCCCTCTTGAGAGATGAAAGATATACCTTTCCACATAGAAAATTATCCAGTGTTAAATCAAAACTGAGTGTTAAATTTAACACTGGTCCAGTATCTATACAGGTCCACACTTTTTATTGTTAAATTAGTTTAGAAAAATGTATGTTATTTATATTTGAGTAGCATACGATTAATTAATCAATCAATGTGCATGCAAAAACATAGATACTGAAACAAACAATTCTAAAAATCAACCTGCAATAGAGCATGCTGGGAAATAATAGCACTTGTTATTAACTTTTTTTTACACACATTAGTGTTAATTTAACACATTCAGAATTAATTTAACACCTGAATCAACACTAGAAATGCTGCACTGAGCTCAGATGAATATGAAGGACAGGGTGTGAAGGCTGTGGCACAGTTCACAAATTGGAGCCTTTTTAGTTTATTTTCGATGTTGGTGAAAAAAATGAAGCAGTTCACTGACACAAGTATCAGCAGCACCTGACCCCTTCAATATTTAGAATTTAGCTTAAACAACTACCTCTTCCCCTACTGTATTTATTTATTTTGCTCCTTTGCACCCCATTATTTCTATTTCTACTTTGCACTTTCTTCCACTGCAAATCTACCATTCCAGTGTTTTACTTGCTATATTGTATTTACTTTGCCACCATGGCCTTTTTTGCCTTTACCTCCCTTATCTCACCTCATTTGCTCACATTGTATATAGACTTATTTTTCTACTGTATTATTGACTGTATGTTTGTTTTACTCCATGTGTAACTCTGTGTTGTTGTATGTGTCGAACTGCTTTGCTTTATCTTGGCCAGGTCGCAATTGTAAATGAGAACTTGCTCTCAACTTGCCTACCTGGTTAAATAAAGGTGAAAAAAAATATATATATATATATTCAGAAATGTGGACTACAATGCCACTTTGGGATATCGCCTTGTTCCATGTGTTATCTATATCCACATGGAAAACTTGTTCATATCTTGTTTATTCCATGCCTATTCCAGGCCATATCATTATTTTTGGGGCTTCCGAGTGGCGCAGCAGTCTAAGGCACTTCATCTCAGTGCTAGAGGTGTCACTACAGACCCTGGTTCGATTCCAGGCTGTATGACCACCGTCCGTGATTGGGAGTCCCATAGGGCGGTGCACCATTGGCCCAGCATCGTCCGGGTTAGGGTTTGGCCGGGGTAGGCCGTCATTGTAAATAAGAATTTGTTCTTAACTGACTTGCCTAGTTAAATAAAGGTTAAAAAAAATACAAAATTGTCCTGTTGGAATGTGAACCTTTGACCCAGTCTGAGAAACAGACAGGTTTTCATCAAGGATCTCTTTGTACTTTGCTCCGTTCATCTTTGCCTCGATCCTGACTAGTCTTCCAGTCCCTGCCGCTGAAAAACATCCCCACAGCATGATGCTGCCACCACCATGCTTCACCGTAGGGACGGTGCCAGGTTTCCTCCAGACGTGACGCTTGGCATTCAGGCCAAAGAGTTCAATCTTGGTTTCATCAGACCAGAGAATCTTTTTTCTGAGAGTCTTTTGGCAAACTCCAAGCAGGCTGTCATGTGCCTTTTGTTGAGGAGTGGCTTCTGTCTGTCTGGCCACTCATAAAGGCCTGATTGGTGGAGTGCTGCAGAAATGGTTGTCCTTCTGGAAGGATCTCCCATCTCCACAGAGGAACAGAGGAACTCTAGAGCTTTGTCAGTGTGTAGATCGCTGAGGAAACGTTTTTATTTAATCAATTTTAGAATAACAAAATGTGGAAAAAGTCAAGGGGTCTGAATACTTTCCGAATGCACTGGATTTCTGTATTTCATTTTCAATACAAAAATGTCAAAAAACATGTTTTCACTTTGTCATTATGGGTATTGTGTGTAGATGGGTAAGACAAAAAATCCAGTTAATCCATTTTGAATTTAGGCTGTAACACAACAAACTGTAGAGTAAATCAAGGGGTATGAATACTTTATGAAGGAACTGTAGTTCTGCTGTTGGCTGCCTACTGCTGCTGTGGAGTAATACTTAATCATATGAGCATTTTGTCTGTTTCATAAGAATCATGCATGTAGACCACATTCGCCTATAGCACTCACCTGGGGCGAGACGCAAACTATTGCCTGCCAAAGTAATCTGTGTACTATCCTAATGAGCTCTAGACTGTCATGGAATATTTCTACTTGGATGCAAATAAGGCTTTGGCTTGGGTTCAATTGACAACCTGCCCATCTTCTCTCAACGTATACAGAAAAAACATCCACATAAGAATTGGTTTCATCTCAGCCGGGGATTCTAGCCGAATCAATTTTTTTTCTTCCGTTTTTAATCAAGAGAGCCACATTCCTCCATCCAGCAAGGGAACCTGAGCCATGTGAACAGTAATGGTGGTGCTAACATAAAAGGTGGAGCTAATGATTCCCCGCCGTCCATTTGGTGTATTTGATACTCTGTTATCAGCAGGCTAGGCACGTGCTGTGGTAAACCTAGCCCCAAAACTAATGGGGGAATCTGTCTGTGGAGGTCCACAAGGCTCCCTACTAAGACATTCTGTCAGTTGGAGCTGGACTGGTCGTGGATCAAGGGCAAGATATCACCTAGAATGGATTTTTTATTTTAACCTTTATTTAACTCGGCAAGTCAGTTAAGAACAAATTCTTATTTTCAATGACAGCCTAGGAACAGTGGGTTAACTGCTTTGTTCAGGGGCAGAATAACAGATTTTTACCTTGTCAGCTCAGGGATTCGATCTTGCAACCTTCCGGTTACTAGTCCAACACTCTAACCACTAGGCTACCTGCCGCCCCAACAATGATCCTAAGCACACAGCCAAGACAACGCAGGAGTTGCTTCGGGACAAGTCTCTGAATGTCATTGAGTGGCCCAGACAGAGCCTGGACTTGAACCCGATCGAACATCTCTGGAGATACCTGAAAATAGCTGTGCATCAATGTTCCCCATCCAACCTGACAGAGCTTGAAATGATCGGCAGAAAAGAATGGGAGAAACTCCCCAAATACAGGTGTAGCGTCATACCCAAGAAGACTCAAGGCTGTAATCGCTGTCAAAGGTGCTTCAACAAAGTACTGAGTAAAGGGTCTGAGTACTAGTGATATTTCCGATTTTTATAAATGAGCAAAAAATTCTAAAAACCTGTATTTGCTTTGTTATTATGGGGTAATGTGTAGATTGATGAGGGGAAAAAACGATTTCATACATTTTAGAATAAGGCTGTAAAGTAACAAAATGTGGAAACATTAAAGTGGTCTGAATGCTTTCCGAATGCACTGTATCTAATTTACATAAGTATTCACACCACTGAGTCAATACATGTTAGCGTCACTTTTGGCAGTGATTACTGCTGTGTGTCATTCTAGGTAAGTCTGTAAGAGCTTTGCACACCTGGATTGTGCAATATTTGCACATCATTCTTTAAAAAAGTCTTCAAGCTCTGTCAAGTTGGTTGTTGATCATTGCTAGACAGCCATTTTCAGGTCTTGCCATAGATTTTCAAGCTGATTTCAAGACAAACCTGTAACTAGGCCACTCAGGAACATTCAATGTCGTCTTGGTAAGCAATTGCCTTGTATTTTAGGTTATTGTCCTGCTGAAAGGGGAATGTGTCTCCCAGTGTCTGTTGGAAAGCAGACTGAACCAGGTTTTCCTCTAGGATTTTGCCAATGCACTAGCTCTATTCTGTTCCTTTTTATCTTAAACAACTCCCTAGTCCTTGCCAATGACAAGCATTCCCACAACATGATTTAGCCACCAATATGCTTGAGTATATGAGGAGTGGATTTGCCTCAAATATAACACTTTGTATTCAGGACATAAAGGTAATTTGTTTCCAACATTTTTTGCAGCTTTACTTTAGTGCTTTATTGCAAACAGGATGCATGTTTTGGAATATTTTTATTCTGTATATTCTTTTCTTTCACTTTGTCATTTATGGTAGTATTGTGGTCATTTAGGTTAGTATTGTGGAGTAGCTACAATGTTGTTGATCCATCCACAGTTTTCTCCTGTCACTGCCATTACACTCTGTAACTGTTTTAAAGTCACCATTGGCTTCGTGGTGAAATCCCTGAGCCGTTTCCTTCCTTTCCGGCAACTGAGTAAGGAAGGGATTCCTGTATCTTTGTAGTGGCTAGGTGCATTGATACACCATCCAAAGTCTAATTAATTACTGCTCAAAGGGATATTCAATGTCTGCTTTTTAAATGTTTACCCATTTACTTATAGGTACCTTTCTTTGCGAGGCATTGGAAAACCTTCCTGTTCTTTGTGTTTGAATCTGTGTTTGAAATTCACTGCTCGACTGAGGAACCTTACAGATAATTGTGGTACAGAGATGAGGTCGTCACTCAAAAATCATGTTAAACACTATTATTGCACACAGAGTGAGTCCATGCAACTTATTATGTGATTTGTTAAGCACATTTTTACTCCTGAACTTATTTAGGATTGCCATATTAAAGAGGTTGAATACTTATTAACTCAAGACATTTCAGCTTTAACGGTTTTATTCATTCAACATTTCTCAAAACATAATTCCACTTTGACATTATGGGGTATTGTGTGTATGCCAGTGACACAAACTCTAAATGTAATCCATTTAAAATGAATGCTGTAATACAACAACATGTGGAAAAGTCAAGGGGTGTGAATACTTTCTGAAGGCACTGTATATGTTTTCCGTCACTCTTCAGAGGCTTTGGAAAACTGAACTTGACACTATGGTGAATTCACTTGTCCATGACTTGTCCATTTACGTTAAACATGGACGCACCTACATGTACTGGAGTTTACAGAAATGTTTAGCACTACTAAATAGCAAAACACTCAGATACTATTTTTCTTTAAAAAGCACTGGTAAAGTATTTCAGGGTGTCTGCCAGTCATTCATATGACTGAGTATGTTCTCCTGGTCAGCGATAGAGAGGTGAAGTTGCTGTGTGTGCTGATGTGAAGAGTGTGACGGAGCAGGTAGACTACAGAGTTAATGTGGCACACATGACATTTTTGACGGTCCAGGTAGTCATGTTTCTGCAGAACACTGTAAAGTAGAGCCAAGAGAACGACTGAGTCTAAGAGAGGGAGTGAGAGATGGAGAAAGGGAAAGAGAGGGAGAAAGAGAGAGTGAGAAAGAAAGAGCGCAAGAGAGGGGGGAGAGAAAGAGCACGGGGGGGAGAGAGAGAGAGAGAGAGCGAGAGAGAGAGGCATTACTGGAATGTACAGCGTCTGTAGTAATGCATAGAGGAGAAGGAATGAAGGATTGGGCTACCCAGACAGGCAAACAGAACGTGTTAATAGAGAGGGATAATAAGAACAAAAAAAGACAAAGAGAGAGACAGTAAAGGATATATTTGGAGAAATGACACACAAACTCACACAGATGTTCACAGACCTGAAGGTATGCATGTTATTTCAACACAAGTCTCCCCTTTCCAAATGCGTTATTCTGGATACGAGCCAAGAATCAAGCTCCTCTAATATTTGCAGGCTTAATTGCCCAAAGTAATTTGCAACTTTCTAATCTCCTGAACGTTTTTCTATCTTCATGCCTCCCTGTATGCTGGCTAATGTAAGTGACATTTTCCAAGCTACACGTATGCCTGCGGTATCCTGTGGTTTTGCACATGTCGACGCTCTACCCACCATCCATTAAACTGATCATTGGGTCCTTTGGTCATTTGTGAGGAAATTATGCCAATACTTGTTATCCACTTTGCCAAACCATGCCCGGACTGTGTTTTGGCACACATTTTCCAGCTCAACATATTAAGCCTCAATGATTTGCAGGGTACATGACAGTCATGGCTGTCTCAGAATGCCTACGTGCTCTGTTTGCTAATGGTGTCCACTTTCCTCCCTATACTGATGTCAACACTGGTTTGGGATTAGATCATGCCTTACTAAGGACTGACATTTAATCTGTGCCATAGGGACAGGTACTGTATTGGGTTTCTAAATACAGAAATAGAGAATGGACCACAACAATGTAATAATTGTATATTGTACATATATCAGCCCTCCTTTGACTGCCTGTCCTCAGTACTTGTACAGTGTACAGTATATCCTCTGACTATCCTGGTTGAGAGGGGGGCTTCCACAATGGACTACAGTATATTAATATCCTATACAGACCTTTCCTTTGACAGGAAACACATTACCTCACTACACCCCCCCGTCCCCCATCTCCCAAACAAAATCCCTCCAATATTATTTCAACCTACCATCAACCTCCTTTTCAACATTCCTTAAAACTCCACTCAACCTCCCAGGTCTGAGCAACATACAGGCGTTGTCGGAGATAAACACAAACCTCAATAAATGTAAATGTACATCAAAACTACCCAAACAGAAAAAGAGAGAGAGTGTGGAGAAGAGACCAGGAGACAACCAGACTGGGAGGGACCGCCACATCCACCACAGAAATAGAAACAGGGAGGGTCACAGGTGTGTATTCTACTGTTCAGTCTGAAGGCTCTTCCCTTACACCCCCCCTCCCACCCCCACTCTCTCCACCGCTGTCCTTCCTGTTTAGAGTGCAACTTCCTGATGTCAGTGTCATAGTCCCTCATCTGGTATTGCTTTCAGATGAGAGATCACTCTAAGGCCGGAGGTCTAGGCATAGAAATATCTCACTTGAGTCAATGTTCTGTGGTGTACCGGTAATACTATTTCTATTGGTCTAGATTCCTGGAGGCGGGGTCTGTGATTACGTTGAAACCAATATCAAACTAAAAGCCTACCAAGTTTCAATATATTGTTCATTTTTATTTAGCATTATAATCATATGCATTCTCACAGCACAAGATGAATGTTTTATTTCTTGCTGAAAAGTGGGTTTTTATTGAATAGGGCCCCAAGTTCAAGCCCAAAGCATGTTATTGGGTGTTAAATGGTTGTATGTATTTATATTACATGGTCAAGTTCAGGTGAGAAACAAGTAACATGGACACAGTTAAGAGAGTAAGGAACACAAGACGGAGAAGGTTGAAAAACAGAGATAATTCATTTGTCCCAATGCCTAACCCAAAACCTTTATAGTGTTGCCATGCAGCTGCACAACCAAAGTGAAAATCCTTATAGGATCTCATAAATTAAAGACGTCAGATCAACTGGGATTCTTGGAAGACATTTATATACAGCAAATCACATCTGCACTTACATCAACACACACACACGTACTGTGTATACACACACCATGCAAACACACAGTGGAGAAGGAGGTGTTGACTGAACAATCAAGCAAATAATCAGACAGGCCCAGACAGCACTGAGCCACTGCGGAATAATCACAAAAGACAAAAAGCAGTAACCGCATCCGAATATCTACCATGTTTATACGCCTGTGTCTATATATACCTCATTATATACAGCTCAAAAAAATAAAGAGAACACTTAAACAACACAATGTAACTCCAAGTCAATCACACTTCTGTGAAATCAAACTGTCCACTTAGGAAGCAACACTGATTGACAAATTTCACATGCTGTTGTGCAATGGAATAGACAACAGGTGGAAATTATAGGCAATTAGCAAGACACCCCCAATAAAGGAGTGGTTCTGCAGGTGGTAACCACAGACCACTTCTCAGTTCCTATGCTTCCTGGCTGATGTATTGGTCACTTTTGAATGCTGGCGGTGCTTTCACTCTAGTGGTAGCATGAGACGGAGTCTACAACCCACACAAGTGGCTCAGGTAGTGCAGCTCATCCAGGATGGCACATCAATGCGAGCTGTGGCAAGAAGGTTTGCTGTGTCTGTCAGCGTAGTGTCCAGAGCATGGAGGCGCTACCAGGAGACAGGTCAGTACATCAGGAGACGTGGAGGAGGCCGTAGGAGGGCAACAACCCAGCAGCAGGACCGCTACCTCCACCTTTGTGCAAGGAGGAGCAGGAGGACTTCCAGCAGGCCACAAATGTGCATGTGTCTGCTCAAACGGTCAGAAACAGACTCCATGAGGGTGGTATGAGGGCCCGACGTCCACAGGTGGGGGTTGTGCTTACAGCCCAACACCGTGCAGGACGTTTGGCATTTGCCAGAGAACACCAAGATTGGCAAATTCGCCACTGGCGCCCTGTGCTCTTCACAGATGAAAGCAGGTTCACACTGAGCACATGTGACAGACGTGACAGTCTGGAGACGCCGTGGAGAACGTTCTGCTGCCTGCAACATCCTCCAGCATGACCGGTTTGGCGGTGGGTTAGTCATGGTTTGGGTGGCATTTCTTTGGGGGGCCGCACAGCCCTCCATGTGCTCGCCAGAGGTAGCCTGACTGCCATTAGGTACCAAGATGAGATCCTCAGACCGCTTGTGAGACCATATGCTGGTGCGGTTGGCCCTGGGTTCCTCCTAATGCAAGACAATGCTAGACCTCATGTGGCTGGAGTGTGTCAGCAGTTCCTGCAAGAGGAAGGCATTGATGCTATGGACTGGCCTGCCCGTTCCCCAGACCTGAATCCAATTGAGCACATCTGGGACATCATGTCTCGCTCCATCCACCAACGCCACGTTGCGCCACAGACTGTCCAGGAGTTGGCGGATGCTTTAGTCCAGGTCTGGGAGGAGATCCCTCAGGAGACCATCCGCCACCTCATCAGGAGCATGCCCAGGTGTTGTAGGGAGGTCCTACAGGCACGTGGAGGCCACACACACTACTGAGCCTCATTTTGACTTGTTTTAAGGACATTACATCAAAGTTGGATCAGCCTGTAGTGTGGTTTTCCACTTTAATTTTGAGTGTGACTCCAAATCCAGACCTCCATGGGTTGATAAATTGGATTTCCATTGATTATTTTTGTGTGATTTTGTTGTCAGCACATTCAACTATGTAAAGAAAAAAGTATTTAATAAGATTATTTCATTCATTCAGATCTAGGATGTGTTATTTTAGTGTTCCCTTTATTTTTTTGAGCAGTGTATATCCTGATCCCTAGTCACCTTACTCCTGTACATATTTACCTCTATCACTGTAGTATCCCTGCAAATTGTAAATATGGTATTGGAACTGACTGTGTAAATAGCTTATTACTTTCTTGTGTTCTTATCTTATTCTTATTTCTTCTGTGTTTTTGTTCTACTTTGTTATTTTTAGTGCTACGCTAACCACGTTTCCATGCACAGTTTCTATATGAGTAAAGTGGTGGTTTCTATATTAGGAGCTATAGGAGGACGAGCTCATTGTAATGTCTGGAATGGAATATGGTTTCTATATTTTCTCCTTATTTAAACTTGATTTAACTAGGCAAATCATTTAAGGACAAATTCTTATTGACAATGATGTGTTTGATATGCCTTCCATTTATTCCATTCCAGCCATACAATGAGCCCATCCTCCTATAGCTCCTCCCACCAGCCTCCTTTGGAGTAAAGTCATACCGTATAAAAAATTAATCATGACAGCTGCGATGGAAACAGGTCGTTTTGGTACAATTTTATAAATGCCGACATATCATTTGTCCGTTAGACATGGTGGGATATTTTTGTGTCGGTAAAATTAATTATTTGAGAAATGGTGGTGGAAACGCCTTTATACACTAAGATTGATCAAATAACCATCATATCGAAGTAAACTTGGAGTCACGCGATGATATGGTGTGTGGTCCTCCCACTATGACTTGGGAAACCATGCAGTTTATTAGACTACAGATTGTATATAAGTGAAATGATCGTTTATTAAATCGTTTTGTGGAGACAGCTGCCGGTAAAGAGATGATGATGACGTGATGATCATTGAGTGAGGTCCCTGGGCAAGCCAGACCTGGGTTCAAATAGTATTCAACATTTTTCAAATACTTTGTGTTTTGGTTGAGCCTGCCTGGAGTGCAGATACCACAGAGTCCCTGTGTTTGGACTTGTGGGACCATTCCATTGGTCCCATTGCACTAAGATCAATCAAGGGCATCTTAAGTATTTGAACGCAAACACTTACACACAACACAGGTGTCTACACTGTAAAACTGTAACCTCCCTGCCTAGAGCAGAGGAGTGGTAAAGAAGCAAGAGGAGGAAGAACCTCATGAAATAAAACACATGATGTTTTACCAGCGAGGGAAGGAAATGACAGGGTAGGAGTGAGCGTTAGTGGTTAAAGAGGGAGAGAGAGAAAGAGGGGAAATCCATATTTCACCTCTAAGGAGGAGAGGGAGAGGGTGCGCCACCTGTTAGGTGTGAAGCCAAAAGGCTTGACTTACATTCCTAGCCAGCTGCTCTCCTCTCCTGCAGGGCTTTCCATTGGGTTGCTCCCTCCTGGCACTCCAAATACAATGAAAATTGTGTCGGACAACAATGTGAGCTCTCGGCATTGTGGAAAGAAAGGTTTGGAGTGGCCTACTTTGACAGGGTAGCAGAGAACTGTGTCAAGGATGTGATGCTTGACTGCATGCACGACAGAGCAGGGGACTGACTAAGTTTTATAACGTAGGGCCTTGCTATTTAACCTCAATCGTAAAGTTTTTTCATTCACAGTGGTAGCACCTCACCATGAAGTTAGCTGTCAATACGACACCATGGAAAACTCACCTTGTGCATTTTGCTAGCCCATACAAACGGAAACATTTGTGAAGTCCACATTTTCAGATTGGTGTTATGGGTTCATGAATCAATGCAGGCATGATGGGCTTGATTCCAAATTGACCTTTGATCCCCGGATGGTAGTCAAATCAACACGTTTGAGCTACGACAAGAACTCTTTCCATCGTTGGTCTGCTTTCATACATTACAGAGCAGCCAAATCCTGCCCCACCCTTCCGCGCTACTCACAGCTCCATATGGCTTTCACATCAGCTCTCCGCCTCTTCTCCTCTCGCCTCTCCTCCTTCAGCTTCCTCTCCTGTGTTTGTTTGTCCTCCATTCAGGTCCCAGGTGTTTTCCTCCGCTGGCTCAGGATCTGCGTTCTGTAGCGGAAAGAGTTGGTTAAGCCCGTCATCCTCTGACTCAGGTACAAGTGGTTCCCCTCCCTCTCCTTTGCTTCTCTTCTCCTCCACCGCCATGGTCCTACACCTCCCGTATCCCGCCCCGGGACCCTGCTCCCAGCTTCCTCACTCTTTCTCCGCATCCAACAATAACACAACAAACTCCACTTCCTGTCAGAACGGGAACAATAGTAGGATAGCTTTGATGGCGTGTGGTAGGTTGTTGTAGGTGCTGGCTTATCAACCCTGAAATCACAACCTGAGTCATAGATCTGGAGTCAAACTGAATCTTGGTTGTTCTTATGCTCCTAATATCTTTGAAATGAATCGCTTTTTCATATGATGTGGTCATTTTACTGTAGCAGATACTATTATTCAGTCAACACATATATCCAGTGTATAAGGGATGAAACCCACAACTGCTCCAACCAACTGTGTCCTAACAACAGCTGTACAGATTAGTTGGAGTTGTGTATGTGTTATGAAACAAACCCCAGCGAAGCACAAAGAGGTGGGTTATGATACAGAAAACAGCTACGCAGGTGCGTCAGATGACAGAGGTAGTCATTAATAAATGCATCGGGAGACTACTGTGTAAACACTGAATACTGCGTCAGCTCTCTCCCTCTGCCATATGGTGCCTTCAGCCGCCAGCCTCCGGCCTCCAGTGCTGAGCCTCCAGCCTTCAGTCCCACTAGCACAAAGAGCCTGGACATTACCTCTTCTGGACTTTACCTAAAAAAACAGCTATGCGTGTCTGAAATGGCACCCTATTCCCTATATAGTGAACCACTTTTGTCCAGAGCCCTAAGGGCCGTGGTAAAAAGTAGTGCACTACATAGGGAATTGGGTGCCATTTCGGTTCGGACACAGGTCCTGGACAGCCAGTGGACTCAGTTCACTCACAGAGCCTCTCTGATGTGTTAGTCATAAACATCTTTCTTTCTCTCTCTCTCTCTCTCTCTCTCTCTCTCTCTCTCATTCTCATTCTCTCCATCTATCAATGCCTCCATTTATTCGATTAGGCCCGAGTCCTCCCAGGGTCATCCTTGTGTTAGGATTCCGAGTTGCCCGTGGCAACAATTTAATCACCCCGCCTCCGCACCAAGTCCCTGTCCCTTTTGTCCACACACACAGTGGATGGATGGAGGCAGTGATGGTTTCGAGGGGTGTTTGGGAAGGTTAGAGAGGGGAGGGAGGCGATGACTCATGCCACATACCAACCTGCAGGGCACAACAGCACCCCCTGTTGATGGTTAGGGGAAACCCAGCGGTGTGGGTGTATTGTCTCTTGAGAGTGCAGACATGACATCACATAACAGGATATCTCCCACTCACCTCTTTGGTTTATGTGGCCGGGGTGGAGGAGGGTGGGGGGCACAGGTGGGAACTAGTGTGTTGTTCTTTCTTTCTACTGTACCCACGGCGATAGGATACTCTTACTCGATCAATGCCCTCCATTGTTTAATTTCATGAGCATTTAGCAGGATTAACATTGCACAGTATTGATGGATATATACTGTATAATTGATATTCTGAGAGACGGTACACATTGAGGAGTGCGAGTCTGCCACTGTAACAATCGCCTTGGAAATCAGAATCCTTGGCAGACTCATTATACAACTAGCTGTTCTGTGATGTGGCCGCGTGTCTTGATGTTTTGACCACGTCATAATAGTAATTGACTATTATCATCTTCATGTGTTACTATGTGTTGCTACGTGTTACTATGTGTTGCTATGTGTTACTATGTGTTGCTACGTGTTACTATGCACACTACTTGTTGTTTTGTTATTTTAGCCATGCGTAACAGTTCTGTTCGGCATTGACGTCATCCCTCAGTATCACCATCTGTGGCCTCATACAGGAAACAGAGTGTTTATTGAGTTGTGAGAACTATGGATTGTCTTGTCAACAGGTGTACCTCGGGTCTCCTCTGAAACATGTGCTAAGGGAGTGTGAGTACCCTCCCTTTCTGCCTTCACACTAGCCCTGTACTATCTTCCCTTAAACACACACACATACACACGCATGTGCACAGACACACACACAAACGCATGCCAGCACGCGCGTACACATATACACACACACCAAGACACACACACTCGCGGTGCGGCAGGGAGAGGAAACTGCAACACAATGATAAGGTCTCAGAACACAATGGGTCCAGCAGAGCTCACACAGAGCCAGGACCAGTTTAGCTCTGAAAGGTCAACAAGCCTCTCCAGGCTTTCATTCGGTTCCCGACGTTATTATTGTTAACGTTCTAATGATTACTCTGATGGTCTTTATTTTGCAAATGTGGAACCATCCGGAAATACCAATGAAATATGAAAATGCAGGCCAGAAAAAAGAGAGACGGCGAATGTGTTTGACGTCGAGCTTCCCGTTGCCTGGGAGTTTTTCAGCTCTGTGGCTGCTGCTGCTGGGATCGCTGGTGAGCTGCCAGGTTAACAGCCCTTAGTCCTTCTGTCTTTGTCTGGGCAGCTAACGGAACAATACCCATCACTGGACAATGCATGGGGCAGTTTTGGAGGTTTGGGTTGTGTTTTATGAGTTTTCCAGTATTCAGACTGAATACAGCACAGTAAAATGTCTTGTGTGGTGATGCTGAATGTCAGGAGAAGGTAATGAATTGTGTCCATATTTTAACCTCAGATGTTTTAGAGTAGCTACATTTTATTACAAAATCCAACTTTTTCAAGATACTATATGAAGATACTATATGGAGCGTTTGCCACTGGGGGTGCTTGTGAGCCGAAAAGGGGTGCCTAAATAGAGGAGTGAAGCTTTCCCTTTAGATTAGTCATGAATCACCCTATAGACAGAACACAGAGAGAGGACCCGTCTTAACTTCGTTAAGACCGGATCAAGAAAGACAGCAATTCAGCATCTGTCTGCTCTATCCTCAAAGGAGAAGGGAGCAGGAGCAGGTCAGCCCACCCAAATGTCATCCCCGGCTGTCACATAAGCCAGCACTGTATTCTATTCTCCATTATGGCACATATACAACGAACATTCTCCGTTCTGAACACTCCCAATGCAGCGGAAAGGTCGCGGTATAAAAAAAAAGAAAGGTATTGTCGCTGACCACTGGCATCATGCAAAGGTTAGTATGGAGAGATGACGACTGGGGGTGCGTTTTTGGAGGCTGTTTACCCCCCTGATGTTAAGTCTGTGATTCATTAATGATGTTTTATCTGCAGTGAATGGATTGCACTCATTTATCAATACCGTAATACAGGTTAACCTTTAACTGGAACCGTATGGACATAAGGCCATTGTTGACCATTATATCTCAATCATCAGTCATCTGTAATTAAAGGATAACTGCAATAGAATTTGTAAAACTACCCTCCGTGTTAGTCTGAAACGTTCCAGTTCCATGAAGATAGCATTCTTTAAAACGCGGGTAATGACTGCAATTTCACATTGCACACAAAGACAGTGTGCAGTGCATCACAATAAAAACTTCAGAAGAAAAAATATAACCCCAACTATAACTGTTGGTTATGAATTCATCATTGTTTTTTTTTTTTTAAAGCCAGCTTTTGATGAGCCTCAGAAAACGACTGATCCTAGACTCTTACTCCTGCTGCTACTGGGAGGCTGGCACTCAGAGAAATCCGACCTAAAGACAGAGACACTCTTTCTTGGAGCCTCTTTAGTTCTAATTACATGGTGATAAGACAACAACAATGACACATTACCAGAGAAATAAAAGAAGAACAGTGGAGGAGATAAAGTGTTGGCTCCACCCTTTCATCTCCACCCTTTCTTTCTCTCACTCTCTCTCTCGCTCTCTTTCTTTCTCTCACTCTCTCTCTCTCGCTCTCTTTCTTTCTCTCACTCTCTCTCTCTCGCTCTCTTTCTTTCTCTCACTCTCTCGCTCTCTTTCTTTCTCTCACTCTCTTGCTCTCTTTCTTTCTTTCTCTCTCACTCTCTCTCTCTCTCGCTCTCTTTCTTTCTCTCACTCTCTCGCTCTCTTTCTCTCACTCTCTCTCTCGCTCTCTTTCTTTCTCTCACTCTCTCTCTCGCTCTCTTTCTTTCTCTCACTCTCTCTCTCGCTCTCTTTCTTTCTCTCTCTCTCTCTCTCTCACACGCATGCACACACACTCATCAAGCTTCTCATTAGATCAAACAACTGTCTTTGTGTGAACTACGGTGAGGTGTGGAATTCAGCTTCTGTTCGACTGTCAGCTTGTCACAACAGAGCTAAGTCAAGACTGAGAGGGAGATTTGTGTGAATGAGAAGACAAGGAGAACACATGCTCGAGAGAAATTGATACAGTATGATATCTGACCAGAGCAGAATATAGGATTATTACTGCAAACTGATAGGTTAAAACGTCAGTGTTTCTTAATTCTGATTGTTAATGTTGCCCTGGCACTACACACCTGATTCCACTAATCAAAGGTTGGATGATGAGTTGATTAGTGGAATCAGGTGTGTAGTGCTAGTGCAAAAACTAAAATGTGCACCCATCTGCATCCGCAGGACCAGGACTAAGAAGCACTGGGTTAAATGCTTCCCCAGGTATTGGAAAGATGTGTCGATCTACTTAGGCCTGCGAAGAATCTGTGCCTCTCAAACCCGCACATTGGCAGTGGGTTGTGGGACGATAAGGGGAGGGGACAGAAGGCAGAGAGATGGATGGGAGAGGTACGTTGTCCAAATAGCAAGGTTGGCAAGAAGACAAGGCAGTGAAGGAGTGAAGGACACAGAACGTGGACTTTAATAACTATATTAAAGTCCACGTTCTGTGTCCTTTAATAACTATATTAAAGTCCATGTTCTGTGTCCTTCACTCCTTCACTGCCTTGTCTTCTTTCCAACCTTGCTATTTGTCCAGGGATGGACATGGGAATAACAGTGTCAGAGAAGAGAGTCAGGCCAATATAAAGGAACAAGCACGTTCATTGTCTCTCCATTACTCTTGCCTTCCACTCTCCTCCTAATGCGTCAGTGTGCAACCTGTTTGTGTTTATGTGTGTGTTTTGCACACACTACAAGAAGGGGGAAGTTCTGCATTGTCTAAGTTCTCCACTCAGTCAGCTCTCCACCACCATCATCAGCCTACCCCCTTCCCCCCCACTCCCTGTCTTGTGCATATTAACAATAGTCTATTCTGTGGCGCCCCGTGCAAGAAGGGACACACCCAACCCAAGGCCGTGCTACAGGGAGAGAGAGTTGGGAGGTGGCCAGTCATCAGGGACAGTGGCTCGATTCTTGTCTGGGAGCGTGGACAGGGGACAGCGGGCGGTGGTCTGTCTTAACTGTCACATGCTGATTCTCATGGTATGTTTGAGTGAGAGAGCGAGAGAGATAGAGTGAGAGATAGTGTGTGTGTTGATGCATGCCTACGTGCATGCGTGTGTGTGTCATTATTATGTCTCAGTCTGTTCATATCAGCCCAGTACGTCTATAGCATGGGGCATTTTTGATTCACTGTGAACTGACTTGGTTTCTCTCTCTCTCTCAATCCCTCCCTTTCTCCTTCTCTCTCAATCCCTTCCTTTCTCTCTTTTTGTAAATTACATGGGCCCCCGTGTCCAGCAGCTAGTGCCGATTGGGCCGATGACCCAAAAAAGTCCCCACCCGCGTTACATAGAATCACAATACACCCCATTACAGTGGGGGACAGACCAGACAGAAGGTCACTCTCTCGCCCTCATGCTCCGACACGACAATCTCCCTCCCTAACTACACAGACTACAGTCTTTTGAACCAGACTTCCTCCATTGTCACATACACAAATATAGCGTTTCTGAGTGTCTGGGTCTGCACACTAGTGCAATTATATAATTATGTGATTGTCGCGCGGGGGAAAAAGGAAAGAGACGAGGGCTTTTGTGTGCCGATGGATGGAATGTGGTGCGCATGGCATTTTTCTGCAAAAGGGCAGTTTTCTTGAACCTTGTGCCAAGGAGAGGAGGGTGAGATCACAGCTGGTGGTGCCCACTCTGTATCTCTCTCTCTCTTACTCTCCCGACCCTCCCATTCCGTTTTCTCTCTCTCATTTTCTCTGTCTCTCTCTCTTTATATATACAGCATGTCCCTCTATCTGTCCCATAGAATTCCAGGTTTGTACCGCTGCTCTTGGACAGACGTGGCCTTTCACTGGGTCTTGAACAGGATTTTGGGAGTCAGAAGATAAGGGATGGGGCACACTGCGAAACCATGGCTCGAGGGCCTGCGGCGAGTGCTCCGTTCTGCGATAGTGGAGCGGCGCTATTGTTGCTGGTCAAGAGCTGTTAGTGGGATAAGAGCAATTTGAGCCGAGACAGGTGTTTATTGAGATTACAGTAGGCTGCAGCACGGCGTCCGTTTGAATCAAAGTCAAGACTAACAAATCAGGCATTTCGTCAACCTTTCTCTTTTACTGGAAGAGAATGTCTCACTCTGAACCGTTGCAAGATTTTCATCGATGACCTCTCTGTATTTGACTCTGTTTTTTTTATTAGGTGTTATTGCTTTATCAGGGGCCTCCTTTGCCATTTAATGAAAACAGCAGGACCCAAGGTTCTGTGGCACCAGGACTAGTTTAGGAATTCCTCCTCATTAGATGTACCGTACACAATTTCAATCCCATCTAGTGAAAATATCTAGTAATCTATACTACTTAATCCAAGTTATGTTCCCACTCTACTTACAATGTTTCACAGTATTAGGCCTGCAGTGGCCCAATGTCTTACTTAGCACACTATAAACAATAAACCAAGTTTGAAACTAAACCAAAAAAAACGGGTACTTGGGGAAAATTCCCATAGAATTCCAGCATGTCTGATCCCCTCGCCTCTCGTCAAAGGCCCCCTCTAGAGATCACACAGCGTGTAGTATGTGAAAGAATGCCAAGGGGACGGGGCAAAAGAGCTAGGGGGCTTGAGATTCCCATCTAAAACCGATTACTCCGCATTAAAATGGATGCCAAAGATATTTTATAGCGGCAGTAAAAGTTATGAAGTACAAAGAAGTAGAATCAAAGGTAATTTAATATCAACATCTTGTCCACACAGACTGAACTGCATAAAAGTGGAGATGAGTCAAGGACAGGACCCCTACTATCACCATGGCTGGCCCTATAAATTACTCAGTTCATCTTAAAATACCCCCAACACATTGTTGTGAATGCAAAATGTCTGGCTCGATCAGGGGTATCTTCCAAAAGGTTTTGGCATGTCACCAGAATGACATTTTCCCATCAGTATGATAACGCATTGTAGCTCCATGGTGCTCCATAGTGCAGCGCCTCCGGTGGCCATGTCTGTCCCTACAGGGCTGACAGAGAACATCTATGGAGTGGAGTAGAAAGAGCTAAACTAACATTAGACGAGGAGGTGCAACCTAAAATCATGAGAGCATTTGAAGGGGATATGCGCAACTCTTTCTCACATTTAAAAGCGTTGTGTTTCATTAGCTATTCGAAATAGCTCACAGAATATATTGTACCCACAGAAGTAAGTTGTGTGTTGTGTGTATGTTGAGTGGCATAGTCGGAGAGCGTCTCTCTCACCCTACAGATTCCTGTAACAGTGAAAGCAATACCATGAGACAACCTACAGAGAGAGGAAACATAGCAACCACCACTGCTGTAGTCAAAAGATGAACAAAGATCAGAAAAATCTCATCTATATTTCCCGTAAACTCAACAGAAACCAAACAGAGGTTTAGCTGAGGCGATGCCGCATCAAAATGAGTAGTATTTTATTAAATAAAAAGAGTAGCAGTTTATTCAACAATAGGTTTAAAATATGTACACTTATGTAGAGCTTCATCAGTCAGAGCTGAATGTTCAATTATTATATCATTATTACATTACTGTTCTGTTTGCTGTACTATTGTACATTAGGGTCCCATTATGATCCCATGCTCTGTATCTTGCTGAGGCCTTGGTTCTGCACGGTGAGCTGGTGACAGTCGATATGACGGAACTCAGATGCAAAGAGGCCAACTAGGAACAAAGAAGCACATCCCCGAGAACCCACTCAGAAATGGACGCAATTGAGCAGTAGCCCATTTCAAAGAGTAGACCTATGTTCACTGAGGAGGAAAGGGTAGTCAAGGACCACAACCCAAACAGGTGACAATGTTTAAAATATAGTCGTTTGTAGGGAGGACATACAGTTTATTATATTATTTTTTACATGCAATGTTTTCACTGTATATTCAGATAAAGAAGCATGATTTAGGATTTTTTTTTTAAAATTTTAAAATAATTTACAGTTAGCTATGTTGATCCTAGATTGTCATTTAGTTGTGTTGACCCTGGATCATCATTAAGCTGTGTTGATCCTGGATCACCATTCAGCTGGGTTGATCTTGGATCATCGAGCACTCCCCTTGTGCTCTCCCCTCTTTCTGATTTATCTCAGCTGATAGATCTGATGTTAAAGGATACTGGTGATGACCAAGATGGTGCAGATGCTACAGAGGGCAGCTCTGAGAGGCCCCACTCAGCAACGGTCTTTAGAGGTCTGGACTTTATAGGTGAGCCACACCTGCAACCAGAAGTAGGCTCACAAAGAAGGCCAGAAAAGCCCCGAACACATGGATGCCAAACAACACAGATTGCTGAAAGAAATGGATGGAGAGAGAAATGGTGGTGAGAGGGAAAGAGCCAGGCAGGATATTGTCAACCATATTTCAGGATATATCAATATGTCATCTTTTTAAGGGAACATGCTAGGATTTGGGGCGATATTGGGATTCGTATGAAGATAATACTGGAATTATAGTATCCTATTGTAATCGTAAAGTGATACCCGGAAGCTGCCGAAGATGGAGATGCCCAGAGATGAGACGACCTGCTGAAACCGGATCAACACAGGACTGACAGAGATATGGAGAGGAAGAGAGAGGGAGAGGAAGAGAGAGAGAGAGAGAGAGAAAAGAGAAAGAGGGGTGTAGAGGAGGGTAGAGTGGGGAGGATAGAAGGGAGAAGAAGGTTGAGGTTACATACGACAGACAAGAAAGAATAATAAAGTGGTATGAACCAACGTGTAGGTGCTGAATAAATTCACTTACTCAAGACAGCACAGATGTTGAGGACCTGGTAAAAGATACAGCTCTGTGGATCATAGGTGTCACATTCACTGGAAGACAAATTCACATTTTAATTATTTACAAATCTGGAAACGACTTGGTAATGAAATGTTGACTTTAAAACAATGAGCCACACACGTGTGTATATGGTATTGTGGCATGTTTTGTTAGTGTTTATACCAGTTTAACTGTGGTAGTGCCTCTATTGACATAGTCCAAATACACAGTGGAATTCGGGGTAAACCCTTTACAGTGACCAGCGTCACTCTTACCTGATGTAAGGGAATCTCGCTGTGATATTAACAGTCTCATTTGATACAACGATACCAAACCTGGGAAGAACAAGTACTGTCGTTAGTATATCAATACTTCAGTGATTTTCTGTTTGTTATTTGCACTGATAGTACGTTTCTTATCACCACCTCATTGTACCGTAGCATAAGACCACACTATAATTCTATCTAGAGAAGTAGCTGGAGAGGAGACCAGTCTGTTAGATACTTACACCACCCATATTCCCTCAGTGCCAAACACCGTCAAGCAGATTGGAAGCAACGCCCAGATTATTGTTTACTTACCCACCTGGGAAAGATGAAACGAGACAACTGAGACACCCAGATACACTTTAGACCAATTTCAATAAAAAGGGACAAAGGTCCTCAACTAAAGAACTCAGGAATTCATAAAAACATATTACCCCAGGACACTTCAAATGGTGACTATCCCAGAAAAAGAAACACAGATGTCTGCAATGATCTTTGAGGTTTATTGACGGGACAAACAAACCGTCTTACAATCAGGCATGTCAGACACCTGCCTCAGAGCCTTAGACAGGAAACTGTCAGAGGCACCTATAACCTGGTAACGGAGTGTCCCAAGAATAGTCAAACAAAACTAAGGTTAATCATTGTATGTTGAAGTGAGTATAGGCTTGATGGTGCCACCATGTGGTAGAATTGATTAAGTGCAGTACAGCACCTTTGCATCACCCTCACACACAGATTCCTGTAACAGTGAAAGCAATACTATGTGACAACCAACAGAGGAACGAAACACAGCATCCATCACTGCAGCAGTCAAAACATTGAAGACAAATTCTCCCCTTTCAACAGAAACAAAGATGTAGGCTCTAGGTGAATAGATCCTGCAGACTACTTACTCCGAAGCATATATATAATATAATATATAATATATATAATACAGGTCAAGACCTGTATTTTCTGCAATAACGCTCAGGGTTGACTGAGACGAAGCAAATCTTGACCTGTATTTTCTGCAATAACGCTCAGGGTTGACTGAGCCGAAGCAAATCTTGACCTGTATTTTCTGCAATAACGCTCAGGGTTGACTGAGACGAAGCAAATCTTGACCTGTATTTTCTGAAATAACGCTCAGGGTTGACTGAGACATCATGTAGCATGCGGTCTTTCTAATGCAGTGTGAAACAGTCAGTCTTCACCTTCAGCTCGATAGCCTGGCTAAATGGACTGACAAAACAGAGCCTGAAAAAACTGCAGTGTTCTCCTTGGCAGGCAGTCAATCAGTCTGTGCGGCTGCAACGACGGAGGACTGGCTGTGTTCAGGAGGGTGCAATGTTAAAAAACGTTCAGATAGAAATCGGTTATGTAGAACAGCTATACTTATGTCACATAGAATTGGGTGTCATGCCACGTCTATAAATTGTATTTATATCTGCAACGTTCTTAATGGGTAGTTCTGAAGAAAATGAAGGGCAGCACAGCTGATGACAGCCACCCCCTGCAAACAGCACTCACCTAGAGTAAATCAGGAAGGGGTGAGTTTCCCCAAAGGTATTCTTTATGTTTTTTGAAAACATACACCCAAGGCTGCTTGCCCTAAAGGCTTGGACACATAGTGCTAATATGCCTATTTAATCAGAAACACTTACAGTAGCACTGAAAACAGATTTGGTACTATATATCAACAATATGGACCTTTGCACTGCACATTGTTTAAATGTTTGTAAAAATACATCCGATATAACTGCTGTTTTAAAATGTTTTTAAATTATGTTTTAAATGTGCTTGCTCTGAGAAAACAAATGTCATGTTCTATTTTTTTGACGTGACAGACACTGATGGAAGGCTCAATATTCTCTGTACAGTATGTTTAAAGTAAAATTTTATTTAACGTCAGCAAAATTAAAAACACTTACAGTTACGTAAACCCTCATCAGACACTTATGTAAACCCTCATGACTTGAAAAAGTAGCCATTCCTGTATCATATCTTCTTCTACATAAACAGTGTAGAGATGTTTACCGTGTTCATGTCTTGATGTGCCAATTTAAATCATTTCTGTTGGTACAAAAATAAAACCAAAGGGGAGAAAATCTTAGATCTGCTTGACTGAATAACATTACAAGACGACAATTAGATTTGTGATACAAAAATCATTATCTGAAAGCCACGCCCCTAATAGGCCACGCCTCATTAAAATAACCTGGATTACATAAAAAAAAGACCCAGCTGCTGGGTCAGCCCAACTGACGGTTAAAAAAACTACCAATGGTTAAATTAACCCATGTTTGGGTATTCCAAACAACCCAACATGTTGGGTTATTCACGCAACCCAACTAGCTGGGTCAAAATAACCCAGTGTGTGTCTTTAGATGTTAAGCTATGAACAGTGTATCAATGCATGGTCATTGTCACGGTCTCATTTTTATTTATTTTTTAACCTTTATTTAAGTAGGCAAGTCAGTTAAGAACAAATTCTTATTTTCAATGACGGCCTAGGAACAGTGGGTTGTTCAGGGGCAGAACGACAGATTTTTATTACCTTGTCAGCTCGGGGATTCGATTTTGCAACCTTGCGGTTACTAGTCCAACGCTCTAACCACTAGGCTACCTACCTAATTGGCTTTACTATGAAACATCATTCATTCTGACCACTCCGTTGATGCTCTGTGTCTTCAGACGTTGTTTCTGCACGGTGAGCTGGTGGAAGTCGATGTGACGGAACTCGGACCCAAAGAGGCCAAAAAGGACAAAGAAGGACATGACCAAGGCCCACTCACAAATGGCCGCTCCAGATTTGTAGCCGGTATTATGAAGTATAGCCACTGGGGAGGGAAAGGCCAGTCAAGGAGCAACAACACAAGCAGATGACCTGTCAATGTCTAAACTATACAGTTGGTATATCATTCCCAGCTAAGTGTAGTGTACACCTCTGTTCTGCCAGTCTGGCCAGGGAATATACACTACAGTCATAGCCTCCATTGTTTTTGTGTCATATTTTCACTGGTATTCAAGTTGATATAAACACTGTTTAGCATGCATCAACAGTGAGTAATAGATGCTTTATATACTGCTCAAAAAAATAAAGGGAACACTTAAACAACACATCCTAGATCTGAATGAAATAAATAATCTTATTAAATACTTTTTTCTTTACATAGTTGAATGTGCTGACAACAAAATCACACAAAAATAATCAATGGAAATCCAATTTATCAAGCCATGGAGGTCTGGATTTGGAGTCACACTCAAAATTAAAGTGGAAAACCACACTACAGGCTGATCCAACTTTGATGTAATGTCCTTAAAACAAGTCAAAATGAGGCTCAGTAGTGTGTGTGGCCTCCACGTGCCTGTTTGACCTCCCTCCAACACCTGGGCATGCTCTTGATGAGGTGGCGGATGGTCTCCTGAGGGATCTCCTCCCAGACCTGGACTAAAGCATCTGCCAACTCCTGGACAGTCTGTGGTGCAACGTGGCGTTGGTGGATGGAGCGAGACATGATGTTCCAGATGTGCTCAATTGGATTCAGGTCTGGGGAACGGGCGGGCCAGTCCATAGCATTAATGCCTTCCTCTTGCAGGAACTGCTGACACACTCCAGCCACATGAGGTCTAGCATTGTCTTGCATTAGGAGGAACCCAGGGCCAACCGCACCAGCATATGGTCTCACAAGGGGTCTGAGGATCTCATCTCGGTACCTAATAGCAGTCAGGCTACCTCTGGCGAGCACATGGAGGGCTGTGCGGCCCCCCAAAGAAATGCCACCCAACACCATGACTGACCCAGCACCAAACTGGTCATGCTGGAGGATGTTGCAGGCAGCAGAACGTTCTCCACGGCGTCTCCAGACTGTCACGTCTGTCACATGTGCTCAGTGTGAACCTGCTTTCATCTGTGAAGAGCACAGTGGCGAATTTGCCAATCTTGGTGTTCTCTGGCAAATGCCAAACGTCCTGCACGGTGTTGGGCTGTAAGCACAACCCCCACCTGTGGACGTCGGGCCCTCATACCACCCTCATGGAGTCTGTTTCTGACCGTTTGAGCAGACACGTGCACATTTGTGGCCTGCTGGAGGTCATTTTGCAGGGCTCTGGCAGTGCTCCTCCTGCTCCTCCTTGCACAAAGGCGGAGGTAGCGGTCCTGCTGCTGGGTTGTTGCCCTCCTACGGCCTACTCCACGTCTCCTGATGTACTGGCCTGTCTCCTGGTAGCGCCTCCATGCTCTGGACACTACGCTGTACACTACGCTGACAGACACAGCAAACCTTCTTGCCACAGCTCGCATTGATGTGCCATCCTGGCTGAGCTGCACTACCCAAGCCACTTGTGTGGGTTGTAGAATCTGTCTCATGCTACCACTAGAGTGAAAGCACCGCCAGCATTCAAAAATGACCAAAACATCAGCCAGGAAGCATAGGAACTGAGAAGTGGTCTGTGGTCCCCACCTGCAGAACCACTCCTTTATTGGGGGTGTCTTGCTAATTGCCTATAATTTCCACCTGTTGTCTATTCCAGTTGCACAACAGCATGTGAACTTTATTGTCAATCAGTGTTGCTTCCTAAGTGGACAGTTTGATTTCACAGAAGTGTGATTGACTTGGAGTTACATTGTGTTGTTTAAGTGTTCCCTTTATTTTTTTGAGCAGTGTATATTCCTACATGAAGAGACATTCTCTGAGAATGGAGAGCGCCCCAGTGTTATATCTGTAAGGATACTGGTGATGACCAGGACGGTGCAGATGCTACAGAATGTAGCTCGAAGAGGTCCAACCCAGTGACGGTCTTTAAAGGGATGGGCTTTGTAGCAGAGCCACACCTGCAGCCAGAAGTAGGCCAGGCCCACGAAGAACGCCAAGAACGCTCCCAACAAGTGGATCCCCATCACTACAGATTGCTGAAAGAGAGTGATGAAGAGAGGGATGGGAGAGAAGATGGAATGAAGGAGATATTGTCAGCAATTATCAGGGTATAACAATATGTCAACTTTCTATGTGTACATGCAAGGGGTAGAGGATATTTAAGCAATAAGGCCCAAGGAGGTGTGGCCAATATACCACAGTTAAGGGCTGTTCTTAAACATGACGCAACGCAGAGTGCCTGGACACAGCCCTTAGCCGTGATGTATTGGCATTATAACACAAACCCCCAAGGTGCCTTATTGCTATTAAGGTGGCTTGCGAAAGTATTCACCCCCTTGGCATTTTTCCTATTTTGTTGCCTTACAACCTGGAATTAAAATGGATATTTGGGGGGTTTGTATAATTTGATTTACACAACATGCCTAGGCACTGTATAAACTGGTTACCAACGTAATTAGAGCAGTAAAAATTAATGTTTTTTTCGTACCTGTGGAATACGGTCTGATATACCATGGATGTCAGCCAATCAGCATTCAGGGCTCGAACCACCCAGTTTATAATAGGACTTGTATCACAATAATACAGAGATATTATAATAGTATTGCGATAACTGCCTTCATCACAATAGTTTACACTGAACTGAGATTCTAAACGATACCTGGAAGTTTCCGATGATGGAGATGCCCACACAGGAGATGAAGCCCAGTACGATACTGGCGATGTTCACCTTGCTGTTCTGACCATAGTCCCTGACCTGCTGAAACCGGATCACCACAACCCACAGGGCTGACACAGAGAGAGAAGGGGTTATTAAGTGTGTGTGTGTGTGTGTGTGTGTGTGTGTGTGTGTGTGTGTGTGTGTGTGTGTGCGTGCGTGCGTGCGTGCGTGCGTGCGTGCGTGCATCTACTCACTTACCCAAGACAGCACAGACGTTGCAGATCTGAGCAAAGATGCAGCTCTGTGGATTATAGGTGCCACATTCACTGTGGAACACAAATTCACATTTCAATTCTCTACGATTAGAAACACATCAGACGTAACAACCTCATAATGTGTATTGGTTAATTTAACAATACAAACCTTATTGTTTCCCCTCTCATACTTTATGTAAAAAATGTATCTTAGTTTAGGATGATTTGAAGCAAAAAAACATTTAAAAAAATGATAGTGTAACTCAATGAAGTTGCTTATACATGATTTGGACATGAAGCGCGAAAAAGTTAATATAAGTGCCATTGACATGCAGAGAGGTAAACACAACCAAAGCATGGATTGCTGTCATACCTTGTCCATAGAAAACCAATGTAATTTTGTAATTTGGGTGAACTTTAATGCTCCATGCTAGCTATCGGCATGCCGCCACGGGTCCTCTCCAAATATTACCACTGCACCATTGAGTACGTCCTGACGGGTTGCATCTGGGCCTGGGACTGTGTGGGTGTGTGCATGTGTGGTAAGGTGTGGAGAATCAGATCAGGTGGTCAGTCCAGTTCAAATGTTCAGCAGTCTGATGGCATGTGGATAGAAACTGTCTCTGAGCCTGTTGGTATCAGACCTCATGCTCCGATACCGTCTTCCGTCCACGACTGCGAGGCCCTCCAGTGGGTGGTGAAGACGCCCCAGTACATCACTGAGACCGTGCTCCCACCTATCCAGGACATCTACTCAAAACGGTTTCTGTGGAAGGCCGTAGCATCATCAAGGACCCCACACACGAGCTGTTCAATCCCTTACCGTCGGGAAGACAGTATCGGAGCATGAGGTCTGATACCAACAGGGTCAGAGACAGTTTCTATCCACAAGCTATCAGACTAAAAAACACTTGAACTGGACTGACCACCTGCTCTGATTCTCCACACCGTAGAACACACACACAACAGCTGCTGCTACCAGACTCTTCCTATACTGCTCAATTTATACAAATGCACCCCTCCCCCCTTCCCCAATACACGTGTAAATATTGGACTATAAACTGTGCTTTCCTGTACTACACTTACCCTGAGTGTACAAAACATTAGGAACACCTGCTCTTTCCATGACATAGACTAACCAGGTGAACTTATGATCCCTTATTGATGTCACCTTTTAAATCCACTTCAATCAGTATAGATGGTGAGGAGACAGGTTAAAGATGGATTTTTAAGCCTTGAGACATGGATTGTGTATGTGTGCCAATGGGCAAGACAAAATATTTAAGTGCCTTTGAAAGGGGTATGGTAGTACGTGCCAGGCTCAGCAATTTGAGTGTTTCAAGAACTGCAAGGCTGGTGGGTTTTTCACACTCAACAGTTTCCTGTGTATCAAGAATGGTCCACCACCCAAAAGATATCCAGCCAACTTGACTCAATCCGACAAATTGAGTCTGTTCTGTGTATGCTAAAATGTTTATTTTATTAATTTACTTTTTATTATTTTATTTATATTTTATTATTTCTTATTGTTGTTGCGTTGTCGAGAAGGAACCTGCAAGTATGTTTTTAATTGGACGATGTATACCATGCGTATCTGTTACATACGACTAATACAATTTGAATAATGTTATAACCTTAATATTAAAGTTATATAGTGTTGATTCCTCAATGATTCCCTTTTCATTTTGATCCATGCCATTGGGAATATTTAAGGAGTACTGTGAGACTGACTTGATTGAAAGACCATTGCGATTCCTACCTGATGTAAGGGAATCTATCTGTGATGTTAACAGTCTCATTCGATACAGCGATACCAAACCTGGCAAGAACAAGAACTGTAGTTAGTATTTGAATGCCTTCGGAAAGTATTCAGACCCCTTGACTTTTTCCCCATTTTGGTAGGTTACAGCCTTATTCTAAAATGTATTAAATAGGTTTTTTCATCATCAATCTACACACAATACCCCAAAATGACAAAGCAAAAACAAGAATCTTTTTTTTTTTTTTGCTACTTTCAACAACAAAAATACGGAAATATTACATTTACATAAGTATTCAGACCCTTTACTCAGTACTTAGATGAAGCACCTTTGGCAGTGATTACAGCCTCAACTCTTCTTGGGTATGACGCTATAAGCTTGGCACACCTGTATTTAGGGAGTTTCTCCCATTCTTCTATGCAGATCGTCTCAAGCTCTGTCAGGTTGGATAGGGAGCGTCACTGCACAGCTATTTTCAGGTCTCTCCAGAGATGTTTGATTGGGTTCAAGTCTGGGCTCTGGCTGGGCCACTCAAGGACATTCAGAGACTTGTCCCTAAACCACACCTGCGTTGTCTTGGCTGTGTGCTTAGGGTCGTTGTCCTATTGGAAGGTGAACCTTTGCCCCAGACTGAGGTCCTGAGCACTCTGGAGCAGGTTTTCATCAAGAATCTCTCTGTACTTTGCAAAGTTCATCTTTCCCTCGATCCTGACTAGTCTCCCAGTCCCTGCTGCTGGAAAACATCCACACAGCATGATGCTGCCAGGTTTCCTCCAGAAGTGACAATTGGCATTCAGGACAAAGACTTCAATCTTGTTTCTCATGGTCAGAGTCTTTAGGCTGTCATGTGCCTTTTACTGAGGAATGGCTTCCGTCTGGCCATTCTACCATAAAGGACTGATTGGTGGAGTGCTGCAGAGATGGTTATCCTTCTGGAAGGTTCACCCATCTCCACAGAGGAACTCTAGAGATCTGTCAAAGTGACCATTGGGTTCTTGGTCACCTCGCTGACCAAGGCCCTTCTCCCCCGATTGCTCAGTTTTCCCAGGCGACCAGCTCTATGCAGAGTCTTGGTGGTTACAAACTTCTTCCATTTAAGAATGATGGAGTCCACTGTGTTCTTGGGGACCTTCAATGCTGCAGAGATTTTTTGGTACCCTTCCCTAGAGCTGTTCCTCAACACAATCCTGTTCCAGAACTCTATGGACAATTCCTTCGACCTCATGGCTTGGTTTTTGCTCTGACATGCATTGTCAACTGTGGGACCTCATATAGACAGGTGTGTGCCAAATCATGTCCAATCAATTGAATTTACCACAGGTGGCCTCCAATCAAGTTGTAGAAACATCAAGGATTATCAATGGAAACAGGATGCACCTGAGTTCAATTTCAAGTTTCATAGCATTGGGGGTTTACTTTGTCATCACGGGGTATAATGTGTAGATTGCTGAGGATTTTAGTATAAAAAAAAAACATATATTTTAGAACAAGGCTGTAACATTACAAATTTTGGAAAAGTCAAGGGGTCTGAATACTTTCCGAAGGCACCATGCATCTTCCAGACCAAACCCTGTGGAGGGTGACGGAGGCAATCATTTGATGTTTGTTTTTATTCTTGCACTGAGCACAAGTGTTCGATGTTTGTTACTTCTACTGAAAGCAAGTAAACATGAACATTTTCCTCATCATCATGGCCATATCATTGTAGCATAAGAGACCACAGTATTCTTCTGCCTACCACTAATAAAGAAGTAGCTGAAGAGGAGAGCACACATGGACGTCAGATAAATACTTACACCACCCATATGCCCACAGTGCCAAACACCGCCAAGCAGATCGGAAGCAGTGCCCAGAGCCACATAATGGTACACTAAGGTCACCTGGGAAAGACACAATTACTCCTTTGTAGTTTCTTTGAATGCCATGTAGTATCCTGACCTGAGTTTAAATACATGTGTATTTAATTATTTTTTATTTAAAATATTATTTTCTGTGTATTTTGAATCTATTGTCAAATCATTTCATATAAAGAGCAAATTCATTATTTTAAATACTCCTAGGAACTGGGTTCAAATGCATTGGAGTATTTAGTTTTATTTGAGCATTTTCAAATACATGCCAATACTTTCCAAGTATACTTCCAAATATATTCTAATATTCAACTTGTTGTATTTTCAAACATCTTAACACTTAATTTGAAATGGATGTGAACGTAATTGAAATAGTATTTCAACCCAGGTCACGTAACATTAGTATCGGTTGATCATCTGTTCATACACATCTTACAGGATCAAAGCTGATGAGTTTTTTTATTCAACTTGGCAAGTCAGTTAAGAACAAATTCTTATTTTCAATGACGGCCTAGGAACAGTGGATTAACTGCCTTGTTCAGGGGCAGAACGACAGATTTTTACCTTGTCAGCTCGGGGATTCGCTCTAGCAACCTTTCGGTTACTGGCCCAATGCTCTTAACCCTAGGCTACCTACCGCAATAACGACAAAAGACACAATTTGCACAAATAAAGATACATTGACGAGTTTCACGTTACAAGTTAATGTCACACACAGGTACAGTGAAATACCTTTCCTGCGAGCTCTATGACAATATGTCATAGTAACATACAAGAGAGGAATATTCAAGCCAGAGAAAGAGAAGTTTAGTAAAAAGTGGTACAAACTCACAAGAGGTTTTCTTGTATGTACAGTTGGGAGGGAAAGCTGACAAGCTCCTGATTTTTTCGCCTCTAACTCAATTCGAAATGCCTCTCCCCCTTGGCCTTCACTGTCAAATATACCGTAATAACACCAGTAGAAAGTTATTTCTCATTCGCTTTACCAGAGAGTAGGTTGTATGGTACATGTATTACGTTGGGTCAGGGCTGGATTAAGAAATATGCCCCGGGGCTTAGATATTTTATATTATTATAATGGCTATAATGAAGATTGGTACGAGAATGACAGTATTGATTGAGGTGTGAAAATGTGACCCGACAGCGTTTTGATTAATTCAAATAAAGTTGCCACGAATCACCATGAATAAAAAGGGTAATGACATAGCTCATGTTTGAGCATCGGATCATGCCCAAGTGAGTGGAACTGGGGAATTTGGGTTTAGACACATACGCGAGTTTCCTTGGTAATACTGTACTTGATGGGATTTTTTCTGTTCATGTGTGTCGTGTATATCTGTAGATAAAAAAAAAAAAAACATTGTGCAGGAAACGGCAAAGGTGCCCGAGGAAGAGCTCCGGGCCTGTCTACAGTATCTGACTGACACTTCTCCCTCCCTGTACCATTAACACTCCCTCCACTACCACTGCCTCAACCCACTGTCAGCAGTGGAACACCATCACTTGCCACTGCCAGAACCCTAAATGTATTATTTTTAAAGCGTATTTGAAATTATCTTTGTAATGAAAAGCGCTATATACAATAAACCTATTCTTTTTAAATTGTGTAACTATTCTACTTAAAATAATCATTTTTTAAAGTACATTTAAGAAGGGGTTTGCTATGCAAGACATTACGGTAACAACGTGGCCAACAATTTTTTTATTTACAACTACTTGCTTGCCAGTAACATACTGTACAAGCTGTGGGCTTCCTCTGCACACCTCGTTCTCGCACACCCCACATTACCCTTTTCTTCCCATTTCAGGTACCTATTTTCTAAATATAAACTCTGTCATACATAATTCATATTGTACATCCACAAACATAGTGAAACCAAAGTATATCAAACACAGGACTTGATATAGTCTTCTTTCTCTCCAGACTGAAAGCTGTAACAGGGCGTCTGCTGTTGAGTATTAGATCATTCAAATACAAAGCAATAAATGAGTGTAATAATGGTTCCACTGAACCAACATTATCAACTTCCTATGATAACACTCTTGGTAATAAAGACTGGTAGGACAAAGGACCTTTGACACCAACCATTTGAAGAGGAAGCTGGGTCCTTTAGTCTAAAAGGTTTACTGTGCCTCAAATAGGTAACAAGGAATTTCATTAACAACAATGTTGATGTTTTACTTTGTGAATCATACATGAATTTAGGAAAATAGTGTTGGAACAGTATGGAATACATATACATATGAAATCTCTGAAATATTTCAGGGTCTATGTTCTAACCCTGCTTGTTTAGCACTACATCATTACAAACTCACTGACTTCTGATTTAAGTATTTTATTGTCTTACAGTAAAGCGTGCAATGTTAGTCATGATGTGGTTTATTTTGGTGTGTAACAGTATGTGTTTGTTTTAGTGAAAAGGCCACTCCTGACTTGCAAAACAATATTTCAGAATTGGTTTAAATGAAGTCAGGGTTAAATTAAGGGTCAGTTTTAGTATTTTGGTTAGTCGTTTTACAGGTCAGGATTGTCCCCCGTTTTAGAGCTCCAGCTCGATCTTGACGTCAATCTCGGCCTTGTAAGGTTCCAGCAGAGGGCGTACCTCCTCAGAGAGAAACCTCGCCACCTGAGTGAGTGAGAGAATGATGAGTTAGGTTGCGTCAACTATAGGTACATGGAGAAAAGCTGTATAATGTACCAAATACAGAAATCAAACAGCACACGTGATTTTGATGCTCAACAGATTGAATGGATCTTTTTTGCCACCATTAAATCTGTACCAAGACCCCCAGTGTGCTGGATATTATTTTCTGTTTAACTACAGGTATTTTAAAATGATTTTAAGTTGAGAAAAACAAAGATAACAGGGTGTTCTGTATAGTACCTGTTGGGGGGCGCGGCCGATGAAGGTCTTGGGGTCCAGGATGTTGTCTAGATGGCCCAGGATAGGGGCGAAGTAGGGGTCAGCCTGGACCCTGGCCAAGAGGTCATTGTCTCCCCCCTCATGTTTGACCACGGTTGCAGCCTGCTGGGACAACACACGGATCTTCTCATGGCAGTCCTGGTGCAAGAACACAGACACGAGAGAAACTGTTACTGTGTGATTACACAATAATAAACTGAACAAAATTACAAACGCAACATACAACAATTTCAAAGATTTTGACTGGGAATACAGATATGCATCTGTTGGTCATCAGAAAACCAGTCCGTTTCTGGTGTGACCACCATATGCTCATGCAGCGCGAGACATCTTCGCATAGAGCGTCCCTGAGACTGTTTGACAGTTTGTGCAGAAATTCTTCAGTTGTGCAAACCCACAGTTTCATCAGCAGTCCGGGTGGCTGGTCTCAGATGATCCCGCAGGTGAAGAAGCCGGATGTGGAGGTCCTGGCTGGCGTGGTTTCACGTGTTCTGCGGTTGTGAGACCGGTTGGACGTACTGCCAAATTCTCTAAAATGACGTTGGAGGCGGCTTAGGGTAGAAAAATTAACATTACATTTTTTGGCAACAGCTCTGGTGGGCATTCCTGCAGTCAGCATGCCAATTGCATGCTCCCTCAAAACTTGAGACATGTGTTATTGTGTTGTGACACAAAACTACACATTTTAGAGTGGCCTTTGATTGTCTCCAGCACAAGGTGCACCTGTGTAATGATCATTCTGTTTAATCAGCTTTTTGATATGCCACACCTGTCAGGTGGTTGGATTATCTTGGCAAAGGAGAAATGCTCAATAACAGGGATGTAAACAAATTTGTGCACAAAAGTATAGAGAAATAAGCTTTTTGTGCTTAAGGAATATTTCGGGGATATTTTATTTCAGCTCATGAAAGACGGGACCAACATTTGTTGGGTTTATATTTTAGTTCAGTAAACATGCAATCTGGGGATTAAAATGTCGTTTGATTCAGTTACTGTACTGTTTAAGAAAATAAGCACACATACAGGAGGTAGCAGTGTTGTCACGATAACAAGTATCCATCGGCCTCTATCACACACACACACACACACACACACACACACACACACACACACACACACACACACACACACACACACACAGTTCACAACTTAGGCACCAAACTAAAAGCTTTAGGCGACAAACAGAATTTAAGGAGCACCAGAAAGAGATAGATTTTTGGTATAGTTTATGCTTATATTAGGCCTGTATGAATCCTACCTTACCTTTGAAGCACATATCATAAATAGCAGAGTCTATTCCTTTCTGCTCGTGCCAATCAAATTTGACTAGACCTACTGTCAAGTCATTAGGTTGTTAGCCAGCTAGTTAACATGACATGACAGATCAACATCGTTTGTTATCAAACTAATAAGTAGCAACCTGGGATTAGTTTAAAAAGGGACTCATGGTTAGTGAAATGATCTAAAATGTGCATGAAATGGCACCTGAGCTCTTGGTTATACCAGGGGATGAAATAACACAACGTATCAACTTCACTCACCCTGCTCCAATGTATAAAATGCACATGTAACAACAGAAGACTCATCGGGGTCTGCATCCCCACTCGCCACCACAGCTAAATTATATTTTAAAAACTGCGCTACACTAATTATGCAACGTGCGACTAATTATGCAACGTGGAGTGTGAGAAATACGTTCTGTTCTAATAAGTTGTGGTGTCATGCTGTAATAGAAGGGTGCGTACCTGTCTATTGCCTCCAGCCTTCACCATAGCCATGATGATGTTCTCTGTAGCCATGAAAGGAAGCTCATGAAGGATGTGTCTCTCGATCACCTGACAGAGAGAGCGGGAGGATGAGAGAAAGCGAGAGGGGAAAGAGATAGATGAAAATTCTAGTGTTGAGAAAGGGATACGTAACATTACGGTTCACCAAACCCAGGTTTCGGTACGTATTGCGGTCAGGGTTCAGTTTCGGTACAGCAGGAAAATTAATTGCCAAGTTACTGTCGTTAATTTTAGTTTGGGCAAAATATGCAAAACTAACCCAGGAATAGATCATATACAGTGGCAAGTATGTGAACCCTTTGGAATTACCTGGATTTCTACATAAATTGGTCATAAAACTTGATCTGATCTTCATCCAAATCACAACAATAGACAAACAGATTATTGTATTTTTATTGTCTATATTGAATACATAATTTATACATTCATAGTGTAGGTTGGAAAAACGTATGTGAACCCCTAGGCTAATCTCCAAAAGCTAAATGGAGTCAGCTAACCTGGAGTCCAATCAATGAGACTAGATTGGAGATGTTGGTTAGAGCTGCCTTGCCCTATAAAAAAAACTCACAAAATTTGAGTTTGCTCTTCACAAGAAGCATTGCCTGATGTGAAAAATGCCTCGAATGAAATAGATCTCAGAAGACCTAAGATTAAGAATGGTTGACTTGCATAAAGCTGGAAAGGGTTACAAAAGTATCTCTAAAAGCCTTGATGTTTATCAGTCCCCGGTAAGACAAAAATGTCAAAAAAAATTGAAAGTTCAGCACTGTTGCTACTCTCCCTAGCAGTGGCTGTCATGCATCGATGACTGCAAGAGCACTGCACAGAATGCTCAATGAGGTTAAGAAGAATCCTAGAGTGTCATCTAAAGACTTCCAGAAATCTCTGGAACATGCTAACATCTCCGTTGACGAGTCTACGATACGTAAAACACTAAACAAGAATGGTGTTCATGGGAGGACACCACAGAAGAAGCCACTGCTGCCCCCCCCCCCCCAAAAAAAACCATTCCTGCATGTCTGAAATTTACAAAAGTGCACCTGGATGTTCCACAGCGCTATTGGCAAAATATTCTGTGGACAGATTAAACTAAAGTTGACTTGTTTGGAAGGAACACACAACACTACGTGGAGAAAAAAAGGCACAGTACAGCAACATCAAAACGTCATCCCAACTGTAAAGTATGGTGGAGGGAGTATCATGGTTTGGGGCTGCTTTGCTGCCTCAGGGTCAGGACATCTTGCTATCAATGACGGAAAAATGAATTTCCAAGTTTATCAAGACATTTTGCAGGAGAATGTTAGGCTATCTGTCCGCCAATTGAAGCTCAACAGAAGTTGGGTGATGCAACAGGACAAGGACCCAAAACACCGAAGTAAATCAACAACAGAATGGCTTCAACAGAAGAAAATATGCCTTCTGGAGTGGCCCAGTCAGAGTCCTGACCTCAACCCGATTAAGATGCTGTGGCATGACCTCAAGAGAGCAGTTCACACCAGACATGCCAATAATATTGCTGAACTGAAACAGTTTTGTAAAGAGGAATGGTCCAGAGTTCCTCCTGACAGTTGTGCAGGTCTGATCCACAACTACAGAAAACATTTGGTTGCGGTTATTGCTGCCAAAGGAGGGTCAACCAGTTTTTAAATCCAAGGGTTCACATACTTTTCCCACCCTGCACTGTGAATGTTTACACGGTGTGTTCAATAAAGACATGAACACATATAAGTGTGTGTTATTAGTTTAAGCAGACTGTTTGTCTATTGTGACCTAGATGAAGATCAGATCAAATTTTATGACCAATTTATGCAGAAATCCAGGTATTTCCAAAGGGTTCACATACTTTTTCTTGCCACTAATGTAGAGCCCAATAAAATGGCTTTATTTTTAGCCTAATTCCATTTTGTAGAAAAAAGAAATAGAAAAAACAACATTGGAGGTTCAAAGCCCACAACAATGCTTAAACCACAAAGACATTTTCATTTTTGGGTGTAGATACCCTTTCATTTAGGTGCACACCAGCAAGTGCCTTGTTTGGTTGACAGTGTTTATGTAGCACACATGTGATTGCAGAGTTAGCTGAACAAATCACCACTGAATTGATGCAAATAAACATGATATCATTCTGCCAGGTATACAGTGCCTTTGGAAAGTATTCACGCCTTGACTTTTTCCACATTGATAAGATACAGCCTTATTCTAAAATGTATCAAATTGTCCCCCCCCCCAAATCTACACACACTACTCCATAATGACAAAACAAAAACATGTTTTTAGAAATGTTTGCTAACTTATTAAAAATAAACTGAAATATTACATTTACAGAACTATTCAGACCCTTTACTCAGTACTTTATTGAAGCACCTTTGGCAGCGATTACAGCCTCGTGTCTTCTTGTGTATGATACTACAAGCTTGGCACACCTGTATTTGTGGAGTTTCTTCCATTCTTCTCTGCAGATCCTCTCAAGCTCTGTCAGGTTGGATGGGGAGCGTTGCTGCACAGCTATTTCCAGGTCTTTCCAAAGATATTCGATCAAGTTTAAGTCCGGGCACTGGCTGGGCCACTCAAGGACATTCAGAGACTTGTCCCGAAGCCACTCCTGCGTTGTCTTGGCTGTGTGCTGAGGGTCGTTGTCCTGTTGAGAAGGGAACCTTCGCCCCAGTCTAAAGGTCCTGAGAGCTCTGGAGCAGGTTCTCGTCAAGGATCTCTCTGTACTTTGCTCTGTTCATCTTTGCCTCGATCCTGACTAGTCTCCCAATCCCTGCCGCTGAAAAACATTGCCACAGCATGCTACCACCACCATGCTTCACCGTAAGGATGGTGCCATGTTCTCTAGACGTGACGCTTGGCATTCAGGCCAAAGAGTTCAGATAATCGTGTTTCTCATGGTCTGAGAGTCTTTAGGTGCCTTTTGGCAAACTCCAAGCGGGCTGTCATGTGCCTTTAACTGAGGAATGGCTTCCGTCTGGCCACTGCTGCAGAGATGGTTGTCCTTCTGGAAGGTTCTCCCATCTTTACAGAGGAACTCTAGAGCTCTATCAGTGACCATCTGGTTCTTGGTCACCTCCCTGACCAAGGCCCTTCTCCCCGATTGCTCAGTTTGGCCGGCCAGCCAGCTCTAGAAGAGTCTTGGTGGTTACAAACTTCTTCCATTTAAGAATGATGGAGGCCACTGTGTTCTAGGGGACCTTCAATGCTGCAGAAATATTTTGGTACCCTTCCCCAGATTTGTGCCTCGACACAATCCTGTTTCAGAGCTCAATGTACAATTTTGCTCTGACATGCACCGTCAACTTTGGGACCTTATATTGACAGGTGTGTGCCTTTCCAAATCATGTCCAGTCAATTGAATTTACCACAGGTGGACTCCAATCAAGTTGAAAAAACATCTCAAGGATGATCAATGGAAACAGGATGCACCTGAACTCAAGTTCGAGCCTCATAGCAAAGGATCTGAATACTTATGTAAATAAAGTAGCGGTTTTTAATTGTAATACATTTGTATTGTGCATTTGGCATTGTTGTAGATTGCTGAGGATTTTTATTTAATTCATTTTAGAATAAGGCTGCAACGTACCAAAATGTGGAAAAAGTCAAGGGGTCTGAATACTTTCCGAAGGCACTGTTCATAGATTACTTTATGGTTAACATTTCATTGAGAAGGTTTATGGGAAAGACTTTCCATCTACCAGAAGACAGTTGTCATTAGCATCATTGTTTACAGCTATACACAGACAGGGGCATTCTCGCGCCATTACCTCTTCTGAAAATTGAAGTAAAAATACGAATGACTTGTGCATTTTGTTCAAGTCTTATCATCATCTTGGGCAAATGAATTAATGCTCTAATAAATTCAATACATTTAGTTGATTTCCTCCTATGTTCAATACATTTTTGCATCTACTGGGAAGCCAAAATGTTCCCAAACTGGAGATTTAAATGATGATGATGGAGGAGAGCTCTCTCTCCCACACACAACCGTTACACCCCTACATAACATACAAGACAGTTGAGTTGAATGTTGTTCCTCTGTGATGTGTTATAGCCAACAGATGTACTGTGGGGAAAGTGCAGTTGTGTGTGCATTATCATGAAATGACAAGGTTTAAAATGGTGGTGATAATACCTTATGAGGACAACAATGGAAATAAGCCTCCTGGTTTATTGTGTTTTTTATCCTCAATAATTTCTGTCTGGACAAGCCTACTACTTCTAATTATCGAATAAATTCAATGAATTTACCTTGGGGTAGACCACCAGGCCTTCGGTGATGTTCTGCAGGGTGCTGAGGATGATGTCAGCGGTAAGGAAAGACTCAGGGAGAGAGATTCTCCTATTGGCACTGTCATCCAGTGTTCTTTCCAGCCACTGGACAGAGGCGGTCTGGAGGGGGTCAGCGAGCAGCGCTATCAGGTGGCGGGCCAGACTACAGCAACGCTCACAACGCATTGGGTTCCTCTTGTAGGGCATGGCACTGGAACCTGGTGGGGGAGAGGCAGTCAGTGGGACCCAGACAAGTAACAATGGGTTGGCATTTAGGAAATAAGTTAACCTGTTTGGGATAGGGGGCAGTATTTTCACGGCCGGATGAAAAAAACGTACCCGATTTAAACTGGTTACTACTCTTGCCCAGAAACGAGAATATGCATATTATTAGATTTGGATAGAAAACACTCTGAAGTTTCTAAAACTGTTTGAATGATGTCTGTGAGTATAACAGAACTCATATGGCAGGCAAAAACCTGAGAAGATTCCAAGCAGGAAGTGGCCTGTCTGTGAAATTGTAGTCCTTCTTTTGCTTCTCTATTGAAACTACAGTACCTGAGCTGTTACGTGGCACTTTCTAAGGCTTCCATTGGCTCTCTAAAGCCTTCAGAATGCGGATTGAGGCGTCTCCTGTCTCTGGGCAGAGTATAATAGCACAGTTTGTCAGTGGACTGCCTGGTGACTAAGAGATTGGAGATACGCGGTCCCGCGAGAATGCTGTTTTTTCTTTTCCTATTTGAATGAATACACTATTGTCCGGTTGGAATATTAGCGCTATTTTACGAGAAAAATACCATAAAAATTGATTTAAAACAGGGTTTGTCATGATTCTAAGTGCGGTAAAGGAACATTTTGAATTTTTGGGTCTCGATATTGCGCTCGCGCGTTACCCTTTGGATAGTGAACTGAACGCACGAACAAAACGGAGGTATTTGGACATAAATATGGATTATTTGGAACAAAAACAACATTTCTTCTGGAAGTAGCAGTCCTGGGAGTGCATTCTGACAAAGATCAGCAAAGGTAATACAATTTTTCTAATAGTAATTCTGAGTTTAGTGAGCCCCGAAGTTGGCGGGTGTCTGAATAGCTAGCTGTGATGGCTGAGCTATGTACTCAGAATATTGCAAAATGTGCTTTCGCCGAAAAGCTATTTTAAAATCTGACATAGCGATTGCATAAAGGAGTTCTGTATCTATAATTCTTAAAATAATGATTTATTTTGTCAACGTTTATGATGAGTAATTTAGTAAATTCACGGGAAGTTTTGGGTGGGAATGCTAGTTCTGAACATCACATGCTAATGTAAAAAGCTGTTTTTTGATATAAATATTAACTTGATTGAACAAAACATGCATGTATTGTATAACATAATGTCCTAGGAGTGTCATCTGATGAAGATCAAAGGTTAGTGCTTCATTTAGCTGTGTTTTGGGTTTATGTGACATATATGCTTGCATGGAAAATGGCTGTGTGATTGTTTTTGGCTATGTACTCTCCTAACAATCTAATGTTTTGCTTTCGCTATAAAGCCTTTTTGAAATCGGACAATGTGGTTAGATTAACGAGAGTCTTGTCTTTAAAATGGTGTAAAATAGTCGTATGGTTGAAAAATTGAAATTATTGCATTTGAGGTATTTGTATTTCGCGCCACGTTCTTCCATTGGATATTTGGCTAGCGGAACGGAACGCTAGCGGAACGTCTAGATGCAAGAGGTTAAACTAGCTGTTTACTCTAAAACATCAGGATGGTTTAGCAGTTGGTGCCTTAATCAAAGTGAAATCTAGGGCTAAAACTCAATTGTATTTTATTGATTCCTCACATCCTCTCTCCTTGCCTCTTTCTCAAAGTACATTGGAGCAGAAGATCAGAGGTGAAGGTTCTTCTGTTATTTTGCTCCAATCTGCTTTGAGAGGTAAGGAGAGAGGATGTGAGGAATCAAGGAAATACAAAGGATATTAACCCTAGTTTTGGGATTAGATTCCTTTATACCTGGGTAGGAAGTGGACCAATTTCCTTCTTATGACTCACCAATTTGCTCCTTTTCAAAAGGCTCCTCAATCTCTTTAAGGTTAGCCAGCAGGCGGATGTCAGTGCAGATCTGAGGAAGAGAGTATAATTTATTACCTGTGGGTCATTCCACTACTGTCAAAGACCACCAGGAGGCATTGTTTCTCCGTAGACAGACTTGTGATTTACGGTAGTAAGAATGACAAACTGATGTCCAGTCAAAACTCATCTCAACCTTGTGGATGGTGGCTCCCATGCTGGCCAGGTGAGAGAGGCAGTCGATGTCTACCTTACGACTGTACGTCTGTCCAGTCACCATGTAAGCCCTGGGAGGAAAAATGTACAGGATTGAAGAATAATAATAAAAAATAAAAATAAATTTAAAAAAAGGTATTTCAGCAATTTGTTTGTACTCAAATGACAAAACGTGTGGCAAATAGGAAACTCAAGAGACTGTTGACATAAAAGTATACATTTAACTCACTTTTTGAAGCCTGCCATCTCTGTGACCATTCTGTCCAGATCCTCCACCTTATCATGGTCCCCCTGGAAGAGCTGCAGAAAGCTGGCCTGGGTGCCCGTAGTACCCTTCACCCCCCGGAAACGCAGGTCTTCGCGGGCGCGCTGAAGGTTCCGCATGTCCATGGCCAGGTCCTGGAGCCACAGACATGCTCTCTTACCCACTGTGGTCAACTGGGCCGGCCTGGTAGAGGTAGGTAGGTTATATATATATATATATGAATTTATGAGAGCGCAAGAGAGCGAGAGAGATAAAGATGAAAAGAAAATGAGAGGTGAAAAATAATATAAATGGTGAGAGAAGGAGAACAAAAGTTCAAATAAAATGTGAAGGGGAAAAATAAAGATTCATAAAAATAAAACAGAAAGATGAAGACTGAGAAAAATAAGGCAGAGAGATTAAAGTGGACTCAGAAGCACTGAACACATAACTCTTTAATCTGAGAGGAACATGAGTGTTCATAGACAAATGGGATATATCCACAACGGCACATAGTCCATGAGCCAGGGGGGGTTGGTCGGGCTCACTTAGGCTGACAATGTCTCAGTGATTTTATTCCACACACAGATGTATACAAAGCTCTCTCCCGCCCTCCATTTATGAACAATCTGACCATAATTCTATCCTCCTGATTCCTGCTTACAAGAAAAAACTAAAGCAGGAAGTACCAGTGACTCGCTCAATACGGAAGTGGTCAGATGACACAGATGCTACACTACAGGACTGTTTTGCTAGCACAGACTGGAATATGTTCCGGGATTCATCCAACGGCATTGAGGAGTATACCACCTAAGTCATCGGCTTCATCAATAAGTGCATCGACGACGTTGTCCCCACAGTGACCGTACGTACATATCCCAACCAGAAGTCATAGAGTACAGGCAACATCCGCATCAAGCTAAAGGCTAGAGCTGCCACTTTCAATGAGCGGGACACTAATCCAGACGCTTACAAGAAATCCCGCTAAGAATCCTACTCCACCGGCTTTGAAGCTCGTCGGATGTAGCAGGGCATACACTATTACGGACTACAAAAGGGAAATACAGACACGAGCTGCCCAGTCACGCGAGCCTACCAGAAGAGCTAAATGCCCTTTATGCTTTCCTCGAGGTAAGCAAGACTGAAGCATGTACGAGAGCACCAGCTGTTCTGGATGACTGTGTGATAACGCTCTCGGTTACTGATGTGAGCAAGACCTTTAAACACGTCACCATTCACAAAGACGCAGGGCCAGACGGATATGTACTCAAAGCATGTGTGGACCAACTGGCAAATGTCTTCACTGACATTTTCAACCTCTCCCTGACCGAGTCTGCAATACCCACATGTTTTAAGCAGACCACCATAGTTTCTGTGCCCAAGGAAGCGAAGGTAACCTGCCTAAATGATTACCGCCCCGTAGCACTCACGTCGGTAGCCATGAAGTGCTTTGAAAGGCTGAGCATGGCTTACATCAACAGCATCCTCCTGGATACCCTAGACCCCACTGCAATTCGCATACTGCCCCAACAGATCCACAGATGATGCAATCTGAAATCGCACTCCACACTGCCCTTTCCCACCTGGACAAAAGGAACACCTATGTGAGAATGCTGTTCAATGCTGTTCATTGACTACAGCTCTGGGATTAAACACCCTCCTCTGCAACTGGATGCTGGTCTTCCTGATGTGCCACCCCCAGATGGTAAGGGTAGGCCACAACAAGTCTGCCACGCTGATCCTCCACACTGTGGCCCCTTAGGGGTGTGTACTTAGTCCCCTCCTGTACTCCCCATTCACCCAAAACTGCATGGCCAAAACATGACTCCAACACCATCATTAGGTTAGGACTCCCCCCCCCGCTCCATTTGTTTTGTACACTGCTGCTACTCGTTGTTTATCATCTATGCATAGTCACTTCACCCCTACCTACATGTACAAATGACCTCAACTAACCTGTACCCCCGCACACGGACTCGGGTACCAGTACCCCAGTATATAGCCTCGTCATTGTTATTTTATAGTGTTACTTTAGTTTTATTTGGTAAATATTTTCTTAACTCTTCTTGAACTGCACTGTTGGTTAAGGGCTTGTAAGTAAGCATTTTACGGTAAGGTCTACACTTGTTGTATTCGGCGCATGTGACAAATAAAGTGATTTGATTTCCTTGAAAGTTCATGTAGGCCGGCATTGTAAATAAGAAATTGTTCTTAACTGACTTGTCTAGTTAAATAAAGGTAAAAATATACACTGCTCAAAAAAATAAAGGGAACACTTAAACAACACAATGTAACTCCAAGTTAATCACACTTCTGTGAAATCAAACTGTCCACTTAGGAAGCAACACTGATTGACAATAAATTTCACATGCTGTTGTGCAACTGGAATAGACAACAGGTGGAAATTATAGGCAATTAGCAAGACACCCCCAATAAAGGAGTGGTTCTGCAGGTGGGGACCACAGACCACTTCTCAGTTCCTATGCTTCCTGGCTGATGTTTTGGTCATTTTTGAATGCTGGCGGTGCTTTCACTCTAGTGGTAGCATGAGACGGAGTCTACAACCCACACAAGTGGCTCGGGTAGTGCAGCTCAGCCAGGATGGCACATCAATGCGAGCTGTGGCAAGAAGGTTTGCTGTGGTTGTCAGCGTAGTGTCCAGAGCATGGAGGCGCTACCAGGAGACAGGCCAGTACATCAGGAGACATGGAGGAGGCCGTAGGAGGGCAACAACCCAGCAGCAGGACCGCTACCTCCGCCTTTGTGCAAGGAGGAGCAGGAGGAGCACTGCCAGAGCCCTGCAAAATGACCTCCAGCAGGCCACAAATGTGCACGTGTCTGCTCAAACGGTCAGAAACAGACTCCATGAGGGTGGTATGAGGGCCCGACGTCCACAGGTGGGGGTTGTGCTTACAGCCCAACACCGTGCAGAACGTTTGGCATTTGCCAGAGAACACCAAGATTGGCAAATTCGCCACTGGCACCCTGTGCTCTTCACAGATGAAAGCAGGTTCACACTGAGCACATGTGACAGACGTGACAGTCTGGAGACGCCGTGGAGAACGTTCTGCTGCCTGCAACATCCTCCAGCATGGCCAGTTTGGTGCTGGGTCAGTCATGGTGTTGGGTGGCATTTCTTTGGGGGGCCGCACAGCCCTCCATGTGCTCGCCAGAGGTAGCCTGACTGCTATTAAGTACCAAGATGAGATCCTCAGACCCCTTGTGAGACCCTATGCTGGTGCGGTTGGCCCTGGGTTCCTCCTAATGCAAGACAATGCTAGACCTCATGTGGCTGGAGTGTGTCAGCAGTTCCTGCAAGAGGAAGGCATTGATGCTATGGACTGGCCCGGCTGTTCCCCAGACCTGAATCCAATTGAGCACATCTGGAACATCATGTCTCGCTCCATCCACCAACGCCACGTTACACCACAGACTGTCCAGGAGTTGGCGGATGCTTTAGTCCAGGTCTGGGAGGAGATCCCTCAGGAGACCATCCGCCACCTCATCAGGAGCATGCCCAGGCATTGTAGGGAGGTCATACAGGCACGTGGAGGCCACACACACTACTGAGCCTCATTTTGACTTGTTTTAAGGACATTACATCAAAGTTGGATCAGCCTGTAGTGTGGTTTTCCACTTTAATTTTGAGTGTGACTCCAAATCCAGACCTCCATGGCTTGATAAATTGGATTTCCATTGATTATTTTTGTGTGATTTTGTTGTCAGCACATTCAACTATCTAAAGAAAAAAGTATTTAATTAGATTATTTCATTCATTCTGATCTAGGATGTGTTATTTTAGTGTTCCCTTTATTTTTTTGAGCAGTATATATATATATATTTTTATATAAAAGTCTATGTCCCTAGAGTTGGAAATGTGTCAGTATACAACAAGTTATATGCTCACGTATACCCTTTATCATTGAAAAGCTCAGATACCAATCAGACAAACATTTTTCTCCCCCAGGTCAAAAAACCTTGACCTTTGACCTCTAGGGTACATATCAAATCAAATCAAATCAAATTTATTTATATAGCCCTTCGTATATCAGCTGAAATCTGTACAGAAACCCAGCCTAAAACCCCAAACAGCAAGCAATGCATGTGAAAGCACGGTGGCTAGGAAAAACTCCCTAGAAAGGCCAAAAACCTAGGAAGAAACCTAGAGAGGAACCAGGCTATGAGGGGTGGCCAGTCCTCTTCTGGCTGTGCCGGGTGGATATTATAACAGAACATGGTCAAGATGTTAAAATGTTCATAAATGACCAGCATGGTCAAATAATAATAATCATTGTAGTTGTCGAGGGTGCAACAAGCACGTCCGGTGAACAGGTCAGGGTTCCGTAGCCGCAGGCAGAACAGTTGAACAATTACCTGTATAAATTGGTAAAAAAAAAGGAAACCCTGATACATTTTCATCTTTGTTTGACAAGTGGTTCTGAAAGGGCATTACCAATAGTTAATAGGATAACATTGTATATAATTTTAAAATCAGCTCACATCCATGACTATTCACTTGTACATATTCATTTTACATGTTTGAAGATAAAATATTGCAATTATTGATCATGACATCTTCAGAAATCAGCAATTCATGTAGCTTTTCAAGGAACATTCTTACCACAATTCTGTGAATAATCTTTATTTTATTTACATCTGCACACTTGGCTCATTTGGTTGTGTATTCTACATCAATATAAACATTTTATGATATTATAAATTATAATTATATTTCATACAGATATGATCATGCGAAATTGATCCAATAAGACCCTATTGAGTTGTTTGGCGGCCATATTAGAAAAAGGCTTCTGTGGAGTTAATACTTGAATCCTGTGATGTCCCTGCATCTACAAATATTTTTAAAAGCCTGTTCTAGCAGTGTGTGTGAAATGTGGTGCCTCCATCACATGGGCTATTTTTAAAACAATAGTTGTAGCTGGTGCTTTCAAAGTTGGTTATATTATATATCATTTGAAATGTAAATTCATGACCTTTCAGAACCACTTGTCAAACAAAGATTAAAATGTATCAGGGTTTCCTTTTTTTAAGCAATTTACACAGGTAATTCTTATATGTACCCTTGGGGTCAAAGGTCATGGTTCTGTTGACCTGAACATTGACCTGATGGATAGCTGTGAAACTAAGCTTTTCAATGATATATGATTAAAGGCTATACGTGAGCAATAACTTGTTCTATACTGACATTGTTTGTCATATAGTAAAATCCCTATGGGGAAAATGTATGGGATGGAGGGATGAAATAAAGGAGTGATAACAGAGAAAGCTACCATTGCTGCACTGCTATCACACATTTTCCAACTCTAGAGACATAGACTTTGAAGAAAATCACTGAGATCATCGGCCCAAGCGAGCCCGACAGCCCAAATTTGAGGGTCACGCTCATGGACTAATATAGAAGTTATTGTTAAGTTCATGTTCCACTGGTTCAATTCTGAGATTATCTACAAGTGACAGGTCAGCTGACCCTGTTGTACCAGAAAGTGTAGGTGGTTCAGAGTACTGCAAGTTGTACCAGTTCTGGTGTTTTCCTTTTTCTTTTCCTGGTCGTCCAATGACGGTTGCTGTATGTGGAATACCACTTTCTCTGTCCATGTATTTAACAGTTTGTCCAGTTTTCAGATTGGAACAACCATGTTGTCTTAACACGTGGCTGTTGTTGAATGTTTTCTTCATTTGAACGCTCAACAGTATTATCTGTGGGATGGTTGAAGGTCTCTGCTTCATTTCCTGTGTCAGTTTCAGTGTCCATATCATTGGATGCGACATCTGGTAGGGTTGTGTCTGTTACTTTGTCCTTTTTGTCATTTTCATTAGGAGACTGATTCTCAGCAACAGCCCCTCTATCTTGTTGATTATTTACTTTCCGCAATCTTGAGTGATGCACCCTGACAATGATGCCTCCGTGCCTCACAAATATCACCACGCTATCTTGGCCAATGACTACTCCCCGGTCCTTTCCACTCTTGACAGTCAACTCGTTTGTAGTACACTTTGTTTCCAGTTTCGTACTTCTCATCGGTGGGTCGTAGCTGTTTACGCAGAGCCCTGCGAATTCTCTGAGCACTCTGCTTCAGTAAACGCTTTTCTCGCTGCATGTAGTGCTGAAAGGTGCTTTTTGTCCATTAGAATCTCATTTTTACATGGACTCTGTGATGTCTTTGTCTAAAATGTTTACACAATAGTTGCACGAGGTAGTAAGTTCAAGAGTCTCTGGTTGTTTAACTTCTTACATCTAGACGTTCCGCTAGCGGAATTTAGTAAATTGTTAGTAAATTCATCGGAAGTTTGCGGGGGGTATGCTAGTTCTGAACGTCACATGCTAATGTAAAAAGCTGGTTTTTGATATAAATATGAACTTGATTGAACAAAACATGCATGTATTGTATAACATAATGTCCTAGGTGTGTCATCTGATGAAGATCATCAAAGGTTAGTGCTGCATTTAGCTGTCTTCTGGGTTTTTGTGACATTATATGCTAGCTTGAAAAATGGGTGTCTGATTATTTCTGGCTGGGTACTCTGCTGACAATCTAATGTTTTGCTTTCGTTGTAAAGCATTTTTGAAATCGGACAGTGTGGTTAGATTAACGAGAGTCTTGTCTTTAAATAGCTGTAAAATAGTAATAGCATTTCTAAGGTATTTGAAAATCGCGCCACAGGATTCAACTGGCTGTTATGTAGGTGGGACGATTTGGTGCCACCTGCCCTAGAGAGGTTAAGAATTATAGATACAGAACTCCTTTATGCAATCGCGGTGTCCGATTTTAAAATAGCTTTTCGGTGAAAGCACATTTTGCAATATTCTGAGTAGATAGCCCGGCCATCACAGGGCTTGCTATTTTGACACCCACCAAGTTTGGTACTCACCAAACTCAGATTTACTATAAGAAAAATTGGATTACCTTTGCTGTTCTTCGTCAGAATGCACTCCCAGGACTTCTACTTCAACAACAAATGTTGGTTTGGTTCCAAATAATCCATAGTTATATCCAAATAGCGGCGTGTTCTTTGTGCGTTCAAGACACTATCTGAAGGGTGACGCGCCCGCGCGTATCGTGACAAAAAAAATTCAAAATATTCCATTACCGTACTTCGAAGCATGTCAAACGCTGTTTAAAATCCATTTTTATGCGATTTTTCTCGTAAAATAGCGTTAATATTCCGACCGGGAGTCGTTGTTTTCGTTCAAAGACTGAAAATGTAAAATGGACTCTTCACGTGCACGTCCGTCTCATTGTTCTCAGATTGACCACTATCCAAATGCGCTACTGTTTTTCAGCCATGGACTGCAAAGTCATCATTCAACGTTCTGACGCCTTCTGAGAGCCTATGGGAGCCTTAGAAAGTGTCACGTTACAGCAGAGAGCCTCTGTTTTCAATAAAGAGGCTAAAGAAGGCCAAGAAATGGTCAGAGAGGGCACTTCCTGTTTGGAATCTTCTCAGGTTTTGGCCTGCCATATGAGTTCTGTTATACTCACAGACACCATTAAAACAGTTTTAGAAACTTTAGGGTGTTTTCTATCCAAATCAAACAATTATATGCATATTCTAGTTTCTGGGCAGGAGTAATAAACAGATTAAATCGGGTACGTTTTTTATCCGGCCGTGAAAATACTGCCCCTATCCATAACAGGTTAAACATCACTGCCTTGTCATTTTTTATGTCTAGTACAGCCCCTGCCTTCTTGAGGGAAGCTTTGCTTAATAGTAAGGGGACATCTGCAGGGACCACCTATGTTTCAATGTGACACTTAGTCTGACCAATTTTTGCTGGTATCTTGACTCTCTTGGTAGAATGGACGATTCTCCCATCTCCAAATTTGAAATCTCTGTTGCTTGGTGTGTCAATCATATTTTGTACTTCTTTCACTTGCCATTACTGAGAGCCTGTTGGAACACAAGCAAGCTGTTCCTTTGTGGTCGACCACAGTATCCAGCGGATTCCGTGGTCGACCAAAGGAACAGCTTGCTGACTGTGTGACTAAAAAAGGAGCATCCGGTCTTGTGCTCCTACAGGCTCTCAGTAGCTTGAGTAATACAAATAAAAACTGTCACACAACCCATTTGTAATGGGGAACTTAATAATAATACTTGGACATTTAATTATGTTGTTGTTTTATTTGTCTTTATAGAAAAGAGTTAAGTTCATGCTTTAAGTATCCCTATATTTCTGTTATTACGGGGCCAGCACTCTGTCAAGAGTGCACCTGCGCGGGAAGTTTGGTTGTTGATGGACCTAGCCTTGAGTTCATACGGTATAGTAAACTTTGTTAAACTGGAATTTTGTCATTGTGTCATTTCGAGTTAACAGTTAGAACCTCCTGAGGTGTTCATACTTACTGGTAATGTGTGAAACCCAGGGTGGGGAGACCAGCGTATTTTTCAGCAAAGTTTGATAGTCTGTCGATCACTCTGGCCAACTATAAAGACAGAAATTTGTTATTAGTTTACGGAAGTGATGAGGGATATACAGGATCATACTTGGTTGACTTTCTCAGACATTTCAACACAAAGTTGCACATAACTGTACAGCATACTATCCATATCTAGTGCTGGCCTGGGGGTAGTAGAACTAATCCTCCCTGGTCTATAACCACTAACTTACCTTCGGCAGGAGAATGTCAAAACCGTCACGAAGCATGATCAAATCCTGAAGAAAAAAACAGAAGAAAAAAAACAGCAGGCATATCAGTCATTATGCATAGAAATCTCAAAGTTGTATAAATATACACTAGAGGTCGACCGATACTGATTTTTCGATACCGATAATTGGAGGACCAAAAAAAGCCGATACCGATTAATCGGACGATTTTTATATATATATAAAAAATATATTTGTAATAATGGCAATTACAACAATACTGAATGAACACTATTTTAACTTAATATAATACATCAATAAAATCAATTTAGTCTCAAATAAATAATGAAACATGTTCAATTTGGTTTAAGTAATGCAAAAACAGTGTTGGAGAAGTAAAAGTGCAATATGTGCCATGTAAAAAAGCTAACGTTTAAGTTCCTTGCTCAGAACATGAGAACATATGAAAGCGAGTGGTTCCTTTTAACATGAGTCTTCAATATTCCCAGGTAAGAAGTTTTAGGTTGTAGTTATTATAGGACTATTTCTCTCTATACCATTTGTATTTCATATACCTTTGACTATTGGATGTTCTAATAGGTACTTCAGTATTGCCAGCCTAATCTCGGGAGTTGATAGGCTTGAAGTCATAAACAGCGCAATGGTTGAAGCATTGCGAAGAGCTACTGGCAAATGCAGGAAAGTGCTGTTTGAATGAATGCTTACGAGCCTGCTGCTGCCTACCACCGCTCAGTCAGACTGCGCTATCAAATCATAGACTTAATTATAATATAATAACACACAGAAATATGAGCCTTAGGTCATTAATATGGTCAAATCCGGAAACTATAATTTCGAAAACAAACTTTTATTCTTTCAGTGAAATACGGAACCGTTCCGTATTTTATCTAACGGGTGGCATCCATAAGTCTAAATATCGCTGTTACATTGCACAACCTTCAATGTTATGTCATAATTTTGTAAAATTCTAGCAAATTAGTTCGCAACGAGCCAGGCGGCCCAAACTGTTGCATATACCCATACTCTGCGTGCAATGAACGCAAGAGAAGTGACACAATTTGCCGAGTTAATATTGCCTGCTTACATGAATTTCTTTTAACTAAATATGCAGGTTAAAAAATATATACTTCTGTGTATTGATTTTAAGAAAGGCATTGATGTTTATGGTTAGGTACATTCGTGCAACACTTGTGCTTTTTTCGCAAATGCGCTTTTGTTAAATCATCCCCCGTTTGGCGAAGTTGGCTGTCTTTGTTAGGAAGAAATTGTCTTCACACAGTTCGCAACAAGCCAGGTGGCCTAAACTGCTGCATATACCCTGACTCTGTTGCACAGAATGCAAGAGAAGTGACAATTTCCCTAGTTAAAATAAATTCATGTTAGCAGGCAATATCAACTAAATATGCAGGTTTAAAAATATATACTTGTGTATTGATTTTAAGGAAAGGCGTTGATGTTTATGGTTAGGTACACATTGGTGCAACGACAGTGCTTTTTTCGCAAATACTCTTGTTAAATCACCCGTTTGGCGAAGTAGGCTGTGATTCATTGATAAATTAACAGGCACCGCATCGATTATATGCAACGCAGGACAAGCTAGATAAACTAGTAATATCCTCAACCATGTGTAGTTAACTAGTGATTATGTTAAGATTGATTGTTTTTATAAGATATGTTTAATGCTAGCTAGCACCTTACCTTGGCTCCTTGCTGCACTCGCATAACAGGTAGTCAGCCTGCCACGCAGTCTCCTCGTGGAGTGCAATGTAATCGGCCATAATCGGTGTCCAAAAATGCCGATTACTGATTGTTATGAAAACTTGAACAGCCCTAATTAAAATCGGCCATTCAGATTCAAATCGGTCGACTTGTAATATATACACATGAGAAACAAATGTGACCATTAAGCACACTCATCCTAAAATAACGTGGTACTTTTGGTCTAAAAGTAACTGTCTGCAGACTGTTGCATGTGGAATACATGGCCCAACCCAAAATTAACCCCCAAGCCCTGTGCCCTTCTGGAGATCTAAGAGAATTTGATTGGTATAAGCAATATGGTGAAACTTTCACCTAGTCTACCAGAGGCTAAGTAACAATGCCTACACCTGTCAAACCATCCCAGATCTAGAGGTCTATTTGGGATTGGGCTTCTTACCGTGTTGTCTCCCACGTAACAGGAAGTGGCACCCAGGTGGATGATGGGAGCAGCGGTGGGGCAGCAGTGGGCGAAGGTGTGCACGTGGGCCATGACATCGTGCCTCAGCTTGCTCTCCTCCTCTGCCGCCATGGCAAAGTCGATGTCCTCAGCGTGGCTCTCCATCTCTGCTACCTGGGCTTCGGTGACGGGCAGGCCAAGAGCCTGGAGAAGGGAGAATAAGAGGAGATGGAGTTATAAGAAGCAAACCAAGAGCCTGGAGGTCAACAGGAAGGATAAGAGGAGCAGAGAAAGTTAGAGCTGGTACCCTAGAGGCGTAGTGAAAGCACTGCAGCCTGTCATTGCTGGTTTTTAACTGATACTCTGGGATATGCATTCAGTGTAAGCTCTAGCTACTTTATCAAGTGTTCTCTAGCTTTTATAAAGCTGAAACATTGTTGCTACATTGAAGTAATTGCACATTGTATGGTACTATATAATACAAGTAAGCCAATTGTGTCAATGGGATGTGTGGTGGAACGGTCCAGAAAGTGTGTCAACATTTTCAGATCACTTTCAAACAGATAGCTAGAGGTGGTTGCTTTGCTCCATATCTCACACAGAAACTAGGAAAACTATTCCAGCACAATCTTCGTTATGGTAGCAGGTCTATTTAAAACCATTGAAAAATAGAACGTGTTGTTCGAGTAGCAGAGCAGAGGAGTTTGGCCCTGTGTTAATGACAATAGCGAGCGACATTCCTTCCCCTTAGCCGTTAGTTACACTTAAATGTGTTTTACTTGGATCTGGATAGGTAGGCTATAAGCAGTGTAGTGGTGAAGTTTCCACTAATATCACATGCAACTTACATATCTGAAAACATAGAAGGGTTATTTAGGGCCAAGGACAAGGAAGGAGAGTGAATAGCGTAAAGAGGCTAGGCTAACTCTCAGGGGGTTAGTGTCCTATTACCATGACATTTTGGCCTGGCTATTTTTGACACAAACCCACCCCAGCAGATTTCAGAGAGACATTGGAGACAAACTTGCTATTTGAAATCTGACGAAACAACATTTTGTATGGGAACGGTCTGTACATTCGTTTTCATGAGGGCACAAGACTATAGTAGCGACTAGCTGCTAGCGAGTGTGAGAAGAGACAGATTCCACCACCATAGCCCTGCTCTCTCTGTGTGTGTGTGTGTGTGTGTGTGTGTGTGTGTGTGTGTAGCTGCTAAAAGTCCCCATAGGCAGTATTTCTGTTACATGTATTTGAAATACGTATTTTAATTACTTCTGAGTATTTCGTCATTTGAATTACACTGGGCTGAACTACACCCCAATGTATTTTCAAAATACTGAAATTTGTATTTTCAAAATATTTTTCCATACCAGTTTGTATAGCGGTTCACATTTTGTGGCCCACCTTTCACCCTGCATTGGTATCAGAAGTCTGATAGCACTAAATTAACTAAATATACAAATTGTAACAATTGCAAAGCATGCTGAGTATTATTCTAATAGCTCTGCTCTGAAACAATACACTGTGTGCTTTGTAGTTCATTTTGGTATGTTCATTTTCACATATACATTTAGGTGATTTAGCAGGCACCCTTACCAGAGTGGACTTGCTCAACTAAGGTAGTTAAACAAAAACATAATACAGTCAATGTAAAACCATTACTGAGAATGTTTTTGCTGTTCGGGCCAGCTACTTGCAAATATATTTGTCCAAGAATTTTCTCATTTATTTTGATACAAAATATCTGTATTTTGTACTTTTTGCCCATAGGCTAGGCCCTGCCTATATCCTTATTCCTTACCTTTGTGTAGTCCATTTCCCCTCCACTAACAGATCAGCTGAGCTGTTGCATGTGACAGAGGGTCTGGTAGTAAGGTTAATTACAAACACACAGCTTCCCTGTAAATTACAAGAGTTGTGGAAGTCATTTTTGTCTTCAAAAATAGCCTAGTGTTTTTCTCTTAAAGGTCTTTGCTGGACAACTCTTATCTAGGTTTCACTGTCTGCAGGTTTGTTTATCATGTGGAAATAGCTGGAAATCCATATCCAGTTTCCAAATAGTGTAGGCCAACAGCAGTGGAATATTGGAATTTGCAGTGGGGTCACTGAACTAGCTGAAAGTGATTTGGAACCCTGACATCAAGTTAAAGAGAGGCTAGATTATTTTAGATAGGGGTATACATCTGAAGGACTTCTACAGGGTTGATTGAATAGCGTAACTTACTTTACCAACCATCCCAGTCACTTTCCTGACTGCCAACAACTGGGTACTGTTGATGAATAACTACATGCATTGTTACATCCACAATCATACATCAATACTCCACAGCTTATCACAAGACAATGCATCCTACTAGCTAGTTTGTTTGGTTTGCATCTTCTGTCTTGTAAGGCAAATACAGTAACGTTATATTCTGAAGCTGTTCATTTACTATAAGGTCCTCCTATATTTAGAGCAGGGAACTTGAGAAGGATCTCTCAAGGTCGCAAACTTAAAATAGACCTCATTTTGTAGCAGAAAGTGCACAAATAATTTGGAAAACTATAGCTACTGAAACATGCTATAGCAAGATAGCTAAAATAACATGCATGCTCATTCATGATCACTAGCCAATATTACAGCTAGCTAGCTAAGTGGCTAATTAGCGCACACCTTCTCAGCTTTGGCCAAGTAGATCCACAGTTTTCTCCACGTTGTGAATTTCTTCCTGTCACTGAAGTTATAGGCCATTTCCTTGCTGGCATATCGTGACACCAGCGGCGAACGATACTTATTAAATTCGTCTCCAAATATGTCCATGACTGACATGTGTATTGCAAGCCTCTGGCAGCACGCCTCACATCGTCTTCTTCGATGAGGTTTAACGGCGGTTGGCATTTAATAAATGTTGCATTACCGCCATCTACTAGACTGGAGTACAACTCCCTTATACTTTGCTTGAATAAATAAATAAACAAATACCCTACCATCTAACAACACAAAAAAATGCTATATATTGTAATGAACAGGCAGGGAGCAGGTCTCGAACCCTCGACCTTCAAGCCCGAAGTCCGGCGCGCTATCGACTGTGCCGCAAAAGCATGCTCAAGCGGCAGAGTCGATTTCCGCGCTTATAAACCCAGGGTCATTACACTACTCCCGCCTTTCAAAGAGCGCGTCCTCGCGCTAGCTTGCGACTCAACGTCTTACAGGAACGCGCTCACCTGGCCAAGCACACGCACTGTCGTGGATGCAAGGTCCGATCCCACTTCTGACACCAATGTAATGAACAGGCAAGGAGCAGGTCTCGAACCCTCGACCTTCAAGCCCGAAGTCCGGCGCGCTATCGACTGTGCCGCAAAAGCATGCTCAAGCGGCAGAATCGATTTCCGCGCTTATAAACCCAGGGTCATTACAATATAATAATAAAAAATACCACAACCCTACTCGACTATTTACATCTATTTAGTCCTAACTAAGGCTGACAACCTGAAAGGATGGGACATCACCACTTAACACACCCTGTAACTCTTCTGATGTGAAGTCTCGCACACCCAAATACCTCTCTGCAGCTGCCACCACAACCTCAATTTACTGCGACTTGATAACCATTGCTATAAATGCAAAAAAAATCCAATCTTACTGAAACATATATCACTTGTTGGCCTATCCCTCTGTACTGGTAGTACTCACACCACTCCTCTCAGGAACCCTCCCCCATGACCCATCTTCCTCTACTTTCTTCACTGACTCAGCATATTACAACTTATGCACTACTCTAACCCTGGAAACCTCAACCTTCCTCTCTCACATGGGATATTTCTGATCCCCAGCCCGATGGGAACCCCTAGAATTAACACATACCCCTACCTTCCCCAATGCTACACATTCCTTTGTCTCATGCACTTCTGCACACTTCTCACATCTACAAACCTCCCTCCTACACACTGCTGCCACATGCCCATAAGCTGGACACCTGTAACAGCGTAATGTATTCGGCACAAAATCTCATACATGATAACCTAATATCACTTTGTACGGCAAAGACTCAACATCAAAACTCAAAAGAACAAACAATGGCTCTTCTGTTTCACCACTCACGCCACCCTGTCTGTGTCGCACAAAATTACAAGCAACACAAACACTGGGAATCTTCCCCTTCAGTTGGTCAACTTTTACATTTACTGCTACCCCAGTAATTACTCCTTTCAACGGCACCCTTTTCTTGAGAGCAAAACAAATCACGTTTCTTGTCATCATTCGTTTACCGTGGAGCGCCTTTTCCCTCTGACCAGCAGAAACACAAACAATTATCACAAGACCACAAGACCCTCAGCGATTCCACAACACCAAACTCTGTTTTCACCCACCCTGAAACCACCCACTTCCAGGTCTTCTTTTTCTTTAAGTTTTTATTGACGGTTTGCAACCAACTGACAGGTGCATACATTGCCACATACTGTACTGGAGTGTGAGGCCAGTCACAACTTTTCTATAGCGCTATATTCTCTTAACTAACCCTTCATTTCTAATAAAATAATTTCCTACAAACCTCACTACTCCCATCACCCCCACCCAAAATACCACCCAATCCCCATCCAACCTATCTGACCGTGTCAAACAACCTCTCCCTTTCTACATCATACATTTCATAAAATAATAATACATGCTCAACTGTTTCCTCTACCATACAGCCATTACAGACTCCACTACCATGTTTCCCTATCAATTTCAGAGGACTTAAATCCTGTATGCCCTTATCTCATCCTACAAAACATAACTTCCTCCCTTCTATTCCCATTACATGAAACTATCTCCTGTACAGATTTCCTTGTACTGTAAAAATGTCTGCCCTCGCTACTTTCATCCCATTTTCCAATTCTTCCAAATCAATGTTTTAATTCCTCCTCTACCCAAATGCACCTGTATATCCACAATATATTTTTTCACAGTTTTTTTTGCTATTATATCTACTCTATCATCCAACAGAACTGCATTTCAATACCATTTCTTTGTAACCCCAACAACAGCATCATTATTTCTAACCATAAATCCTCAAGTTCTGACTTTCCAGATGTTAAACTACACAAAACTGATGCAGAGTCCCAACATAATTTACTACTCTTCTTGGTTGCACCTCCTCTATCCATTGCAATCCAACAATTATCACAACCATTTCTGTTGAATATACTGATCCCATCCTGACTTTGAAGGTTCGGTCAAACAAGAAATCCATAATCCATTTGCACATTCCCCCACTAATACCCATTCCATTCAATTTGATCAGTAGACCTTCCCGCCACATTGTATGATATGCTTTTTCAACGTCAAAATATACTATTGATATCACTTTCTTCATTGCCAAGGCTTTGGTCATCTCAGTACTAACTGTAACCAACGCATTAAGGGTAGTTCTTGCTTATCTGAATCCACTTTGGGGTGGATTTAAGAGAACCCTATGTTCCAGATCATCAATCTACCTATACTGAACAAAAATATAAACGCAACATGCAACAATTTCAAAGATTTTACTGAGTTACAGTTCATATGAGGAAATCAGTCAATTGAAATCAATTCATTAGGCCCTAATATTTGGATTTCACATGACTGGGAATACAGATATGCATCTTTTGGAAGGATGTTGCACAGATTCTGCAATGGCCAACTGCTACACAAAAAACACAGAAAGGATTAGTGTCAGGTGGCTTACGTGGCTGTGGAAAGATGAGAATGGTGATATACTGTAGGCCTATGCGTTCATTTTATGCAGTAAAAGGAAGGAGAAGGCAGGGATAGTTAAGTGGTGAGGCAAGAACTATGTACAGTGGTGGAGTCTGTGCCGGGCACTGTTGTTAATCAGGTGCTTGAATTAATTGAGTCACAGGAAGGAGTAGTAAAGGCTGTACCTGGTGCTAAAGTAGGAGTTGATAGTGACACTGTTGTCTTTAGTGATTTTGTTATCTGTGGAGGTGACCATACTGATAAAGGCATAGATCAGAATAATCTGACACAACAGATTATAAATACTGTTGAACCACCAAATTTAACACATACATTGTATGGGGGTGGTAGTGATGTTGGAGAACACCAAAAAGTTAAGACTTGGGGAAGAAAGGGGAAAAAAATAAAATAAATGTCTGGATTATCATGCTAATTCAATGGCAATACATGCCATCATGCAGCATAATGAAACATTTGATTTCCAATTTTGGGAGGAAGTTGCGAAAATTTCGCAAATGCCAACTGAAACAACCCTTGTCACTAATTGTAGTGTCAAAAAACTCTTAGGAATATGTGGAGCAAAGTCTTGTTAATCCGATTGAGTAACAGGTTCAGTTCATGAACTCTTTGAGCCTGCCACCCATTTTTAATGAGATAGGAGATAAGGGTGACAGCACAAACTTAAGTCATTGCAACACAGTCAAAGACAGTAAACTAATTGATACAAAACACCAATCAAACACAGAGACGGGAGGAAAAATGCAGTGTTGTCTGCAGTTCAGAGGCCTGGACAAATCTTTAAGCACTGTGAATTAGAGAAAGTTTAGATAGAGATAAACCAGACCATTCCATCATTGGTAATAGGTCAGCATAATGGCCCACTTGATTTTTATATATCAATTACTCCCCTGGTTACAAGATTTGGACATCAAAACAGTGGTCAGTGCTATGCATACTGATAGCTGTGAAACTTGCAATTACAGCATCTCACACAATGAGCATTACTTCAGTAAAAAAAATTCAGGTTTGACCAAATACAGGACACATCGTCGCTTGATATTCTATTCAGGCAATTAATCACTGAAGGAGGTACACCCACAAAATGCAATCAATGTGATGGTGTATTGATTAGACAGACTGTTTGAATCACCACACCGGATGTTCTTGTTATTTTGGTGCCCCGTATAGCAGAAAATGGTTCAGTTATGAGAGACCCCATTTTTCAGTACAGTACAATTGAAATCCCAGTTGTTGGCAACAAGAAACAGATGTACAGATTGAGCTCTGTAATATGTCACTCAGGCACAACATTTCTGGTCAGAGCTAGATTTGGACACTTTTAAGATACTGTACAGACAGATGACTTACACATTTCTGTTGGCACGAATAAGGAAGGGGTTGTCACAAGGGAAGAAGGGGTTATATATTTCTGTGAAGTAGTTCATGAATCTCAGAGGCAAACAAATTGTAATGATGTACAACCACTTGATTCAGAATCAGAGATTTATGTCATTCCACAGTATGAATACTCCAATCACACAGTGGATAAAACATTACTCATGAAAAAGTTTCCAACCTAGTATTTTATTACTTTTAAAAAATTGAGTCGTTGATAATCACGCCACCCACACCATTATTTTTATCTGCATTTATGTCACGGCTGTCATAGTGCAGAGAGGACCAAGGCGCAGCGGGTTGCATGTTCATCACAATATTTAATAACAATTAGTGAACACGAAAAACAACAAGAATGACAGTTTCACAGGCTACGACAACTAGCAGTGCGAAATACAACTACCCACAATTAACAACCCCAAACACCTACCTATATATAGGACTCTCAAGCAGAGGAAAATAGAAACACCTGCCTCCAATTGAGAGTCCACACCCAAACCTAAACATAGAAAAACTAAAGAACGTAGAAAATACAACCTAGAACATACCCAACATGGAGTCAACATGGGTCAGCATCCCTGTGGAACACTTTGACACCTTGTAGAGTACATGCCATGACGAATTGAGGATGTTCTGAGGGCAAAACGGGGTAGGGGGGGTCAACAAATATTTTTAACTCTTCAAATAGGTTTATTCACTGACCACTGCATTTAGGAGGACAGCGAATTACTGAAATGTAGCTAGCTAGATCACTTGCCAGGTGGTAGCAACTAACTAATCATGGAAGCAAGATCTATCTATTCAACCAACTTCAATGTGCATTGCTGCTACCAACTGGACTGGAGTGTGGACCAGAGACAGGGAAGGTCTAAATCCTACCCATTATTCTCATCTCCTTAAGGAAACGAAATACACAATTTAACCTTGCGCAATACCCTAGATGCAGTTGCACCCCTAAAAATTAAAAACATCTGTCATAAGAAACTAGCTCCCTGGTATACAGAAAATACACGAGCTCTGAAGCAAGCTTCCAGAAAATTGGAACGGAAATGGCGCCACACCAAACTGGAAGTCTTCCGACTAGCTTGGAAAGACAGTACCGTGCAGAATCGAAGAGCCCTCACTGCTGCTCGATCATCCTATTTTTCCAACTTAATTGAGGAAAATAAGAACAATCCGAAATTTCTTTTTGATACTGTCGCAAAGCTAACTAAAAAGCAGCATTCGCAAATGGAGGATGGCTTTCACTTCAGCAGTAATAAATTTATGAACTTCTTTGAGGAAAAGATCATGATCATTAGAAAGCAAATTACGGACTCCTCTTTAAATCTGGGTACTCCTCCAAAGCTCCATTGTCCTAAGTCTGCACAACTCTGCCAGGACCTTGGCTCAAGGGAGATACTAAAGTGTTTTAGTACTATATCTCTTGACACAATGATGAAAATAATCATGGCCTCCAAACCCTCAAGCTGCATACTGGACCCTATTCCAACTAAACTACTGAAAGAGCTGCTTCCTGTGCTTGGCCCTCCTATGTTGAACATAATTAACGGCTCTCTATCCACCGGATGTGTACCAAGCTCACTAAAAGTGGCAGTAATAAAGCCTCTCTTGAAAAAGCCGAATCTTGACCCAGAAATTATTAAAAAAACTAAATCGGCCTATATCGAATCTTCCATTCCTCTTAAAAAGTTTTAGAAAAAGCTGTTGCACAGCAACTCACTGCCTTCCTGAAGACAAACAATGTATACGAAACGCTTCAGTCTGGTTTTAGACCCCATCATAGCACTGAGACTGCACTTGTGAAGGTGGTAAATGACCTTTTAATGACGTCAGATCGAGGCTCTGCATCTGTCCTCGTGCTCCTAGATCTTAATGCCGCTTTTGATACCATCGATTACCACATTCTTTTGGAGAGATTGGAAACCCAAATTGGTCTACATGGACAAGTTCTGGCCTGGTTTAGATCTTATCTGTCGGAAAGATATCAGTTTGTCTCTGTGAATGGTTTGTCCTCTGACAAATCAATTGAACATTTCGGTGTTCCTCAAGGTTCCGTTTTAGGACCACTATTGTTTTCACTATATATTTTACCTCTTGGGGATGTCATCCGAAAACATAATGTTAAATTTCACTGCTATGCGGACGACACACAGCTGTACATTTCAATGAAACATGGTGAAGCCCCAAAATTGCCCTCGCTAGAAGCCTGTGTTTCAGACATAAGGAAGTGGATGGCTGCAAACTTTCTACTTTTAAACTCGGACAAAACAGAGATGCTTGTTCTAGGTCCCAAGAAACAAAGAGATCTTCTGTTCAATCTGACAATTAATCTGGATGGTTGTACAGTCGTCTCAAATAAAACTGAAGGGCCTCGGTGTTACTCTGGACCCTGATCTCTCTTTTGAAGAACATATCAAGACTGTTTCAAGGACAGCTTTTTTCCATCTACGTAACATTGCAAAAATCAGAAACTTTCTGTCCAAAAATGACACAGAAAAATTAATCCATGCTTTTGTTACTTCTAGGCTGGACTACTGCAATGCTCTACTTTCCGGCTACCCGGATAAAGCACTAAACAAACTTCAGTTAGTGCTAAATACGGCTGCTAGAATCCTGACTAGAACCCAAAAATTTGATCATATTACTCCAGTGCTAGCCTCCCTACACTGGCTTCCTGTTAAGGCAAGGGCTGATTTCAAGGTTTTACTGCTAACCTACAAAGCATTACATGGGCTTGCTCCTACCTATCTTTCCGATTTGGTCCTGCCTTACATACCTACACGTACGCTACGGTCACAAGACGCAGGCCTCCTAATTGTCCCTAGAATTTCTAAGCAAACGGCTGGAGGTAGGGCTTTCTCCTATAGAGCTCCATTTTTATGGAATGGTCTGCCTACCCATGTGAGAGACGCAGACTCAGTCTCAACCTTTAAGTCTTTACTGAAGACTTATCTCTTCAGTAGGTCCTATGATTAAGTATAGTCTGGCCCAGGAGTGTGAAGGTGAACGGAAAGGCTGGAGCAACGAACCGCCCTTGCTGTCTCTGCCTTGCCGGTTCCCCTCTTTCCACTGGGATTCTCTGCCTCTAACCCTATTACAGGGGCTGAGTCACTGACTTACTGGTGTTCTTCCATGCCGTCCATGGGAGGGGTGCGTCACTTGAGTGGGTTGAGTCACTGACGTGGTCTTCCTGTCTGGGTTGGCGCCCCCCCCTTGGGTTGTGTCTTGGCGGAGATTTTTGTGGGCTATACTCGGCCTTGTCTTCGGACGGTAAGTTGGTGGTTGTAGACATCCCTCTAGTGGTGTGGGGGCTGTGCTTTGGCAAAGTGGGTGGGGTTATATCCTGCCTGTTTGGCCCTGTCCAGGGGTATCATCGGATGGGGCCACAGTGTCTTCTGATCCCTCCTGTCTCAGCCTCCAGTATTTATGCTGCAGTAGTTTATGTGCCGGGGGGCTAGAGTCAGTCTTTTACATCTGGAGTATTCTCTTGTCTTATCCGGTCCCCTGTGTGAATTTAAATATGCTCTCTCTAATTCTCTCTTTCTCTCTTTCTTTCTTTCTCTCGGAGGACCTGAGCCCTAGGACCATGCCTCGGGACTACCTGGCATGATGACTCCTTGCTGTCCCCAGTCCACCTGGCCATGCTGCTGCTCCAGTTTCAACTGTTCTGCCTGCGGCTACGGAACCCTGACCTGTTCACCGGACGTGCTTGTTGCACCCTCGACAACTACAATGATTATTATTATTTGACCATGCTGGTCATTTATGAACATTTTAACATCTTGACCATGTTCTGTTATAATATCCACCCAGCACAGCCAGAAGAGGACTGGCCACCCCTCATAGCCTGGTTCCTCTCTAGGTTTCTTCATAGGTTTTTGGCCTTTCTAGGGAGTTTTTCCTAGGGAGTTTTTCCTAGCCACCGTGCTTCTTTCACATGCATTGCTTGCTGTTTGGGGTTTTAGGCTGGGTTTCTGTACAGCACTTTGAGATTTCAGCTGATATACGAAGGGCTATATAAATAAATTTGATTTGAATACTACATCCCCTGAAGATTTTCTCAGCAATTCACTTATACGCTTGGCTCTTCAACACAATTACTTCTTAAATCTGATAACAATCTCTTCCTTTCCCTCCCATATTGCTGGAACTGAATAACACGTTCCACTGTCTTTATCTCCTCCTGACAGTGATCACTACCAATTTTAATGTACTGTTGAGCCTTGCGTGTCCCAGCCTCAGCCTTGTGATTACACTTTGCTCCCTTCTTTCTCGACCTAAGGAACTCATTGCCCCCACCTTTTCCTGGGTCTTCTACAGGTGTCTTCCCTTTCCCTCCCTGTTCCACAACTCTTGCCATTTGTTTTTAACCACTCTTTTATTAACCCCTTGCCTTCTGCTTTACTGATTGAGAATTCCATTTCAACACTAGGATGTTTGAGAGCCTGCTTGGCAAGAAATTCCACCTACTCATTCCCCTTTACTTTTGTTTCCTTAAGGAGATGAGAGTAATGGGTAGGATTTAGACCTTCCCTGTCTTTGGTCCACACTCCAGTCGGTGGCGGTAATGCACATTGAAGTTGGTTGCCAACCACCATATAAAAACCGAAGAAGAAGAAGAAGAAGAAGAAGAGCAGCTTCTGCTTAGTTGTTTGCAGTGGCCACTGCGAATTACCTTCACGCATAGCCGCGGAAAGTAGAGACGCTCAGGGTGCTGCATCACCCCCAGAAAAATATGAATACATTTTTTTTTTTAAATAGGAAAGAAAAAAATGTTTCACTGGGCCTTTAACAGTGCTGTATTTGCGGACCGATATAGCATTTGTAGTACAAGCAAAAACAAAAAAACAGCACCCCCACCCTTAAACTACTTCCCGCGGCTATGGCTTCATGGCAGCAACATGAGAGGAAGAGGCGAAACGGGGTTAACTGGGAGAAGAAGAAAAAATCTGTCTTCACCAGCAGGTGGCATTGTTTCGTTTATTTCGCTCACCAGCAAGGCTTTTTGTATGGAAGTCAATGAGAGAGTGTCGAATTTGTTCAACATAAATGCAATAGTTTGAGGTTTATTTGATCGAATATAAGTTTCGTAATGCATAGGTTGTTACGAGTGAAGGACATGTGACATCCTGGCAACTTTGAGACAAAACACTTTATATCGGCTATGCATTTCATGACATGAAGCTAGTAGCCTTGCATCTCTCTCCAGGCGGTTGATGTCAACATCCAATATTTTAAAAAGTATTGCAATAACGAGATGTATCCACCAATACAAAGGGAGGAATGGGCGGGAGCTTGACAGCCAGCCGTTCTGTGTTCAACAAATCCCATTGTTAGAGTGGAAACATTGGTATCTCGTCATTATATTTCCTTCCGTAGGGAGTTGTAGAAGTTTTGCTTCTGTCCCTCTCCTCGCCCCAACCTGGGCTTGAACCAGGGACTCTGCACACATCCACGACAGTTAGCCTCGAAGCATCGTTGCCTATCACTCCACAAAAGTCCCAATCATTGCAGAGCAAGGGAAACTACTTTAAACGCTACTAGCGCACACCGCTAACTAGCTAGTTAGCCACTTCCTATCGGTTACAAAGGCAATTTCATGAGGCTCGTCATAGAATCCGTCGGGTGGTTGTGTAACAGTGTAGGTTTCGTCCCTCTCTTCGCCCCAACCTGGGCTCGAACCAGGGACCCTTGTACACATCAACAACTGACACCCACTAAGCATCGTTACCCATCGCGCCACAAAAGCCGTGGAGGGGAACAACCACTTCAGGTCTCAGAGCGAGTGACGTCACCGATTGAAACGCTGTTAGCGCGCACCACCGCTAACTAACTAGCCATTTCACATCGGTTACAGTTGGATGAGTATTCTTGAGTGCGTGAAGTCACGTAGATGCTATACAGAGCCGTCTATTTAAAATAAATAATACAATGAAAATGTAAAAAAAATATATATATATTGTAGCTCATGCCACAGACATTAAATAAATTAACCCAGGTCAAAAGAGGTTGGTATTATGATGCATTTATATACCATTATGGGCACATTTTTGATAAAGTCAGAGGCATTAGGCTACTATTGTTGTGCATGGCTTTGTCACGAACCGGCTCGAAACCGCAACAAAAAGGGAGACAACGTGGAGATAAAGAATAACAAAATATATTTATTAACTGAAGTAAAGTAAATACTGGTGTGTGTTTAGTCAGTAATCAGTAGCTTCAATCCGGCCCGCGAGACATTTTTTGAATGTATTAAAGGTTATTATACTTGAGTTACGATTTTTGGCCTAAAATTACTCATTCCACGAAAAACAAACAACCTCCAATGGCGCTGTAGCCTGGCAGCGTGCTCTGTATTTGGGCCTACAGTCAGATTCAGAATGCGCTCAGTCATCATAGCCACTTCATTACCTGATGACTTTTGACTTGAAAAATAAGTGCTGCGAAAATGAGAAAAGTGGACTCTGAATGTTGTGTGTTTAAAGAACAATGGAGAGCAAAATACTTTTTTACTAATATTGGACACAAGGCTGATATGCCAAGAAAGTTGCCGTTTTTAAGGAATATAATCTCAATCATCCTTTTTCAAGCAAGCATGAGATATAGCTCCAAACACACCAAGACAGTCGTGAAGAGGGCACGACAAAACCTTTCCCCCCTCAGGAGACTGAAAAGATTTGGCATGGGTCCCCAGATCCTCAAAAAGTTATACAGCTGAACCATCGAGAGCATCCTGACCGTTTGTATCACCACCTGGTATGGCAACTGCTCGGCATCTGACCATAAGGCGCTCAAGATGGTAGTGCGTATGGCTCAGTACATCACTGGGGCCAAGCTTCCTGCCATCCAGGACCTATATAATAGGCGGTGTCAGAGGAAAGCCCATAAAATCATCAGAGACTCCAGTCACCCAAGTCATAGACTGTTTTCTCTGCTACCACACAGCAAGCGGTACCGGAGCGCCAAGTCTAGGACCAAAGGCTCCTTAACAGCTTCTACCCACAAGCCATAAGACTGCTGAACAATTAATGAAATGGCTACCAGACTATTTACATTGACACCCTTTTGTTTTGTACACAGCTGCTACTCGCTGTTTATTACCTATGCATAGTCACTTCACCCCTACCTACAGTACATGCACAAATTACCTCAACTAACCTGTACCCCCGCACACTGACTCAGTACCGGTACCCCGTTTATAGCCTCGGTATTGTTATTTTATTATGTTACTTTTTACTTTAGTTTATTTGGTAAATATTTTCTTAACTGTTCTTGAACTGCACTGTGGTTTAAGAGCGTGTAAGTAAGCATTTCACGGTAAGGTCTACACTTGTTGTATTTGGCGCATGTGACAAACAAAGTTTTATTTGATTTGATTATAAGCAGGCTAACTACGCTGGCAATCTGTCCTCTCAGGAAAAGGCAAGGAAGGCCTGAAATCTTGCCACAAACTTAAAAGCCCAACAAAATAAATTTATTAAACGGTGCTCTACTCAAGACTCGGTAACTAAGGGAAGATACGTAGTGGCACATAAAATCGCAAAGCATAGCAAGCCTTTTGCTGAAGGGGACTTTGTGAAAGAGTGTATGGTGGAGACTGCAGGTATACTTTGTTCTGAGAGTAATAGCCAATTCAAGAACATTTACTTATCACGCAGAACCATAACTAGGCGCGTGGAAGGGATAGGTGAGGAGCTAATCTCCGAGTTGAAGCAGTTGGCTTTGATCTTTTTTTCTATAGCACTGGATGAGAGTACTGACATCAGAGACACTGCTCAACTTTACATTTCTGTCAGAGGAATAAATGAGAACTTTGAAATAACAGAGGAACTTCTTGCGATGGAATCAATGATGGGAACAACCAGGGGCTCTGACTTATATGACAGGGTGTCTGCCTGCTTGGAAAAAAATGAATCTACCGTGGAGCATGGATCACCAAATCTAACGGGTAAAAAATATTGGCCCACTAAAAAGATTACAAGACAAAGTAAAAGAAGAAACCCCTAATTAAAATTTCTTCACTGTATTATTCATCAGGAAGCCCTGTGTAAGTGTGTTAAAGCCAGAAAATGTTGTCAAAGTGGTTGTAAAACTTGTCAACTTTATACGGGCAAGGGGGCTTAACCATCGTCAGTTCATTCAGCTGCTCAATGACACAGAGGCAGAGCACCAGGACTTGTTGTACCATTAAAATTTGTGCTGGCTAAGCATGGGGAAAGTATTTAGCCGTGTGTGGGAACTGAGAGGGGAGATAGGTGAGAATAATCCAGCAATGCACTTAATATTCAGGTAATAACTAATCAGTCAGATTTGGGCTGAGGTGATTGGATAACTGTAAATATGGCTCACAATGGAGATGAGCATTGTTCCTTAAGATGCTTTCAAAACAGACCATTCCAAATTAAACAGATGCTCTTACAATATGTTTAACTTTTTTTTTACACATCTGCTGTTACATTTTGCATGTCTCCAGTCATATAATATATATCTATTTTGAAGTTTGCATATTGTGACTGTAAGTTTGATTGTACTTTACAAGGGTAAAGATGCAGGATCTGCGTGTGCGTTTTACTGTGTCTGGGATATTATAAATTATATAAATTTTGTGAAAAGTTGTTCACAAAGAACAAGGGTAGAGATGGTACAAGGGTAAAATGGTTCTGCAAGCATATGCACACCTACAGTACACTAGTAGTTGCGTGTCAATGTGAAAATGAATAAAGGCTTCACATGTTTTGTCACACATATAGTATTTGGCCCTTTACCCCTCAAAAACTCTGTGGCCCTTGAGCCAAAAGGTTTGTCCACACCTGCTCTAGTGGTTGCTTGACGTGCTCTCACTCTACAGTGGCTCTCGCGCTTGCCTTCCTAGATGCATTTTTAAAATCAAATCAAATCAAATGTTATTGGTCACATACACATGGTAGGCAAATGTTATTGTGAGCGTATTGAAATGCTTGTGCTTCTAGTTCCGACAGTGCAGCAATAGCTAACAAGTAAACTAACAATTCCACAACTACCTAATACACAATAATCTAAGTAAAGGAATGGAATAAGAATATATGCAGTTGAAGTCGGAAGTTTACATACACTTATGTTGGAGTCATTAAAACTTGTTTTTCAACCACTCCACAAATTTCTTGTTAACCTGTTGGGGCTAGGGGGCAGTATTTGCACGGCCGGATAAAAAACGTACCCGATTTAATCTGGTTACTACTCCTGCCCAGAAACAAGAATATGCATATAATTAGTAGATTTGGATAGAAAACACTCTAAAGTTTCTAAAACTGTTTGAATGGTGTCTGTGAGTATAGCAGAACTCATATGGCAGGCCAAAACCTGAGAAGATTCCATACAGGAAGTGCCCTGTCTGAAAATGTATTGTCCTTCTGTAGCCTCTCTATCGAAAATACAGCATCTGTGCTGTAACGTGACATTTTCTAAGGCTTCCATTGGCTCTCAGAAGGCGCCAGAAAGTGGAATGAGATGTCTGCAGACTCTGGGCTAAGTACAGCAGCGGAGTTTGTTACTGGCCTGCCTGGGGACAGTGACACTGGAGATGCGCATTCATGTGAATTCTCCATTTTGTTCTTTGGGCCTTTGAATGAATATAATGTCGCCCAGTTGGAATATTATCGCTATTTTACGAGAAAAATCGCATAAAAATTGATTTTAAACAGCGTTTGACATGCTTCGAAGTATGGTAATGGAATATTTTGAATTTTTTTGTCACAAAATGCGCTCGCGCGTCACCCTTCGGCTTGTGACCTGAACGGATGAAAAAAAACGGCGCTATTTCAGTATAACTATGGATTATTTCGAACCAAAACAACATTTGTTGTTGAAGTAGAAATCCTGGGAGTGCATTCTGACGAAGAACAGCAAAGGTAATCCAATTTTTCTTATTGTAAATCTGAGTTTGGTGAGGGCCAAACTTAGTGGGTGTCAAATTAGCTAGCCGTGATATCTACTCAGAATATTGCAAAATATGCTTTCGCCGAAAAGCTATTTTAAAATCTGACACCGCAATTGCATAAAGGAGTATCTGTATCTATAATTCTTAAAATAATTGTTATGTATTTTGTGAACGTTAATCGTGAGTAATTAAGTAAATTCACCGGAAGTTTGCGCTGTGTATGCTAGTTGCTAGTTCTGAAAATCACATGCTAATGTAAAAAGCTGTTTTTTGATATAAATATGAACTTGATTGAACAAAACATGCATGTATTTGTAACCGATGTGAAATGGCTAGTTAGTTAGCGGTGGTGCGTGTTAATAGCGTTTCAATCAGTGACGTCACTCGCTCTGAGACCTGAAGTGGTTGTTCCCCTTGCGTTGCAAGGGCCGTGGCTTTTGTGGCGTGATGGGTAACGATGCTTCATGGGGTGTCAGTTGTTGATGTGTGCAAGGGTCCCTGGTTCGAGCCCAGGTTGGGGCAAAGAGAGGGACGGAACCTACACTGTTACATTGGTGCCGTGACCCGGATCATTGGTTGCTGCGGAAAAGGAGGTCAAAAGGGGGGGTGAGTGTAACCGATGTGAAATGGCTAGTTAGTTAGCGGTCGTGCACGCTAATAGTGTTTCAATCAGTGACGTCACTCGCTCTGAGACCTGAAGTGCGTTGCAAGGGCCGTGGCTTTTGTGGCGCGATGGGTAACGATGCTTCGTGGGGTGTCAGTTGTTGATGTGTGCAAGGGGTCCCTGGTTCGAGCCCAGGTTGGGGCGAAGAGAGGGACGGAACCTACACTGTTACATATTGTATAACATAATGTCCTAGGAGTGTCATCTGATGAAGATCATTAAAAGGTTAGTGCTGCATTTAGCTGTGTTTTTGGTTTTTGTGACATATATGCTTGCTTGAAAAATGGCCGTGTGGTTATTTCTGGCTATGTACTCTCCTAACATAATCTAATGTTTTGCTTTCGCTGTAAAGCCTTTTTGAAATCGGACAATGTGGTTAGATTAACGAGAGCCTTATCTTTCAAATGGTGTAAAATAGTCCTATGTTTGAGAACTTTGAATTATGACATTTTGTGGTTTTAAATTTGGCGCTCTGTCACTGGCTGTTGAATAGTGCGGGACGATTTCGTCCCACCTACCCTAGTTAACAAACTATAGTTTTGGCAAGTCGGTTAGGACGTCTACTTTGTGCATGACACAAGTCATTTCTCCAACAATTGTTTACAGACAGATTATTTCACTTATAATTCACTGCATCACAATTCCAGTGGGTCAGACATTTACATACACTAAAGTTGACTGTGCCTTTAAACAGCTTGGAAAATTCAAGAAAATGATGTCATGGTTTTAGAAGCATCTGATAGGCTAATTGATATAATTTGAGTCAATTGGAGGTGTACCTGTGGATGTATTTCAAGGCCTACCTTCAAACTCAATGCCTCTTTGCTTGACATCATGGGAAAATGTAAAGAAATCAGCCAAGACCCCAGAAAAAAATTGTAGACCTTGACAAGTCTGGTTCATCCTTGGGAGCAATTTCCAAATGCCTGAAGGTACCACGTTAATCTGTACAAACAATAGTTTACAAGTAAACACCATGGGACCACGCAGCCATCATACCGCTCAGGAAGGAGACGCATTCTGTCTCCTAGAGATTAATGTACTTTGATGCGAAAAGTGCAAATCAATCCCAAAACAACAGCAAAGGACCTTGTGAAGATGCTGGAGGAAACAGGTACAAAATTAACTATATCCACAGTAAAACGAGTCCTACAGTATATCGACATAACCTGAAAGGCAGCTCAGCAAGGAAGAAGCCACTCCTCCAAAACCGCGATAAAAAAGCCAGACTACGGTTTGCAACTGCACATTGGGACAAAGATTGTACTATTTGGAGAAATGTCCTCTGGTCTGATCAAACAAAAATAGAACTGTTTGGCCATAATGACCATCGTTATGTTTGGAGGAAAAAGGAGGAAGCTTGCAAGCCGAAGGACACCATCCCATCCGTGAAGCACAGGGGTGGCAACATCACATTGTGGGGGTGCTTTGCTGCACTAGCGGTTCTGGGGGGGGGGGGGGGGGGGCAGTGCCCCTGTGACAACAATTTTGGACCCCCTTACATAACTAATTTTGCTATCGTTCTTTTTTTACATCCGTTATTAGTGGCAACGCGGAACACTAATTTAACCCACACATTTTCTAGAGGGATGGCTTCAGGCGGAACACAACAGTATCGTACCACATGCAATGATGCCAACTTTGCAATTTTGTTGCTAGATTTAGCAACTTTTCAGACGACCCTGGCAACTTTGTTTTTCAAACAGCACCTAGCAACAAATTTAGCTACTTTTAAAAATGTATTTGGAACTTTTAGCAACTTTTGAAAAGTGGCTCAAACGCTAAAATGCACGCATTTTCCCTCTGACACAAAGATGATTTTTCTCTGTCACACACTGAGTCACAACACACATGCCTGGCTGGAAAAGTGCATTTTGAGTGACGTCAACAGCAGGCGCTCAGCTCGTGCACAGGCAGCAGCAGACCAGCAGCAATTCCAGCAAATTGCAAATCATTGTTGGCTGACTGCAGCAGTACGAGTTTGACGAGCCAAACCCAATGAATATAGTTGGTCACGAATGTTTGATCTTGAACAGAACGCACAACATCAATCAACATCGTACAGCCAGAAGTACAGAAAAGAGTGGAAGTCTGTACCTGAACAAATGTCAAATCATATTTTTTGCTGAGATGGCCAGTCAATTTGAGTAACATTGTGTATTCTACGTAATGATGCAGTTTTACATTATCACGCAATGACATCACAACGTCATTTAGCAACTTTTAGCAACAAATCAACCTGCCTCTAGCAATTTACCCTGAAAATTAGTTGGCAACACTGACCACATGAATCTGCAAGTTTTTTTTCTACACATAAGTTGTAAGAAATTCCACACGAATATTATAGTTCAAGCACAAAGAAGGAAATATAGAGGTGAGTAAAATTGTTGATATGTTGTATTTGTATTAAATGCATTACAGAAGTGTAACGTTAGATCAGCTAATCTTAACCTGGCCGTTTGTTACTTTGTGGCAGTATGAAAAAGGATAAAATATATGATCAACAAACTCATGTTGCTGAGTGTTTTTTACTTAAACCACACTCCGTAAACGCATTGTAACGTAAAACGGTTAGACATAAAGGGTAGTTACCTAGCTAGTCAGTTATTTTAAGTAAATGAATTAATAAGCGTGGTCCCCATTGCCTTTGCTCTTTAGTTTTCACCAAAATGAAGAGAAAGAAGGACATCAGTGAGACAGAGCCAGATGGTTCAGATGTGGAGAGAGCAAGAGAGAGCAGAGCGCCTGCAGAGAGAAATAAGGAAGACTTGTCCATTGGAGAGACTGAGAGTGAAGGCATAGTAGAGCAGGAAAGTGAGACAGATGGAGAGACTGAGGCTGAGAGTGAGACACCAACAGAGGAGCCTCGTGCGTCCACAAGCAGTGGACCATCAGGTTTGTGATGTTGAATAAATCTGTGGTTACTTGTAAAGCAGTGCAATTAGTCAGTTTATATGGTGTATAGAAATGAGTTGGTTTGTGATTGAAATTAATTCTTATTTAACATGCTATTGGGCTTGTGATATAGATATCAGATGTATTTCAGAAGTTGCCTGATGGCAATGGTATATCTAAAATTACCCAAATAAATACTTTTAATTATATATTTTTTTCTTTGGCAGATATCAGCAAATCCCGGGAGGAACCACCGGTGCAGCCAATGATGAACATATACCCAAGAACTCTGATAGGGGACCGGAGGAGGAGCTTCAAGGCGGCCTGGTACCATATCCACCCATGGCTTGAATATTCAAAAAAAAAATCAGACTCTGTGTTTTGTTACGCCTGCAGGCATTTTAGCCCTCCCAAAGTCTCAGAGACTGTATATGATTCACAATTGGGTTTTAACAACTGGAAGAAGGCAACTTACAAAGAGGGGGGATTTGCAATTCATGCAAGGTCTGAGCGGCACAAACAAGCAATGATTACACGGAGAGACTATCAGAAAGCTGTAAGAAGTAATGCAACACTGGTAAATGCCCTAAACAAGGAACACAACAAACAGGTTCAAGAAAATCGGGACTATATTAAAACAATAGGAGAAGTACTACTACTTATAGCCACACAAACATTGCACAAAGAGGAGACAATGAGTCTGCAGAGTCAGATAATAAAGGGAACTTCATGGCAATCCTAGAAACAATAGCTAAGCATGACACAACAGTGAAAAAAAGGTTGACTTCCATTCATAATGCAAAATATACAAGCAAAGGGATTCAGAATGAGGTTCTGAGTTGTTTGGCAGACATGGTTCGAACAAAAATGATAGAAGAAGTGAAAGACAGTGAGGTCTTTAGCAGAATGGCAGACAAAACAAAAGATGTTAAAAAAAAGGAGCAGATATCTCTAGTACTCATGTACTATTTCAGAGGAGCTGTCCATGAGAGCTTTCTCCACTTTGAATCGGCTGATTGACTAGATGCAGCAGGGCTTACTGACAAAATCATACACATTTTAGAAAGTCATGGTCTTGAATACAAAAACAACCTAGTAGGCCAAGCATATGACAGTGCTTCCGTTATGAGTGGCAAGCATTCAGGCGTCCAGGCACGCATTAAAGAACAAGCAAAGCATGCCTTTTACATCCACTGCAGTGCACACTGTCTAAACTTAGTTTTAGTGGATACAGTCAAAGCTGTCCGTGAGGTAGGACAGTTCTTCTCCTTACTAGAAAGACTTTACGTCTTCACATCTGGGTCATATGTGCATCAAAAATGGCTTAGCATACAAAAAGAGATGTACCCAGGTGCACCTAGAGAGCTTCAGAGCTTCAGAGACTAAGTGACACTCGCTGGGCATGTCAATATATGGCTCTACATACTATTATGGATAGATTACCTGCCATCAAGTGAGCCCTGCAAGACATAGTCCAAGAACACAATGGTGACAGATCTGTTGAGGCACGAGGTCTGCTTGTACAGATAGATTTACAATTCATTGTGTGACTTGTTACTACACTCCATAAAGTGTTTGGAGAAGCAACATTTCTATTAGATGTGCTACAGTCTTCATCACTTGACCTGTCAAAGGCTGTTGATTTAGTTGAAGCCTTAGTTCAAACTTTGAATGACTACAGGGATGAGTCATTTTTTGATGACCTATGGAATGAAGTGTAGAACACAGCTGAGCAATGTGATACTGCAATACACCCCCCTGCAAAACGACCAAAAAAGCTAAGCTCTCAATTTAATGGAGACGGGGTACTCAGTACAGTGGGTCAGAGGTCAGATTCAGAACATGAAAAGGGCAGTTTTCGTATAACCCTTTTCTACCCTAGATCAGTTCAGAAGAATTTTAGAAAGGAAAATACAGTGGCATGCAGAGACCCTGCAGTGTAGTAGAGCTGGCATTATTCATTGAGCCTTATAAAGAGGTTTTCTTTGAGCTCTTTAAACTGTGCAAGATAGCTGTTTCAATCCCTGTTAGTACTGCTTCTTGTGAACTGAGTTTTTGTGCCCTAAAGCTGGTGAAAATGTATCTCAGGTCCACAATGTCAGATGACAGATTAAGCAATTTAGGTGTATTAAGTATTGAGTCAAGGAGGGCAAAGGCCTTGCGTCTAGATTAATTTGCTGATCTTTTTGCAAAAAAACACAAAAACCGGAGAATACAGTTGATGTGACCTGATACTGAATATGTAATGCAAATGAAAATTATAATGAAAATGCAAATAAATTGTTGAATGATTATGAACATGGTCTTTTGCCTGCTAATGCCTGCAATGCAGTGAAGAAAACGATATGACAACAATAACGTCTAATGCAACTGGCCGCTCTAATAGTACAACTGTCCCCAGCCTGGCCTCCCCAGTTGAAATGGTCTAGAACCACCACTGCTTTGCTGCAGGAGGGACTGGTGCGCTTCACAAAATAGATGGCATCATGAGGGAGGAAAATTATGTGGATAAATTGAAGCAACATCTCAAGACATCAGTCAGGAAGTTAAAGCTTGGTCGCAAATGAGTCTTCCAAATGGACAATGACCCCAAGCACACTTCCAAAGTTGTGCCAAAATGGCTTAAGGACAACAAGTCAAGGTATTGGAGTGGCTATCACAAAGCCCTGACCTCAATCCTATAGAAAATGTGTGGGCAGAACTGAAAAAGCATGTGCGAGCAAGGAGGCCTAGAAACCTGACTCAGTTACACCAGCTCTGGAGGAATGGGCCAAAATTCACCCAACTTATTGTGGGAAGCTTGTGGAAGGCTACCCGAAAAGTTTGACCCAAGTTAAATAATTTAAAGGCAATGCTACCAAATACTAATTGAGTGAATGTAAACTTCTGACCCACTGGGAAAGTGATGAAAGAAATAAAAGCTGAAATAAATAATTCTCTCTACTATTATTCTGACATTTCACATTCTTAAAATAAAGTGGTGATCTTAACTAATCTAAAACAGGGATTTTTTTACGCGGATTAAATATCAGGAATTGTGAAACTGAGTTTTGTCCATTTGGAAGACCCATTTGCGATCAAGCTTTAACTTCCTGACTGATGTCTTGAGATGTTGCTTCAATTTATCCACATAATTTTCCATCCTCATGATGGCATCTATTTTGTGAAGTGCACCAGTCCCTCCTGCAGCAAAGCACCCCCACAACATGATGCTGCCACCCCCGTGCTTCACGGCTGGGATGGTGTTCTTCGGCTTGCAAGCCTCCCCCTTTTTCCTCCAAACATAACGATGGTCATTATGGCCAAACAGTTCCATTTTTGTTTGATCAGACCAGAGGACATTTCTCCAAATAGTACGATCTTTGTCTCCATGTGTAGTTGCAAACCGTAGTCTGGCTTTTTTATCGCGGTTTTGAAGGAGTGGCTTCTTCCTTGCTGAGCGTTCTTTCAGGTTATGTCAATATAGGACTTGTTTTACTGTGGATATAGATACTTTTGTACCTGTTTCCTCCAGTATCTTCACAAGGTCCTTTGCTGTTCTGGGATTGATTTGCACTTTTTGCATCAAAGTACGTTCATCTCTAGGAGACAGAACGCGTCTCTTTCCTGAGCGGTATGACAGCTGCGTGGTCCCATGGTGTTTATACTTGCGTACTATTGTTTGTACAGATGAACGTGGTACCTTCAGGCGTTTGGAAATTGCTCCCAAGGATGAACCAGACTTGTGGAAGTCTAAAAAAAAATATTCTGAAGTCTTGGCTGATTTCTTTTCATTTTCTCATGATGTCAAGCAAATTTGCACTGAGTTGAAAGGTAGGCCTTGAAATACATCCACAGGTACACCTCCAATTGACTCAAATTATGTAATTTAGCCTATCAGAAGCTTCTAAAGCCATGACATAATTTTCTGGAATTTTCCAAGCTGTTTTAAAGCCCAGTCAACTTAGTGTATGTGAACTTCTGACCCACTGGAATTGTGATGCAGTGAATTATAAGTGAAATAATTTGTCTGTAAACAATTGTTGGAGAAATTACTTGTGTCATGCACAAAGTAGATGTCCTAACTGACTTGCCAAAACTATAGTTTGTTAACAAGAAATTTGTGGTGGTTGAAAAATGAGTTTTAATGACTCAAACCTAAGTGTATGTAAACTTCACACTTCAACTGTACATAAACCACACATTTCTGGTCTGCATTTCAAATGTTGTCTTTTTGTAAATACCCTATTTCAATATGATCATCATCTCTCTCCCTCCTCCCTCATTCTCCCTCTCTCACACGTGTTCCTCCAATGTCTGTATTATAAATAGAGTGCAGCATTGGGAGCATTCTTCCCACAGCTGTAACCACCGTAACTTCTCTCCAGCACTGCTCCTCACTTTGTCTCTGTCTGTAGCAGTATGTCGTGCTAGGTGTAGGAGAAGCTCCCTGGTTTGCTTCACCTCAATATGACCAGTCATTTCCCTGAAGCTGCATGGTGTTGACTTCCTGTCTGCGCAATCTTCGCTCTTGAGAAGATAAATAAAAAAAGAGAAAAAAACGTAGTTCCAGGGAAGAGGGGGCAAGACAGAAAGACCTACAGAGAGAAAGGGAGAAAGAAAAGGGGAGGAACAGAGAGAAAGAGAGACAAAGAGAGAATGGGGAAACAGTGAGTGAAAGAGAGCGAGAGAGCGAGAGAGAGAGTGGGGTGGGATAGAGTGAAATGTTCTGCGATTGAATGAGACGGAGAGAGAATAGAAGAGGAAACCTTTTTGACTGCCAGCATTTTGTGGACCGGTCAGGATACACCATATGACAGACTACTGGTATCCCTTGAAGGAGCAGGAGGGAAAAAGCATGGAGGTGGAGGGGTGAGAAAGAAAACAAGAGGCTAGAGACAAAATGGCTACATTCTCCACTGGCTCTGAATTTGGTACCGGTAGGTGAGTTTAGTTCTGTAGCTCTGCTCCTCTATGTTTTGCTACAGATATTCATCTGCACTCTTCCATGGACAATCCCAACAGGAGCTACTGTCAGTTATAGCTCGCTCTTCTCTGGCCATCTGACAGCATAGACATTAAAACAGGAAATTATCTTTTGCTCACTACCTTTCTGCCTTGGAGAGCTCAAATGGAGAGTCCAAACATCTGCCAGTCGTTGTCATCTCCGGCAGTTGAACCCTTCTGTCATCTCCCGGAGCGTAGGCTTCTGTTGCTGGGGGGACCAGGAGCTGGGAAGAGCACCACAGGGAATGCCATCCTAGGTGAGGAGGTCTTCCAGACTGGGACAGAGACTATCCACAGCACCGTTGGCCACGGGGGGGTCTGCAGGACGCGTATCACCGTGGTTGACACCCCAGGCTGGATTATACCCCATGACTCAGCGGATGATACCTCCGGGGTCCCGCCAGAGCGGGCTAGCAAGGAGGGACCATGTGTCGGTGCCACCCTCTGTCCCCCAGGGCCCCACGCACTCCTGGTGGTGGTCCCCGTGTCACAGCCCTTCACAGAGGGCCACAGAAAGGCAGCAGAGAAGCAGCTGGGTCATCTAGGAGGAGGGGCCTGGAGGTCGACCATGGTGCTCTTCACTGGGGTTGACCAGCTACCTGAGGGGACATTCGTAGAGGAGTTCATTGCAGCTGGGGAGCCCCTTCAGTGGCTGGTGGAGAGGTGTGGTAACAGATACCATGGCCTGGATAGTAACACACAGCAGAGTGGGGATGACAACACGGTAAACACACAAGTTCAGGAGCTGCTGGAGAAGGTAGAGGAGCAGGTTAAGGAAAACCATGGCTGGTATTTTGCAGTAAACGAACTGATTCTGCTAGAGGAAGAGCAGGCAAGGAAGGCGGTGGAAGAGAGGCGGATGAGAGAGGAACGGGAGGAGAGGGAGAGGCAGAGGCTGCGGATGGTCGGAGGCCCTCCCAGAGGTGACCAGCTCTTATTGCCTTCACTCTTAGAAGAAAGGGTTTCAAAAGGGTTCTCCAGCTATCCCCACGGGAGAACCATTTGAAAAACCCTTTTGGATTCCATGTAGAACCCTCTGTGGAAAGGGTTCTACCTGGGACCTAAAAGGGTTTTTAACAACGGTTAATTTAATAACACCGGTTAACAGGGTTCTCCCATGGGGACACCTGAAGAACCTTTTTAAATATAACCTGCTTTTCTAAGAGTTTTGTATACTTGGCATAATAGTTCATAAAAGTTCATAAAGGTTTAAATAAATAACATACACGTTATAAAGCTTTCTATCTTTCCCTGTCTCTCACAGAGCTGAGGGTCCTCTTGCTGGGCTGGAAAGGAGTGGGAAAAAGTTCTGTAGGGAACACCATCCTGGGCCGTCGGGACTTTGAGTCGGGGACAGAGACGGCGCAGAGCCTTAGGAGGCAGGCCGAGGTGGCCGGACGCAGGGTCACCATTGTTGACACCCCTGGCTGGGACTGGTTCTCCATAAGACGCACCCCGAAACACGTCAGACAGGAGTCAAAGCGAGGGGCCACCCTCCTCCGGCCTGGCCCCCACACCCTTCTCCTGGTGCTGCCCATCATCTCCACCCTCACTTCACGCAAGAGGCGGACCCTGGAGGCCCACCTGGAGGGCCTGTTTGGTGATAGGGCGTGTCTCCACACCATGGTGCTGTTCAGCTGCGGGGATTGGCTGGGCCGAACACCGGTCGAGGAGCACATTCAGAGGGGAGGGCGGGAGCTCCACAGGTTGTTGGAATACTGTGGAAACTATTATCACGTGGTGGACAGCAAGATGCCGGGGAAGGACACAAGAAACATCTCAGATCTGCTGGACAAAATAGAGGAAATGATCAGAGAGAACGGTGATGAGGCCTTCTTGCCAATACAAAGTGAGTATACAGTAGATGATACTGAACCGCTATCTTCTTTCCCTGCTGTCATTAATTCACTTCTGGATGAAATTCATGTACACTACCGTTCAAAAGTTTGGGGTCGCTTAGAAATTTCCTTATTTTTGAAAGAAAAGCACGTTTTTTGTCCATTCAAATAACATCAAATTGATCAGAAATACAGTGTAGACATGGTTAATGTTGTAAATGACTATGGTACCTGGAAACGTACAGATGCCCATTATCAGCAACCTTCACTCATGTGTTCCAATGGCACATTGTGTTAGCTAATCCAAGTTTATCATTTTAAAAGGCCAATTGATCATGAGAAAACCCTTTTGTAATTATGTTAGCACAGCATAAAACTGTTGTCCTAATTAAAGAAGCAATTAAACTGGACTTCTTTAGACAGGTTGACAATCTGGAGTGTCAGCAATTGTGGGTTCGATTATATGCTCAAAATGGCCAGAAACAAAGAACTTTCGTCTGAAACTCAGTCTATTCTTGTTCTGAGAAATGAAGGCCATGTGAGAAATTGCCAAGAAACTGAAGATCTCGTACAACGCAGTGTACAGTCGGGGCCAAATATTAATTTCCACAAAGATTGCTGCTTCAGTGTCTTTAGATATTTTTGTCAGATGTTACTATGGAATACTGAAGTATAATTACAAGCAAGTGTCAAATGCTTTTATTGACAATTACATGAAGTTGATGCAAAGAGTCAATGTTGACCCTTCTTTTTCAAGACCTCTGCAATCCGCCCTGGCATGCTGTCAATTAACTTCTGGGCAACATCCTGACTGATGGCAGCCCATTCTTGCATAATCAATGCTTGGAGTTTGTCAGAATTTGTGGGTTTTTGTTTGTCCACCTGCCTCTTGAGGATTGACCACAAGTTTTCAATGGGATTAAGGTCTGGGGAGTTTCCTGGCCATGGACCCAAAATATCGATGTTTTGTTCCCCGAGCCACTTAGTTATCACTTTTGCCTTATGGCAAGGTGCTCCAACATGCTGGAAAAGGCATTGTTTGTCACCAAACTGTTCCTGGATGGTTGGGAGAAGTTGCTCTCGGAGGATGTATTGGTACCATTCTTTATTCATGGCTGTGTTCTTTGGCAAAATTGTGAGTGAGCCCACTCCCTTGGCTGAGAAGCACCCCACACATGAATGGTCTCAGGATGCTTTACTGTTGGCATGACACAGGACTGATGGTAGCGCTCACCTTGTCTTCTCCGGGCAAACTTTTTCCGGATGCCCCAAACAATCGGACAGGGGATTCATCAGAGAAAATGATTTTACCCCAGTCCTCAGCAGTCCAATCCCTGTACCTTTTTCAGAATACCAGTCTGTCCCTGATGTTTTTCCTGGAGAGAAGTGGCTTCTTTGCTGCCCTTCTTAACACCAGGCCATCCTCCAAAAGTCTTCGCCTCACACCTGCCTGCTGCTATTCCTGAGCAAGCTCTGTACTGGTGGTGCCCCGATCCCGCAGCTGAATCAACTTTAGGAGACCGTCCTGGCACAACTTTCTTGGGTGCCCTGAAGCCTTCTTCACAACAATTGAACCGCTCTCCTTGAAGTTATTGATGATCCGATAAATGGTTTATTTAGGTGCAGTCTTACTGGCAGCAATATCCTTGCCTGTGAATCCCTTTTTGTGCAAAGCAATGATGACGATACGTGTTTCCTTGCAGGTAACCATGGTTGTCAAGCACCACCCTCCTTTTGAAGCTTCCAGTCTGTTATTCGAACTCAATCAGCATCACAGAGTGATCTCCAGCCTTGTCCTCGTCAACACTCACACCTGTGTTAACGAGAGAATCACTGATATGATGTCAGCTGGTCCTTTTGTGGCAGGGCTGAAATGCAGTGGAAAGGTTTTTGGGGGATTCAGTTCATTTTCATGGCAAAGAGGGACTTTGCAATTAATTGCAAGTCATCTGATCACTCTTCATAACATTCTGGAGTATATGTAAATTGCCATCATACAAACTGAGGCAGCAGACTTTGTGAAAATGTATATTTGTGTCATTCTCAAAACTTTTGGCCACGACTGTACTACTCTCTTCACAGAACACAGCAAACTGGCTCTAACCAGAATAGAAAGAGGCGTGGGAGGCCTTGTTGCACAACTGAGCAAGAGGACAAGTACATTAGAGTGTCTAGTTTGAGAAACAGACACCTCACAAGTCCTCAACTGGCAGCTTCAAAAAATAATACCTGCAAAACACCAGTCTCAATGTCAACAGTGAAGAGGCTGCTGGCCTTCTAGGCAGAGTTGCAAAGAAAAAGCCATATCTCTGACTGGCCAATAAAAATAAAATAATAAGATGGGCAAAAGAACACAGACATTGGACAGGAACTCTGCCTAGAACTCTGCCTTTGACAGGAACTCTGCCTAGAAGGCCAGCATCCCAGAGTCACCTCTTCCCTGTTGACGTTGAGGCTGGTGTTTTGCGGGAGACACTAATGTTCTTGTCCTCTTGCTCAGTTGTGCACCGGGGCTTCCCACTCCTCTTTCTATTCTGGTTAGAGCCAGTTTGCTCTGTTCAGTGAAGGGAGTAGTACACAGCGTTGTACGAGATCTTCAGTTTCTTGGCAATTTCTCACATGGAATAGCCTTAATTTCTCAGAACAAGAATAGACTGACGAGTTTCAGACGAAAGTCCTTTGTTTCTGACCATTTTGAGCCTGTAATCGAACCCACAAATGCTGATGCTCCAGATACTAGTCTAAAGAAGGCCAGTTTTATTGCTTCTTTAATCAGGTCAACAGTTTTCCGCTGTGCTAACATAATTGCAAAAGGGTTTTCTAATGATCAATTGGCCTTTTAAAATGATAAACTTGGATTAGCTAACACAATGTGCCATTAGAACACATAAGTGATGGTTGCTGATGGTGGGCCTATGTACGCCAATGTAGATATTCCATAAAAAATCTGCCGTTTCCAGCTACAATAGTCAGTTACAACATTAACAATGTCTACACTGTATTTCTGATCAATTTGATGTTATTTTAAATCGACACAAAATGTGCTTATCTTTCAAAAACAAGGAATTTTCTAAGTGACCCCAAACTTTTGAACAGTAGTGTATGTTGTTATGATTGTTTTTGTCAAGCATTTTTCTGTTATACAGTGCATTCGGAAAGTTCAGGCCGCTTGACGTTTTCAACATTTTGTTACGTTACGGCCTTATTCTAAAATGGATTAAATATTTGTTTTCCTTCATCAATCTACACACAATACCCCATAATGACAAAGCAAATTCAGGTTTTAGAAATGTTTGCAAATGTATAAAACAAAAAAACTTAAAATATCACATTTACATAAGTATTCAGACCATTTACTCAGTGCTTTGTTGAAGCACCTTTGGCAGTGATTACAGCCTCAAGTATTCTTGGATATGACACTACAAGCTTGGCACACCTGTATCTGGGGAGTTTCTCCCATTCTTCTCTGCAGATCCTCTAAAGCTCTGTCAGGTTGAATGGGGAGCGTCGCTGCACAGCTATTTCCAGGTCTCTCCAGAGATGTTCGATCGGGTTCAATTCCGGGCTCTGGCTGAGCCACTCAAGGAAAATCAGACTTGTCCCGAAGCCATTCCTGCGTTGTCTAGGTTGTGTGCTTAGGGTCGTTGTCCTGTTGTTAGGTGAACCTTCACCCCAGTCTGAAGTCCTGAGTGCTCTGGAGCAGGTTTTCATCAAGAATCTTTATGTAATATGCTCCGTTCATCTTTGCCTCGATCCTGACTAGTCTCCCAGTCCCTGCTGCTGAAAAACATCCCCACAGCATGATGCTGCCACCACCATGCTTCACCGTAGGGATGGTGCCAGGTTTCCTCCAGACGTGATGCTTGGTATTCAGGCCAAAGAGTTCAATCTTGGTTTCATCAGACCAGAGACAGAGTCCTTCAGGTGCCATTTGGCAAACTCCAAGCGGCCTTTTACTGAGGAGTGGCTTCTGTCTGGCCACTCTACCTGATTGGTGGAGTGCTGCACAGATGGTTGTCCTTCTGGAAGGTTCTCCCATCTTCACAGAGGAACTCTGGAGCTCTGTCAGAGTGACTATCGAATTCTTGGTCCCTTCCCTGACCAAGCCCCCCCCCCCACCCGATTGCTCAGTTCGGCTTATTTTTCTGGCACCACTCTCCCAGGGCCCTCACCTCCTCCCTTTAGGCTGTGTCGTCATTGTTGGTAATCAGGCCTACTACTGTTGTGTCATCTGCAAACTTGATGATGGAGTTGCAGGCGTGCGTAGCCACGCAGTCATGGGTAAACAGGGAGTACAGGAGGGGGATGAGCACGCACCCATGTGGGGCCCCTGTGTTGAGGATCAGCGAAGTGGAGGTGTTGTTTCCTACCTTCACCACCTGAGGGTCATCTGACAGGAAGTCCAGGACCCAGTTGCACAGGGCGGGGTTTCAGACCCAGGGCCCTAAGCTTAATGATGAGCTTGGAGGGTACTATGCTGTTCATTGACTATATGCTGAGCTATAGTCAATGAACAGCATTCTTACCTAGGTATTCCTCTTGTCCAGATGGGATAGGGCAGTGTGCAGTGCGATGGCGATTGCATCATCTGTGTATCTATTGGGGGGGTAAGAAAATTGAAGTGGGTCTAGGGTGTCAGGTAAGGTAGAGGTGATTTGATCCTTGACTAGCCTCTCAAAGCACTTTATGATGACAGAATTGAGTGCTACAGGATGATAGTCATTTTGTTCAGTTCTCTTTGCTTTCTTGGGTAGAGGATCAATGGTGGACATCTTTAAGCAAGTAGGAACTGGGACAGGAATATGTCCGTTAATACTCCAGCCAGCTGGTCTGTGCATGCTATGAGGACGTGGCTAGGGATGACGTCTGTGCCGGCAGCCTTGCGAGGGTTAACACGCCTAAATGTCTTAGTCACGTCAGCCACGGAGAAGGAGAGCCCAAAGTCCTTGGTAGCGGGCCACGTCGGTGAAACTGTGTTGTCCTCAAAGCGGGTGAAGAAAGTGTTTAGACTTCAGATTCCGCGACGTGGCTTGTTTTCGCTTTGTTGTCCGTGATTGTCTGTAGACCATGCACCTACGTCTTGTGTCTGAGCCATTGAATTGGGACTCCACTTTGTCTCTGTACTGATGTTTTGCCTGTTTGATTGCCTTACTGAGGGAATAACTACACTATTTGTATTCGGCCGTATTCCCAGTCAACTTGCCATGGTTAAATGCTGTGGTTTGCGCTTTCAGTTTTGTGCGAATGCTGCCATCTGGTTTGGGTAGGTTTTATTAGTCACGGTGGGTACAACATCTCCTATACACTTCCTGATGAACTCAGTCACCTTTTCCGTGTATTCATCGATGTAATTCTCAGAGGCTAGCCATGTCCCAGTCCGACTGATCAAAACAATCTTGAAGCATGGATTCCGATTGGTCAGACAAGCATTTAATAGACCTTAGCACGGGTACCTCCTGTTTGAGTTTCTCCCTATAGGAAGGTAGGAGAAAAATGGAGTCGGAATCAGATTTGCCTAAGGGAGGGCAGGGAAGCGCCTTTTAGGCATTTCGAAAAGGTGAGTAGCAGTGGTCCAATGTTTTGGTCCAATGTACTACCTTCAATGTGTTGCTAGAACTTCGTTAGCGTTTTCCTCAAATTTGCTTTGCTAAAATCTCCAGCTACAATAAATGCGGCCAAAGGATATGTGATTTCCAGTTTGCATAAAGTCCAGTGTAGTTCTTTGACTGCCGTTGTGGTATCGGCTTGAGGAGGAACATACACGGCTGTGACTCCCAAGAGAATTCCCTTGGGAGGTAATACGGCCAGCATTTGATTGAGGTATTCTAGGTCAGGTGAACCAAAGAACTTGAGTTTCTGTATGTTATCACAATCGCACCATGAGTGGTTAATCATGAAACATACACCCCCTCCTTTCTTCTTTATTCCTGCCTGCGCGATGCACTGAGAACCCAGATGGCTGAATGGACAGGGACAGTATATCCCGAAGGATACCCTCACCCTTAGCTCGTCTACTTAATTATCCAGAGACTGAACATTAGCAAGTAATATACTCGGTAGATGGTGTGCACGCCTCCTGAGTCGGACTAGAATTCCACTCTGAATACCTTTTCTCCACCGGCGGTGTTTTGGAGCAGCCTCTGGAAAAAGTTCAATTGTCCTGGGGGGTATGAACAAAGGATCCAATTCGGGAAATCGTATTCCTGGTCGTAATGCTGGTGAGTTACCGCTGCTCTGATATCCAAAAGTTATTTCCGGCTGTATGTAATAACACAAAACCTTTTCTGGGCTAATAATGTATGAAGTAACACACATAAAAATACTGCAAAGTTGCTTTGGAGCTAGAAGCAGAGCTGCCATATATGTCGGCGCCATCTTACTGTGTTTAGATTGATTAAATAAATAAAAATCCTTGGCAATTTTAGAATAAGGCTGTAATGTAACAAAATGTGGAAAAAGTCAAGGGGTCTGAAAAACTTTCCGAAAGCACTATATGTAGACACTGCTGGAGGTAATGAATATGACATTGAAAAGTGGCATAGTTGCCCTTTAAAATCCTTAAGAGCCTATTGACACACCCATATAAAAAAATCCCATCAAAATCTGTCAGTTTAAGCTAGAAATATCAGTTTTTTTGCAAGGGATGTGTCTCAATCCACCGCATCTGCCTATGTCGGCCTCCCGCATCTGCGGTGGAAGGTTGCCAAGCTACAGCGGTGTTTGTCAGACCATGAGACATCCCGAAAAATCGGTCTTCTCACATAAACGTCTGTGGCATCCGAACGGTTTGGCCTAACTATTATGACCAATGTATGGAAGGGAGAGACTCTTGTAAACCTGATGGTGTTCTCCGTTTTGCTCTACAACCCCCACAAGTGTCACGGGACTCGTCTGAAGGTAACCCATACAAACAATTGGAGGTATGGAGGTAGTTGTGCCAACAAAAATAAAGGGGTAAATATGTTGAAAAAACAAACATATTTCCTGAGGTTTCTTAAAAATGACACTTCAATTCCTTATGATTTATTTTTTGCTAGTCACGAATGTGTTATTCAATGTGTTTCTATGGGCTATAGTACTAAAGGCCAAATTCAATATTTTATCAAATTATTTTAACATTCTAAACCCCCCCAAGGATAAGTTTTGAGATCATTGGGATCTTTTGTGTTTGACAGTGGATGAAGAAAGCCCTGAGTCATCTGAGAACAACAGCCCTGAAGAGGACTGTGGCAGAGGATGCCAGCTCCAGTAGTGACAACGGAGAGAGTAGCCAAGAGCACATGCTTACACACTGTAAGGTGGACACGATCCCGCACACCAAGCCAAAACATTCACATTTTAAAGTGACCTGGTGTAGAATTACACTGGAAATGAAAGAACACATACAATGCCTTCAGAAAGTATTCACACAACATGACTTTTTAAATGGAAAAAGTCAAGGGGTGTGACGATTTTCTGAAGGCACTGTACATGTATTCAAAGTAGTTCGGTCAATCTTGAATTTCTGTGGCATTTGCAACCATGAAAAACACTTTAAAAGGACAAATAATTGCACATCATTCATGTTTTTGTTTATATTGAACTGTTTATCAATGATAAAACATAATGCAAGTCCTTTATACTGCATGCAATACTTAGGGCAAGCACATTGACCCAGTATAGAGTCGTAGTGACATAATTTGGGCATTAAGAGATATCTATTATTTTGAATGCTAGAAAGTAGACAAAATAGATTGAACTATACAATGAAAACAAACAAAGGCTATTAAAGAAGGAAAATAATGTATATAATAAAAAATATATGGGGGATTGGAAATGATGCAGATAATTACACTATCTGCAATATTAAAGCTGATCTCATTACAAAGCTATACAAGGTAACAGTAAACATGTTGTCCCCCCACGAATGATGCAGCCTTGGGCCAATTAGTAACAATTCAAACAAGGGTAACACTATTTGAAGGAACACATATTATAAACTAGAAATTAGTGGCTAAGTAGGTAAATAAGTAGCTTATAAGGCCTTTGTGTTATTAGCCATATGGCTTAATTAAGTGATGTTATTCAAACATTATAAGGCAAATATTACTAGTCAATCCTTAACCTCATAAGCTATAATAAATAGTTATTGTTAATAAATAGCAAGTTACACAAGAAACTGTCTCAATGTGGTACTAATAAGGGCATAGTACTTCAATTTGTGTGACCATATTTTTACTTGCTGATTTTTTTTCTCCATTAATGACCTCATTGGACAGGAAGGGGCACACCTCCCTCATATATACACACCATACAGCCAACATTCAAGTTACATTTTTATGTAAACAATTAGCAACTCAACCTCCAAATATACTTGCATACATGTTGGCTGTATTGCATATAATGTGGCATACTTACTATGACTGTGCTATGGGGTTGCCTCACCTGATGTGGTCACCTCAATTGAATTGTAAATGAAGGACAATTACATTGTGAGCAAAATTGTTCATCATATCACTTTAGTAAATTATTTTGAAAGTGTTAAAGACTTACCCTAATTTACCTAAAATGTGTCATTGATGTTACTACTCCTACTGGTGGCACAATTCTATCATAAATGGTAGAAATTATTTAAAGTCATTAAGCTGCCATAATAGTTGATTTGAAATGGAAAGATGTACCCAAATACATTTAAATAATATCTGGAGAATGGACGTTTCCAAAATCCCCAAATGCCACAGCAATTCAAGAACGACCCAGTTGTCATTGTTTCCCTCAAGGAGTTATGGTAATTACAAATGCAACTATGCATTGTGAATACATTGCCTTAGAAATGCATGTGTTCTGGGCATCCTAAAGATAAAAGGCACTCTTAAAATAATCACATCAATCTAATCATTTTACCGGACTTTGGTTTGTGTCGTCAGAACAATACTTAACTGGATTGTAGTAATGGATGTTCTGTGAGACAGCACTGCCGTGTATTATTGAAATCTAACATTAACTTTTTCCATTTGAAATATTGCAACTGACACTTCTAATGCTTTACTGAATGTTTTATATAGTAGTGCATTGCAGAACACATACTTAAAAATACATACACATGTTATTTGATGTTTAATTGCACTGAAATATGTGCCAATATATCTAAATAATTTTGTTGGGGGGTCTTCCCTTTTTTGCATGTTATTTTGGCATTAATACATGTTACATATCAGTTTGCAAACAATGTAAAAAATACATATCATTCGTTAATAAAGCTGCATACGCACAGTCTCTTTTTTGTTTTCTTGAGGAAAGCAGGTCCAAAATGCAGGTGTTTCAGCCTAGCTCAGTGCTTTCTGTGGTGGTGAGGCGAGCCAGCAGAAAATAGGAGCATTGCGCCATGATTGGCTCCGTGTTCTGTCACTCATGGGGACAGTAAGTCATCGCCAAGTTGAAGTCCTTAGTAAGGGTCGACATCCAAAATGTCAGCCCTTTGGGTCCTGCCATACAGTTATATTACAAGTGCCCTTCCATGAAGGCTCAAGGTCATTGGCCACTGATAAAATTACGTCAAATCACGTTATATGTAGCTTTGATTGGCCTGATCACGTCAACATCTTAGCTAGCAGTCGTCATCATGAATCAAGTCAACAATCTACTGGCAAATCATTTTTAATCCTTGTCATATGAAGAGAAATTATAGATAAAAACGTATCAGTGCTCATCGGCCATAAAGATTACACAACAAGTTGGATATCGCAAATTAAACTGAGTCATTTGGAAGGAATCAGTGGCTAACTACAAGCATTGCAAAGCAACCACTAACGTTAGCCTGCTATTCAATGGAGTGGCTGTGTTCCCCCCCCACCCCCCACCATAAATCCAGAGAACGCCAGACTTTGATGACAAAGTTTGATGACAAACTTTGCCCACAAAGGACTGCCGTGGCACCTTCACAAGGTGAGTCCAAAAATGTATTGAATGCTGCAGCATAAATGATGTAATATGCAAGGGAGATATGTATACTGTAGCTAAGAAATAGTATACTAAGTATATGCTGTGTAGTAAGCTGTTAGTAGCCCACATGCCCACCCTAATCATTTGATCCATTTTCACCAACGCGGTGGAACCTACCAGGTACAACCCCAAATCCGTAAACACGGGCACCCTCATAGATCTCAACCGGACCTCTAAATACACCTCTGCTGTCTTCAACCAGGATCTCAGTGATCACTGCCTCAATGCCTGCGTCCGTAATGGGTCCACGGTCAAACGACCACCCCGCATCACTGTCAAACGCTCCCTAAAACACTTCAGCGAGTAGGCCTTTCTAATTGACCTGGCTCGGGTATCCTGGAAGGATATTGACATCATTCCATCAGTAGAAGATGCCTGGTTATTCTTTAAAAGTGCTTTCCTCACCATCTTAAATAAGCATGCCCCATTTAAAAAAAATGTAGAACCAGGAACAGATATAGCCCTTGGTTCACTCCAGACCTGACTGCCCTTGACCAGCACAAAAACATCCTGTGGCGTACTGCATTAACATCGAATAGCCCCCGTGATATGCAACTTTTCAGGGAAGTTAGGAACCAACATACACAGGCAGTTAAGAAAACAAAGGCTTGCTTTTTCAAACAGAAATTTGCATCCTGCAGCATTAATTCCAAAAGGACACTAAAGTCAATGGAGAATAAAAGCACCTCCTCCCAGCTGACCACTGCACTGAGGCTAGGAAACACTGTTACCACCGATAAATCACGATAATTGAGAATTTCAAAAACCACTTTTCTACGGCTGGCCAAGCTTTCCACCTGGTTACCCCTACCCCGGTCAACAGCTCTGCACCCCACACAGCAACTTGCCCAAGCCTCCCCCATTTCTCCTTCACCCAAATCCAGATAGCTGATGTTCTGAAAGAGCTGCAAAATCTGGACCTTCTCTTCCTAAAATTATCCGCCGCAATTGTTGCAACCCCTATTACTAGCCTGTTCAAGCTCTCTTTCGTATCGTCTGAGATCCCCAAAGATTGGAAAGCTGACACTCCAGACCCAAACTGTTAGACCTATATCTATCCTACCCTGCCTTTCTAAGGTCTTCGAAAGCCAAGTTAACAAACAGATCACCGACCATTTCGAATCCCACAGTACCTTTTCCACTCTGCAATCTGATTTCCGAGCTGGTCATGGGTGCACCTCAGCCACGCTCAAGGTCCTAAACAATATCATAACCGCCATCGATAAAAGACAATACTGTGCAGCCGTATTCATCGACCTGGCCAAGGCTTTCGACTCTGTCAATCACCGCATTCTTATCGGCAGACTCAACAGCCTTGGTTTCTCAAATGACTGCCTCGCCTGGTTCACCAACTACTTCTCAGACAGAGTGTGTCAAATCAGAGGGCCTGTTGTCCGGACCTCTGGCAAACTCTATGGGGGTGGCACAGGGTTCAATTCTCGGGCCGACTCTTCTCTGTATACATCAACGATCTCGCTGCTGGTGATTCTCTGATCCACCTCTACGCAGATGACACCATTCTGTATACTTCTGGCCTTTCTTTGGACACTGTGTTAACTAACCATACAACTCTCCTTCCGTGGCCTCCAACTGCTCTTAAATGCAAGTAAAACTAAATGCATGCTCTTCAACCGATCGCTGCCCACCTGTCTAGCATCACTACTCTGGACGGTTCTGACGCAGAATATGTGGACAACTACAAATACCTAGGTGTCTGGTTAGACTGTAAACTCCCCTTCCAGGCTCACACTAAGCATCTCCAATCCAAAATTAAATCTAGAATCGGCTTCCTATTTCGCAACAAAGCATCCTTCACTCATGTTTCCAGGACACAGATTAGGCCTAGTAATTGGACTATTGCATGCTCAATGAAGAATCTGTCAAATATACCAGTACTAACAACAGAAAACCATTGTAACTTCAGCCCAGTCCCCACCATCTTCAGCAACATGTTATTTCCTGTGTGGGAGTAGCTCCCTAATATGCTTCATCTGAATAATAAGTCCCTTTCCAGAGATGTGCTGCACTGCGTTGACTTCCTGTCTGCACTGTGTAAAACTTGTTCTCTTTAAGGCTGAATATGACGAGATATGGGAATGTGAGGGAAAGACCATTAGAGAGGGAGGAATAAAGAGGAAGGGAGAGCAAGAGTGGGGAGTCAGATGGGATAGAGTAAAATGTTTTGCGATAGAATGAGAGCCAAGAAGAAGAGGACTGCTAGCATCTTGTGGAGCTCTCTCTCTGTTCACACAGTCTAACAACAGACTATCCCCTGAAGGAATGGAAGTAGAAGAAAGGTGGGTAGTGAGAAAGAAAGAAAACAAGAGGCTAGAGTCAAAATTAGAGGTCGACCGATTATGATTTTTCGACGCCAATACCGATTATTGGGAGGCCAAAAAAGCCGATGCCGAATAATCGGCAGATTTTTTAAAATGTATAATAATGATAATTACAACAATACTGAATTAACACTTACTTTAACTTAATAATACATCAATAAAATCAATTTAGCCTCAAATAAATAATGAAACATGTTCAATTTGGTTTAAATAATGCAAAACAAAGGTGTTGAAGAAAATAAAAGTGCAATATGTGCCATGTAAAAAAGCTAAGGTTTAAGTTCCTTGCTCAGAACATGGGAACATATGAAAGCTGGTGGTTCTTTCAATATTCCCAGGTAAGTTTTAGGTTGTAGTTATTATAGGAATTATAGGACTATTTCTCTCTATACGATTTGTATTTCATATACCTTTGACTATTGGATGTTCTTATAGGCACTTTAGTATTGCCAGTGTGACAGTATAGCTTCCGTCCCTCTCCTCGCTCCTACCTGGGCTCGAACCAGGAACACATCGACAACAGCCACCCTCGAAGCAGCGTTACCCATGTAGAGGAAGGGGAAACAACTACTTCAAGTCTCAGAGCGAGGGTCGTTTGAAACGCTATTAGCGCGCACCCCGCTAACTAGCTAGCCATTTCACATTGGTTACACCAGCCTAATCTTGGGAGTTGATAGGCTTGAAGGGGTGGGTATAATTTGTGGAACGTTCCAACAGGAATCTGTTCCAAAAAACGTAAAGTAAAAGGTTGCCAACCAACAACGCATACAAAGTAGCAACGCATACAAACCTAGCTAACTAGCTGCCGAATAGGCATCAACTCACCACGTAGCTTATTCTTAATGTTTGTCCATAGGCAACCAGAGTGAGGACAGACATTTTTCGGAATAAACGTGATGAGTGAAAAACGCAATGAAATAGACCACTCACTACCCGGTATCTTATTCTGCTGCTATACAGCTTTGTATGCATTGTTTTTTAGCAACCTTGTTATTTACAAAGTTTTTGGAATAGATTCCTGTTGGAACGTTCCACAAATTATACCCACCCTGTTTGAAGTCATAAACAGCTTGAAACACAGCGAAGAGCTGCTGGCAAAACACATGAAAGCGCTGTCTGAATGAATGCTTACGAGTTATGTTATGTCAATGTTATGTCATAATTACGTAAAATTCTGGCAAATTAGTTCACAACGAGCCAGGCGGCCCAAACTGTTGCATATACCCTGACTCTGCGTGCAATGAACGCTAGAGATGTGACAATTTCATGTTAGCAGGCAATGTTAACTAAATATGCAGGTTTAAAAATATATACTTGTTTATTGATTTTAAGGAAAGTCATTGATGTTTATGGATAGGTACACTGGTGCAACGACAGTGCTTTTTTTGCAAATGCGCTTGTTAAATCAACACCCGTTTGGCGAAATAGGCTGTGATTCAATGATAAATTAACAGGCACCACAACGCAGGACACGTTAGATAAACTAGTAATATCATTAACCATGTGTAGTTAACTAGTGATTATGTTAAGATTGATAGTTTTTTAATAAGATAAGTTTAATGCTAGCTAGCAACTTACCTTGGCTTCTTGCTGCCCTCGCATAACAGGTAGTCAGCCTGTCATGCAGGCTCCTCATGCGTTGGATTGGATTAGTAACCGGAAGGTTGCAAGAACAAATCCCCGAATCCCCCTGAACAAGGCAGTTATCCCCCGTTCCTAGGCCGTCATTGAAAATAAGAATGTGTTCGTAATCTGACTTGCCTAGTTAAATAAAGATGTTTTTTTGTAAATATTATTTTTAAAAAACATTTTTTTATTTTTTTAAAATCGGCGGCCAAAAAAAACGATTGTTATGAAAACTTGAAAATAGGCCCTAATTAAATCGGCCATCCCGATTAATCGGTCGACCTCTAGTCAAAATGGCTACATTCTTCTCTGGCTCTGAATCTGGTAACCGTAATTGAGTTTAGTTTCTGAATGTCAGGTATCCATGCACACTCCTTCTTGCATAATACCAACATCTGCTGTCAACTTTATCAAAGTATATAAACTAAAAACAGGAAACTGTCCCTTTTACCTGACTAACTTCCTGCTGTGGAGAGCACAAAGGAAGAGTCAAAACAGCAGTCAGTGGTTGTTGGCGTTGTCTCCGTCAAGAGAACCCATCTCCTGGTATTTACATTTACGTCATTTAGCAGACGCTCTTATCCAGAGCAACTTACAAATTGGTGCATTCACCTTATGATATCCAGTGGAACAATCACTTTACAATAGTACATCTATATCTTTTTTTGGGGGGGGGGAGGGGGGTTAGAAGGATTACTTAATCCTATCCCAGGTATTCCTTAAAGAGGTGGGGTTTCAGGTGTCTCCGGAAGGTGGTGATCGACTCCGCTGTCCTGGCGTCGTGAGGGAGCATGTTCCACCATTGGGGTGCCAGAGCAGCAAACAGTTTTGACTGTGCTGAGCGGGAACTGTGCTTCCGCAGAGGTAGGGGGGCGAGCAGGCCAGATGTGGATGAACGCAGTGCCCTTCTTTGGGCATAGGGACTGATCAGAGCCTGAAGGTACGGAGGTGCCGTTCCCCTCACAGCTCCGTAGGCAAGCACCATGGTCTTGTAGCAAATGCGAGCTTCAACTGGAAGCCAGTGGAGTGTGCGGAAGAGCGGGGTGACTTGAGAGAACTTGGGAAGGTTGAACACCAGACGGGCTGCGGCGTTCTGGATGAGTTGTAGGGGTTTAATGGCGCAGGCAGGGAGCCCCGCCAACAGCGAGTTGCAGTAATCCAGACGGGAGATGACAAGTGCCTGGATTAGGACCTGCGCCGCTTCCTGTGTGAGGCAGGGTCGTACTCTGCGAATGTTGTAGAGCATGAACCTACAGGATCGGGTCACTGCCTAGATGTTAGCGGAGAACGACAGGGTGTTGTCCAGGGTCACGCCAAGGATCTTACCACTCTGGGAGGAGGACACAATGGAGTTGTCAACCGTGATGGTGAGATCATGGAACAGGCAGTCCTTCCCCGGGAGGAAGAGCAACTCAGTCTTGCCGAGGTTCAGCTTGAGGTGGTGATCCGTCATCCAAACTGATATGTCTGCCAGACATGCAGAGATGCGATTTGCCACCTGGTTATCAGAAGGGGGGAAAGGAGAAGATCAGTTGTGTGTCGTCTGCGTAGCAATGATAGGAGAGACCATGTGAGGATATGACAGAGCCAAGTGACTTGGTATATAGCGAGAATAGGAGAGGGCCTAGAACTGAGCCCTGGGGGACACCAGTGGTGAGAGCACGTGGTGCAGAGACGGATTCTCGCCACGCCACCTGGTAGGAGCGACCTGTCAGGTAGGACGCAATCCAATAGTGAGCTGCGCCGGAGATGCCCAACTCGGAGTGGGTGGAGAGGAGGATCTGATGGTTCACAGTATCAAAGGCAGCAGATAGGTCTAGAAGGATGAGAGCAGAGGAGAGAGAGTTAGCTTTAGCAGTGCGGAGAGCCTCCGTGACACAGAGAAGAGCAGTCTCAGTTGAATGACCAGTCTTGAAACCTGACTGATTTGGATCAAGGTCATTCTGAGAGCGATAGCAAGATAGCTGGCCAAGGACAGCACGCTCAAGAGTTTGAGAGGAAAGAAAGGGATACTGGTCTGTAGTTGTTGACATCGGAGGGATCGAGTGTTGGTTTTTTGAGAAGGGGTGCAACTATCGCTCTCTTGAAGACGGAAGGGACGTAGCCAGCGGTCAAGGATGAGTTGATGAGCGAGGTGAGGTAAGGGAGAAGGTCTCCGGAAATAGTCTGGAGAAGAGAGGAGGGGATAGGGTCAAGCGGGCAGGTTGTTGGGCGGTCGGCCGTCACAAGTCACAAGATTTCATCTGGAGATAGGGGAGAAAGAGGTCAAAGCATAGGGTAGGGCAATGTGAGCAGGACCAGCGGTGTCATTTGACTTAACCTCTCTGGGCTAGGTGGGACGCTTGCATTTTAAAGACAAGACTCTCGTTAATCTAACCACACTGTCCGATTTCAAAAAGGCTTTACAACGAAAGCAAAACATTAGATTATGTCAGCAGAGTACCCAGCCAGAAATAATCAGACACCCATTTTTCAAGCTAGCATATAATGTCACATAAACCCAAACCACAGCTAAATGCAGCACTAACCTTTGATGATCTTCATCAGATGACAATCTTAGGACATTATGTTATACAATACATGCATGTCTGTTCAATCAAGTTCATATTTATATCAAAAACCAGCTTTTTACATTAGCAGGTGACTAGCATTCCACCGAACACTTCCGGTGAATTTACTAAATTACGCACGATAAACGGTCACAAAAAACATAACAATTATTTTAAGAATTATAGATACAGAACTCCTCTATGCACTCGATATGTCCAATTTTAAAATAGCTTTTCGGTGAAAGCACATTTTGCAATATTCTAAGTAGATAGCCCAGCATCACAGGGCTTGCTATTTAGACACCCAGCAAGTTTAGCACTCACCAAAGTCAGATTTACTATAAGAAAAATGTTATTACCTTTGCTGTTCTTCGTCAGAATGCACTCCCAGGACTTCTACTTCAATAACAAATGTTGGTTTGGTCCCAAATAATCCATTGTTATATCCAAACAGCGGCGTTTTGTTCGTGCGTTCAAGACACTATCCGAAAGGGTAAATAAGGGTTACGAGCACGACGCATTTCGTGACAAAACATTTCTAAATATTCCATTACCATACTTCGAAGCATGTCAACCGCTGTTTAAAATCCATTTTTATGCCATTTTTCTCGTAAAAAAGCGATAATATTCCGACCCGGAAATTGTTTTTTAATACAAAGAGAGCGAAAGTAAAAGCATGCTATCCCCTCATGCACGAGCCTCAGTCTGATGGCCCTCTGATAGAGCACTTGCCAAAAGCGCTAGTGTGTTTTCGCCTGGGCCTGGAATTACGTCATTCAGCTTTTTCCCGGGTTCTGAGAGCCTATGGGAGCCGTAGGAAGTGTCACGTCATGCCAGAGATCCCCTGTTTTTGTTAGAGATGATCAAGGAGGGCAAGAAATGGTCAGACAGGCCACTTCCTGTAAGGAATCTTCTCAGGTTTTTGCCTGCCATATGAGTTCTGTTATACTCACAGACACCATTCAAACAGTTTTAGAAACTTTAGGGTGTTTTCTATCCAAAGCCAATAATTATATGCATATTCTAGTTACTGGGCAGGAGTAGTAACCAGATTAAATCGGGTACGTTTTTTATCCGGCCGTGCAAATACTGCCCCCTATCCCCAACAGGTTAACAAACGAGGATGGTTGACAAAGTCATCCGCAGAGAGGGAGGGGGGGGGGGATTCAGGAGGGAGGAGAAGGTGGCAAAGAGCTTCCTAGGGTTAGAGGCAGATGCTTGGAATTTAGACTGGTAGAAAGTGGCTTTAGCAGCAGAAACAGAGGAAGAAAATATGGAAGAGGGAGTGAAAAGCTGCCAGGTCCACAGAGAGGCTAGTTTTCCTCCATTTCCACTCGGCTGCCCGGAGCCCTGTTCTGTGAGCTCGCAATGAGTCGTCAAGCCACGGAGCAGGAAGGGAGGACCGAGCCAGCCGGGAGGATAAGGGACATAGAGAGTCAAAGGATGCAGAAAGGGAGGAGAGGAGGGTTGAGGAGGCAGAATCAGGAGATTAGTTGGAGAAGGTTTGAGCAGAGGGAAGAGATGATAGGATGGAAGAGGAGAGAGTAGCAGAAGAGAGAGAGCGAAGGTTGCGACGGCGCAATACATCTGAGTAGGGGCAGAGTGAGTAGTGTTGGAGGAGAGCGAGAGGGAAAAGGATACAAGGTAGTGGTCAGAGACTTGGAGGATTAGTAGAAGAACAGCATCTAGTAAAGATGAGGTCAAGTGTATTGCCTGCCTTGTGAGTAGGGGGGACAGTGAGGGTGAGGCCAAAAGAGAAGAGGAGTAGAAAGAAGGAGGCAGAGAGAAATGAGTCAAAGGTAGACATAGGGAGGTTAAAGTCACCCAGTATTGTGAGGGGTGAGCCATCCTCTGGAAAGGAACTTATCAAGGCGTCAAGCTCATTGATGAACTCTCCAAGGGAACCTGGAGGGCGATAAATGATAAGGATGTTAAGCTTGAATGGGCTAGTGACTGTGACAGCATGGAATTCAAAGGAGGAGATAGACAGATGGGTCAGGGGAGAAAGAGAGAATGTCCACTTGGGAGAGATGAGGATTCCAGTGCCACCACCCCGCTGACCAGATGCTCTCGGGGTATGCGAGAACACGTGGTCAGACGAGGAGAGAGCAGTAGGAGTAGCAGTGTTTTCTGTGGTAATCCATGTTTCCGTCAGCGCCAAGAAGTCGAGGGACTGGAGGGTAGCATAGGCTGAGATGAACTCTGCCTTGTTGACCGCAGACCGGCAGTTCCAGAGGCTGCCGGAGACCTGGAACTCCACGTGGGTTGTGCGCGCTGAGACCACCAGGTTAGAGTGGCAGCGGCCATGCGGTGTGAAGCGTTTGTGTGGCCTGTGCAGAGAGGAGAGAACAGGGATAGACAGACACATAGTTGACAGGCTACAGGAGAGGCTACGCTAATGCAAAGGAGATTGGAATGAAAATTAACTAAACAACTGGGAAGCGAGAGAGCAGGGCCTCCCTCACTAACCATTCACTGAAACACTCATATATAACTTTTCCAACTTCCACTTAGAAATTATAATTAATGTAAACTACAGTGGTTCAATGTTTCCAGGAATAGGCTCAGACTTAGTTTCTTCAGCTAGATAACTTGGTACAGTATTCTTCCATGAAACCCACCCAGTGCACCGTGTCCTATGACGCCGTAGCTAACTGGCATGCTAGCATCCAATAACACACGGTTAGCACCAATACTTGGTTACAACAAACTACCAATGGATCATTCGCGTCCGTGTCTAGTTCCTTTCATAACGCAAAAGTAATTAAACGTTGGCTAGCTAACACAAAGTCAGTCCTGCTAGCTACACAGGTGGGCTACACAACTCGAAAGCTTACGTTGCAAAAATCTTATTGACTAAAATGATACAGTACCGCTAGCTGGTAGAGTTGGCTAGCTAGCAGTGGCTGCGTTTACCTTTATCTTTGATACAAAGACAACTATGTAGCTAGCTAACGTTACACTAATCAAATCGTTCCGTTGTAATGTATTTAGTTTCTACAGTGCTGCTAGTTGGTTAAGTTGGCTAGCTAGCAGTGGTTGTGGTGATGTTGACTCCGGCTCTGGTTGCCGGGGGGCAGGAGCTGAGAATAGAACTTCAGGGAATACCATCCTAGAGACTGTCCACAGCACTGTTGGCCACAGGGAAGTCTGCGGAAGGCAGATCACCCACCCTGGATTACCCCATGACTCAGCGAATAATGCCACCGGGGCCCCACCAGAGCAGGCGAGCGAGGAGGGACTGTGTGTCAGTGCCACACTCTGCCCCCCAGGGCCCCACACGCTTCTTCTGGGGGTCTCCGTGTCGCAGCCATTCAGAGGGCCACAGGAAGGCTGCAGAGAAGCAGATGGGTCATCTAGGAGGATGGGCCTGGAGGTCCACCATGGTGCTCTTCACTGGGGTTGACAAGCTACCGGAAGGAACATTTGTGGATGAGTTCAGCACAGCTGGGGAGCCCCTTCAGTGGCTGGTGGAGAGGTGTGGTAACATATACCATGGCCTGGATCATAACACACAGCAGAGTAGGGATGACAATACGGTGAAGACACAGGTTCAGGAGCTGCGGGATAAGGCAGAGGAGCTGGTTAAGGACAACCACGGCTGGTATGCACAGCAAACTGGTGGAAAACAACGCAAACCAGATCATAGTGTAAAATACAGCAAAGCACACCCTGTATTCAATAAGGATTAAATATCAAAAGGTCTTCAGACTAAAGTGCACCTGCAATAAATAGGTAAGCCCCTTAAATGTAGCAATACATACAAAACACAAGAATAACCTCGCTGGCTGGCTGGCTGGCTGCAAGTCTACACAGCCAAACAAGTGTACTCCAGATGCTTACAGCTAACACAGAGACTATATAGAAGATGTCCTCCGTGATGGAAGTTAGCAAGCTACCCTCGGTCTAGTGTGAAACAGCAACAACTCTTTCCCTTCTGCCACTCCAGGAAATAAACCATTTTGTAGGAACAGGTGGGGGTGCTTTCTGCTGAGCCACTTCTGCCACCAATCAGAACACTCGAACAATTCATTCAAACAGACCAATTGGAAAGCATATACAATTCACATGACAACCGTAATTACTCAAATAGAGGCGCCTATTTTATAGGTGCCTCTATGGATGGTTTAGCTATTTAATTTAGAATTTTAAGACCCTTTTAGGTAAAAAATATATACATTTTTTGTTTATAAAATATAGAACTTGTCCTTTACTACTATAGCCCAGAGAAACACTGAATAACACATTCATAAACAGCAAGAAATACAGTAAAAAAATGTATCATAAGAAACAAGGTTTTGAAGTGTTTGTCCTATATTTAAGAGATATAAGTGTAACCCTCTCACCAGGCTCGAATATGACTCTCACAATATTAAGTTATGTAGAGTATCTCAACAGCATGGGATGTTAGGTGAGAAGGACATCGCCAATAAGAATTCCTATTGTAAACTATCTAGGGTTATGACAATAGGGTATTAACTTCAGATGAAATGATTATAGGTTTCTGTTATTGAATCAGGATAAACTATCCCATGCATTAAATTAAATTGAAACAATCAATGACTCCACCAAGGCAACATACATAAGGTTCAATATGTGCATTAATACATTTTCAGACACAACATCAAAGGAAATAAAAAATTATAAACCCCAATGAGTCGTGCACAACCGGTGTCTAAATTATTTCAAGTTTACTTAAATAAACAGTTGGCATGTGTTGGAGCTAAAAAGTAAATGACACCCAACAATATCCAGAAGCACCTCATGTTGTGGTTACTCACTACTTAGTAGATATTCCCTCAGCGAAGTATGGCAGTTCCATGCAGGTTTCCTCACAAAGTCCAAGGCAAGCACAGCTACCCATGCAGACAGTACTCCTTAGCCGTAACCGATATCCCATGGGAACATGAACTAGTTAAGCTTCCCAAGCAATTATCTCCCGGTGTCACACGATGCTAAGCTAACCTCAAGGCTGGCAAATACCTCCACGATGAGACGTAGCTTCAGTCTTTACTAAGTCTTAACAAAATTATAAGAACTCTTTTATAAAATAAAATTGGTATTTCCCTTCCTGTCTTAGTAGGTATGGGTTTTGTTCTAGTTTTGTCGCTTTCGTTTATAATTTTTCTTCACCAACGGTCCTAATGTACAACGTCAATTATTTTATCAACGTCTCTTTTCCCTCCCTTTTTTCCCAGGCCTCCCGTTAACCAGGTCAACTCCCATTGGCCACAGCTTAACAAGCAACCTTATTGGTCAAAACTTAAACTTCAAAGTAAACCAAACTATTCACTTATACATTAAATAAATATTTATTCAACAAGCATAATGCATTAACAACATTACAGTTTAGGAGCAATTCAATCATCTTTTAAATATAATGCCAATTAATTATAACAAATAAACTCAATACTTGGTTTTAACAAGAATAAACTCAATACCTAGTTCAAACAAGGGTATTACATAAGAAATCTCAGGAAATACATTTTATTTATATACAGTTGAAGTCGGAAGTTTACATGCAGCTTAGCCAAATACATTTAAACTCCAAATACATTTAAACTTTTCACAATTCCTGATATTAAATCCTAGTAAAAATTCCCTGTCTTAGGTCAGTTAAGATCACCACTTTATTTTAAGAATGTGAAATGTCAGAATAATAGTAGAGAGAATGATTTATTTTAGCTTTTATTTCTTTCATCACATTCCCAGGGGGTCAGAAGTTTACATACACTCAATTAGTATTTGGTAGCATTGCCGTTACATTGTTTAACTTGGGTCAAATGTTTCGGGTAGCCTTCCACAAGCTTCCCACAATAAGTTGGGTGAATTTGGCCCATTCCTCATGACAGAGCTAGTGTAACTGAATCAGGTGTGTCGGCCTCCTTGCTCGCACACGCTTTTTCAGTTCTGCCCACAAATGTTCAGCAGGATTGAGGTCAGGGCTTTGTGATGGCCACTCCAATACCTTGATGTTGTTGTCCTTAAGCCATTTTGCCACAACTTTGGAAGTATGCTTCGGGTCATTGTCCATTTGGGAGACCCATTTGCGACCAAGCTTTAACTTCCTGACTGATGTCTTGAGATGTTGCTTCAATATATCCACGTAATTTTCTATCTATTTTGTGAAGTGCACCAGTCCCACCTGCAGCAAAGCACCCCCACAACATGATATTGCCACCACCGTGCTTCACAGTTGGGATGGTGTTCTTCTGCTTGCAAGCCTCCCCCTTTTTTCTCCAAACATAATGATGGTCATTATGGCCAAACAGTTCTATTTTTGTTTCATCAGACCAGAGGACATTTCTCCAAAAAGTACAATATTTGTCTCCATGTGCAGTTGCAAACCATAGTCTGGCTTTTTTATCACTGTTTTGGAGGAGTGGCTTCTTCCTTGCTGAGCGGTCTTTCAGGTTATGTCGATATATGACTCATTTTACTGTGGATATAGATACTTTTGTACCTGTTTCCTCCAGCATCTTAACAAGGTCCTTTGCTGTTGTTCTGGGATTGATTTGCACGTTTTGCATCAAAGTATGTTCATCTCTAGGAGACAGAACGTGTCTCCTTCCAGAGCGGTATGACAGCTGCATGGTCCCATGGTGTTTATACTTGCGTACTATTGTTTGTACAGATGAACATGGTACCTTCAGGTGTTTGGAAATTGCTCCCAAGGATGAACCAGACTTGTAGAGGTCTACAATTTTTGGCTGATTTCTTTTGATTTTCCCATGATGTCCATCAAAGAGGCACTCAGTTTCAAGGTAGGCCTTGAAATACATCCATAGGTACACCTCCAATTGACTCAAATGATGTCAATTAGCCTATCAGAAGCTTCTAAAGCCATGACATAATTTTCTGGAATTTTCCAAGCTGTTTAAAGGCCCAGTCAAGTTAGTGTATGTGAACTTCTGACCTGCTGGAATTGTGATACAGTGAATTATAAGTGAAATAATCTGTCTGTAAAAAATTGTTGTAAAAATTACTTGTGTCATGCACAAAGTAGATGTCCTAACCGACTTGCCAAAACTATAGTTTGTTAACAAGAAATTTGTGGAGTGGTAGTAAAACAAGTTTTAATGACTACAACCAAAGTGTATGTAAACTTCCAACTTCAACTGTATATATATATATATTAGTCCCAGTCAAAAGATTGGACACACCTACTCATTCAAGGGTTTTTCTACATTGTTGAATTACAGTGAAGACATCAAAACTATGAAATAACACATATGGAATCATGTAGTAACCAAAAGTGTTAAACAAATCTGTCACGTCCTGACCAGTATAAAGATTATTTGCTATTGTAGTTTGGTCAGGACGTGGCAGAGGGTATTTTGTTTATGTGTTTCGGGGTGATGGTTTATGTAGTAGGGTGTTTGATTTATTATTTCCGGGTTTTTTGGTCACTGCTCTATGTTAGTCTATTTCTATGTTCTTTCTAGTTAGTCTGTTTCTATGTTTAGTTAATTGGGGTGTGGACTCTCAATTGGAGGCAGGGGTTGTCTAGTTGCCTTTGATTGAGAGTCCTATATATTAGGGTGTGTTCGTGATTTGTGGGAGGTTGTGCTTGTTTAGCTGTCTATGCCTGACAAGACTGTATTTCTTCATTCATCATTTTTTTGATTTTTGTATATGTGTTTGTTTGGTTTTCCTTCTTTCTCCTATTAAAAGATGAGTATACAACCCGCTGCGTTTTGGTCCTTTCCAGACGACAATCGTTACAAAATCAAAGTACATGTTATATTTGAGATTCTTTAAAGTAGCCACCCTTTGCCTTGATGACAGCTTTGTACACTCTTGGCATTCTCTCAACCAGCTTCATTTGGAATACTTTTCCAAGAGTCTCAAAGGAGTTCCCACATATGCTGAGTACTTGTTGGCTACTTTTAGGCCTACAGTATAAAATGATTCAATATAGGTATACATGTTGTTCCCACAAATTTCATTGAGTGCAATTGAACGTTTAAATATGAATGTGCAAGTTTTTTGAGTATGTGTACTGCAATATACTATTAGATGAAACAGTCAGTAAAGCAATAGAAGTGTCCAGAGTGCCATATAAAAAAAGGAATGTTGCATTCCAGTATTACACAGCAATGCTGTCACACAACATCCCTTATTACATTGCAGTTAAGCAACATAAACACAAGAGCGCCTTAAGGGACAGTTTTAAGACCATTCCTATTCAATCTAATTTTAAAAAAATTTAACAGGGATCCAAGGGGCTAATCAAGGAAATACTTTACTTTTCTATACTTTCTCAGTGTTAAATAAGGAAAACTTAGAAGAAAAAACAAATGAAGAGCTTATTCCACTGAACTGTGTTTAACAAACATTCATTGTTTTTTGCAATACCATTCAAATACCATCCAAATATATTTTGTTGGTCTATATGTTGCATGTCTTCCCATATTTAAAAGATGTCTGTGAACTGAACATAAACTTCAAGTGTTGCTGACACCAACCGCAACTGAGGAATCAACAGAACCCACAGCTTGTTAAAGCCTACTGTCTCAGTCAAGGGTCAAGAACGGATTGGCCAAGATTGGTCAGTAACATGTCCACGATGGATTTCGCATGAGATTCCCAAGAAAGACAATCACATGACACTCCTGGAGCCAGGAGACTTCCTGCTTTGCGGTGAGGGTTATTATCCATTATTAAATTATGCAACATAAGGGTTGGAATTAAAAGTTAGCTATCAGACAGACCAGTTGTAACATCAAGAGTTAGCATAAGTTGTGGTAAATTAGGTTTAATTGTCCTACACAACTGCTTGGGCTTCTCACTGAATACACAGCATCTTTAGGGAGCTTGTGAATGGTTTCAGAGAGCCATGCATTGTGCCTCATCACCACTTAAGGTTTGGCACAATCCCAAATAGAGAATTTCCCCCTGGCTATCTGGACAAAAGCCCCAAAGCAAAAAAAAGTGTGCGAGAACCCTAGTCCCAGTTTTAGGTTGAATACAGGGCAGTGTCATTGTGGTCAACCTCCATTATTTAAGCAGTGCTTAGGTCAGCACACAAACACACTGTCTCTGTCTATCACACACAATATACTGTAGAGAGCAGGTCAGTGAGGTAGCTTTAAACTGTGTCCAACACAGGATGATCAGAAAATATTAAATTAGTTGGAACTTGGATGTATCCAGGTTCCTGTAGTATCCCAAAATGAACTGAAATGAAGTAAATTAACTATATAGGGGATATGGTGCAATTGTTAAACCTGACCCTTATCTGGGTAAATGGTTTTATGTTGAGCCAGAACATACTGATAATGTTCCTCCATGGAACCGGTTTTCGTATGGCTCAGGGCACTGGAGCAGGTCAAATCTGGGCTATATTCAAACAACTGGCCTCCACACTTCTGAACACATTCACACCGGTATTAGCTAAATGAGGCTGAGGACCCTATTTTGAAATAACTATTTTGAAATCTCAATACTTATTTCAGATGTAGTAACATGGAAAAATTGGTCCCAATAATATACTTTGTCTTCACTGTACAGTCATTGCCAAATATTTTGAGAATGACACAAAGTTTGCTGCTTCAGTGTCTTTAGATATTTTGTCAGATGTTACTATGGAATACTGAAGTATAATTACAAGCATTTCATAAGTGTCAAAGGCTTTTATTGACAATTACATGAAGTTGATGCAAAGAATCAATATTTGCAGTGTTGACCCTTCTTTTTCCGCCCTGGCATGCTGTCAATTAACTTCTGGGCCACATCCTGACTGATGGCAGCCCATTCTTGCATAATCAATGCTTGGAGTTTGTCAGAATTTGTGGGTTTTTGTTTGTCCACACGCCTCTTGAGGATTGACCACAAGTTCTCAATGGGATTAAGGTCTGGGGAGTTTCCTGGCCATGGACCCAAAACATCAATGTTTTGTTCCCTGAGCCACTTAGTTATCACCTTATGGCAAGGTGCTCCAACATGCTGGAAAAGGCATTGTTTGTCACCAAACTGTTGCTGGATGGTTGGGAGAAGTTGCTCTCGGAGGATGTATTAGTACCATTCTTTATTTACGGCTGTGTTCTTAGGCAGAATTGTGAGTAAGCCCACTCCCTTGGCTGAGAAGCAACCCCACACATGAATGGTCTCAGGATGCTTTACTGTTGGCATGACACAGGACTGATGGTAGCGATCTCCTTGTCTTCTCCGGAAAATGCTTTTTTCCAGATGCCCCAAACAATCAGAAAGGGGATTCATCAGAGAAAATGACTTTACCCCAGTAGTCCAATCCCTGTACCTTTTGCAGAATATTACTCTGTCCCTGATGTTTTTCCTGGAGAGATGTGGCTTCTTTGCTGCCCTTCTTGACACCAGGCCATCCTCCAAAAGTCTTCGCCTCACTGTGCGTGCAGATGCACTCACACCTGCCTGCTGCCATTCCTGAGCAAGCTCTGTACTGGTGGTGCCCCGATCCCATAGCTGAATGAACTTTAGGAGACAGTCCTGGCACTTGCTGGACTTTCTTGGGCACCCTGAAGCCTTCTTCACAATAATTGAACCACTCTCCTTGAAGTTCTTGATGATCCAATAAATGGTTGATTTAGGTGCAATCTTACTGGCAGCAATATCCTTGCCTGTGAAGCCCTTTTTGTGCAAAGCAATGATGACGGCACATGTTTCCTTGCAGGTCCCGTGTGGCTCAGTTGGCAGAGCATGGTGTTTGCAACGCCAGGGTTGTGGGTTCGATTCCCACGGGGGACCAGTACGGAAAGTATGGAGAAAAAAAGAAAAGAAATTAAATGTATGCATTCACTTCTTTAAGTTGCTCTGGATAAGAGCATCTGCTAAATGACTAAAATGTGAACGTAGGTAACCATGGTTGACAGAGGAAGAACAATGAATCCAAGCACCAGCTTCCTTTTGAAGCTTCCAGTCTGTTATTTGAACTCAATCAGCATGACGATGATCTCCAGCCTTGTCATCGTCAACACTCACACCTGTGTTAACGAGAGAATCACTGACATGTCAGCTGGACCTTTTGTGGCAGGGCTGAAATGCAGTGGAAATGTTTTTGGGGGATTCAGTTCATTTGCATGGCAAAGAGGGACTTTGCAATTCATCTGCTCACTCTTCATAACATTCTGGAGTATATGCAAATTGCCATCATACAAACTGAGGCAGCAGACTTTGTGAACATTTATATTTGTGTCATTCTCAAAACTTTTGGCCACGACTGTATTATGATCATACTGTACACTCCCAGAGTTTGCTAAATGAATTACACAAAACCAAATGGATCTTACTTTTTAATAGATAATGAAATATTTACAATTAGATACAATTCAGACTACAGTAAAAATACATGAATAATAGGATTCAAAACCTATTTAAGACTACATGCTTCTACAGATAGACATGTCTTGATAAGAATAAACAATGACAAATACTACAGAAGATCAGACTAATTACACAAGTCAATATACTGTTAAGAAAACACTGAAGGTTTTCATACAAGAGATCAGGGACTACGTCAAACTCAAGCTACAAGAAGTCTCTTTAAACTCAAAGGAGGAGACAGGTAGGAAGGTCAATAGAACTTGGACTTTGGGAGTCTCAATACATGCATTTAAAAAGCATTATAGATAGTAGGATACTTGGTGGGTTACACTACGGTTAGAGGTCACTGAGTCCCTTCTTGCTCTTCGCTTGGCACACCTCCTCCATGAGGTCCTTGAGATACTGGATCCCATTGGCGATGGAGTCTGCTTTCTCCGCCAGCTTGTGGTTTCTTTGCTCCAGCTTGTCACACTCCGCGCTCAGGGCCTCCTGCTCAGTCTTCTTCTTCTGGCGGTAGCGCGTGGCCGCCGTCTTGTTCTGCGACATTTTCTTGAGCTTCTTCTCCTTCGGGGGTCCTCCAGTGGATGTGGTGGTGGGAGATGGCTGGTCTGGATGTTGTGGTCTAGACTTAGGGGTTGTTGGGTACGGTTTTCTCCTGTTTTGGAACCTTGACTGAGTTGTGGCGATGGAGGGCCAGTTGAGCTGACCGGAGGAGCTTAAGCTGCTGTCACTGTCAGAGGAGAGGATCTCTGGGATGGTGACGGTGGTGGTTGTCACACCAACCTCGTGTTTAGGGGCCAGGAGGACAACGATGCGGGTCGGGGAGAGAGACAGCACGATGCTGGGGACTGGCAGGGGAACCTCCAGGTGAAGCAGCTTCTCGCTGACACTCGCCGAGGCATCCACCTCACTGCCCAGCTCTAAGGTGAAGGTGGGAGATGGAGGAAGAGAGGGGGCTGGGGACTGGGGCTCCAATTTGATCACCAGCTCCTCCTGGGCATCGGGGACGCAGGGAGGTGGTGAATGGACCTCCTCCTGAGGGTCTTCCTGGGGCTGTGAGATGGTCGAGGGGAGGAGTGGATCTGTGGTGATGGGGAGGTCCGTGGGAGTAGGGAGAGTAGGGAGGGGGAGTGAGTCCAGCACCATAGGACACTCAAAGGAAGTAATGAGGTCTTCAGGGGAGCTGGGGGAAACGTCTGGGCTGCAGGAACATATAAGGGAGTCCAGGTCAAACTCACTCAGGTCAACCCTCTTAGCCATCCAGTTCATGCCAGAAAAGGCATCTTCTGTGGAGGATAAAGAAAGCAGGTTAATAGCTAAAGTAATATGAAAATACAAATATTCGCATTACAAGTGGTGATCATAAATGTCAAAGTGGAAGTCTAAGTTTTTATATTTGTGATAAAAGCATTTCACTGTAAGGTCTACATCTGTTGAATTCGGCACATGTGACAAATAAAATTGGATTTGAAAACCTATTACCTTTTCTATACTGCAAAAAAACAGATCATGGGAATAAAATATAAATTGCTATGGATTTCTACACATTGTCGACCAGTATGAACATACGTGTGGAGGACTTAGGATGTGGTGGTCCTCACCTTTCCCATTATCTGCACCAATGTGATGGGTGTGGCCTAGCTCATCAGCAGATAGCCAAGGGAAGGACAGCAAGTCTGCCTCAGCCTTCTCTTCCTGGAGGAGCAGCGAAGGCAGAGAGGGAGGAGGGGAAAGAAGGAGAATTGGAGAAGATGAGGAGAGGGGTGAAGCCCCCCCCTCTAGCAAGGTAACTTCATGGTGGAGCAGCGACCCCATGGGGTCAGCCATGAGAGAGGAAGTCCCCTTGAGTAGGGCCTCCATATCGTCCAGGCCAAACTGTGATCTCATCATGGTCATAGCTCTGTTGTTGTTGTAGTACAGTCACTAGGATCTGAGACGGTAGGTACTGCAGTAAGAGGTCGAGCGGTTCTTTTATGCTGTCAACTACAGCAGTGCTAAGGGTTTCCACAAGGGACCTGGGAAAGAGATAGGAGAAGACATGGTGAGTTCATGTAATAATGTAAACCGTAGCTCATAATGTAGGCTAAAGAAATGGCTTTTTCTCTATGTTGATTCTATATTATGTCATGGTCAGTCGTTATTGGGTGGCAAAAAAATAAGTAAGTCTGAACTTATGTTTAGATCTGTAATGAGTTGTGTGCACAACACTGCCCCTACCATTTTACAACGCACCTCCTTGCACTGGCACTGAATACCCTCCCTGCCTTTGTCTTGTGACTCGCACAAGCGCCAAATGAGGTCAGTCAGTTTCCACAGCAACCATTGTCAGAATGGAAGCAAAGATTTGTATAACTAAACATTGTTCTATCTGTGATGGAAGTGTGAATGAGCTGGCTGCTTCTGCCTCCCTAACAGCCACGCTTGTGTTCACCCTCCCGCCTTAATAAACACTTATTATATCGCCATTTTGTTCGAAAAAGAACACGAACCATTTTGTTCCACGTTGGCATTCCTGGAATAAAATTGTATCACCCATTTTTTATATATACCAATTTGGTGACAATGTGTTAACAGCTCACTGACCATTTTGCCCGAAAGAGATACAATGTAACATTCTCTGATCTGACTCGTGATGTCTGTATCCAATGTCATTCCAAGGATTTGTCTGGCGAATGGCAACCTTACGGCAAGATATACTATATGCATTTATAAAAATACTTCGCTACACAACATAAGCAGGTTAATAGCTTCACAAATTAAGGTTAGAGCTCATTGTCGTCATTGACCTGTCACAGATTCACGTTAGCTAGCCACTTGCCTACAAATATATACTTACGTCATTTTGACAAATGTGAAGTTGAAGCAGTGCACAGGATTGATGCACTGTTGGATTTGCTGCTGCTAGGACCGCCGCGAGCCGTTAAACTGCCATTTCGCCCAAGAAAGCGGTGTCACTTGGATGTTGTTAGGTGCTGGTTGTAAATGGCGCAGCGTAATATACAACTTGCAAAAAGACCAATGAGGTATATATACACACTAGATTACATTTGGGAGGCTTTGTGTTGAAGCCACCGTGCTTCCATCTTGCCCCCCCCATTGTAAAACATATTTAGGAAGTTATAGAAAAGCATTTATTAATGTCTACATTCATTTTTTGTCACGTTTATACTATTACAGACACCTTAATGCATACTTTGAAATTATATTATGTGAGATAAATATATAAAGTGAAAAAATACATAACACTTTCCTCAGTCAGATTCTTTGAGGTTATTGATGTTACTGTCCCCACTACCGCAACAAATACTTAAATACATGTAATTTTGTCCTTGAAACATTTAAATGAAATATAATTCCATTCATTCCTTTGGAGGACTGCGCCTACTGGGGAGAGCCAATATGTCCGACCAGTCGCTTCAAAGCATCTAAATGGCCAATACATTTGTAATCAAGGGTTTATATACATCGCTGATGCAGACCTAGGAAACTCTTCCACAGGTCCTCACTAGCTTCTATAGCCACAAAGTCATAAACCCCACCCATTTCTACAAATTCTCTTCTTAAAATGTGATATTAACCCTAACCACACTGCTAACCTTATGCCTAACCCCTACATTTAAATTAAGACCAAAGCAATTTTTTTTCTGTGGAATCTGACTTTGTGGCTATTGAAGCTAGTGGAAACCGTATCATTCCACACATTGGGGGTTAACAGTTTTAGAAATCATCCTGTGATGTCTTATACTAATCACATAATTTATGTGAGCAAACAACTTTTCAATAAAGTTTATTGCACGTCCTTTTTAATATTCAGATAATTCACAAATAGGATATAGATAAAATGTCCTGTGGATATTCTCAGCAGTACACACTGCATAGTAAAACATTTCACATTCATTCTCGTACATTTTAAATACTTTCTTTGAATCCACAAATCACATTACAGTCGAGAGGATTCAGACATTTCAAAGTTCATGGATATATGGATACAGAAAGCACCAAGGCTGCCCAAACAGCTGACACAGAGCAGTATCGCTGCTTTGCCTTTGTCCTATTCAGACCTGCAATCTGAAAGTCACGTACTGTCAGCCTATGTACATGGCTGAGACTCCCAAATATTAGCACTGCAAGTTTGCACTGATAACCAAGGCTGTTCACGGGGGCTGACATTTCAGCAACTTGTCAGCAAAGGCTGGCTTCATGTAGGCTTCAATAGGGCAACCCACTTCAAAAATGAGCACCTCCCTCCGGCCTCCCCCCCAAAAAACAATATCTTGTATGTGTCCAAAACATTGCCAGACCTTTACTGCATTAACGACGGCACACACACAACTCAAAATCTACTGGCTTCTAGAGAGAAAGTCTGCCACACTTGGTGCAGTTCATTGAGCTCCTCCTGTAGCTCTTGGGTCACACCACGAATCCTGGTTGCAAACTTAGTCTCAGAGCCCTTTTCAGCCTCTGGTCGCCCTTGTCAGTATAATACAGGTCCATGTCTCTGGTAAACCCTTTTGGATCATCTCAGACTTCATGCCCAACTGTTGGGACTTATTACACCCAGGATGCACTGCCTCCAGCACCCTGGCTATCCGCAGGGCCTCAGGATCAGCATGATGGAGCCCGTGGAAGTCGTACCGCCTCAGCTCAGCCATCCCACTGTGGATGAAACAAAGACACAACTCCACGTCTGCTATCTCGGCTTTGTACTTCTGCACCACCTCCTCCAGCCTCTTCCTGTCCACAGAGTTGATTTTGTTGTTGCCCATGGCCGCTTTGATGCCTATCCCATTACCCGACGCCACCATGCCCGCCCAATTGTTGTGGCTATGCGGGAGGAACCCATGGTCATGTGGGTGAGGACGATGCCCACAATGGCCACCGCCCCTCCCATGGTGCCTGTAGTGCCCCCTGCGATAGCCATGGTTTTGGTTTTCTTTTGCATGTTTTCCCATGAGTCTTTTCCTAGCCACCATGCTTCTACATCTGCGTTGCTTGCTGTTTCTGGTTTTAGGCTGGGTATGTGTATAGCACTTTGTGACATCTGCTGATGTAAAAATGTCTTCATAAATACATTTGATTGATTGGAGGTCCCACATATGCTGAGCACTTTTTGTCTGCTTTTCCTTCACCCTGTGGTCCAACTCATCCCAAACCATCTCAATTGGGTTGAGGTCGGGTGATTGTGCAGGCCAGTTCATCTGATGCAGCACTCCATCACTCTCGTTTTTGCTCAAATAGCCCTTACACAGCCTGGAGGTGTTTTGGGTCATTGTCCTGTTGAAAAACAAATGATAGTCCCACTAAGTGCAAACCAGATGGGATGGCGTCTCTTTTTCTTATTGGTGTCCTTTAGCAGTGGTTTCTTTGCAGCAATTCGACCATGAAGGCCTGATTCACGCATTCTCCTCTGAACAGTTGATGTTGAGATGTTACTTGAACTCTGTAAAGCATTTATTTGGGCTGCAATTTCTGAGGGTGGTATCTGTAACGAACTTATCCTCTGTAGCAGAGGTAACTCTGGGTCTTCCTTTCCTGTGGCGGTCCTCATCATAGGGCTTGTTGGTTTTTGCGACTGCACTTGAAGAAACTTTCAAATGACTAACCTTCATGTCTTAAAGTAATGATGGACTGTCATTTCTCTTCGCTTATTTGAGATATTCTTGCCATAATATGGACTTATTCTTTTACCAAATAGGGCAATCTTATGTATACCATCCCTACCTTGTCACAACACAACTGATTGGCTCAAACGCAATAAGAAAGAAAGAAATTCCACAAATTAACTTTTTTCAAGACACACCTGTTAATTGAAATGCATTCCAGGTGACTACCTTATGAAGCTGGTTGAGAGAATGCCAAGAGTGTGCAAAGCTGTCATCAAGGAAAAGGGTGGCTACTTGAAGAATCTAAAATAGAATATATTTTGATTTGTTTAACACTTTTTTTGGTTACTACATGATTCCATATGTGTCATTTCATAGTTGTGATGTCTTCACTATTATTCTACAAAGTAGAAAATAGTAAAAGTAAAGAAAAACCCTGAAATGAGTAGGTGTGTCCTAACTTTTGACTGGTACTGTACATCTGTGGTAATAATGTTTAACTCACATCCCACTGTCTTCATCCATCTCATTAGATTTTCAAATTCCTGCTGAAAAACAAAAATAGGTACAAATAGGTTTTTAGATCAAATTGAAATTATTGATAATCTAATAACGCAGGTGAACAGCAACAGAAAGAGGGAAAACCTCATGTGAAGCCTGGTTTTGGCTTAGGCACTGAGAATTGGACATACTACATACAGCAGTACTAAAGAAGGAATCAAAATTCCCCCAATCATTACAATACAAATCCATCAGCCTGAAAACCTACAGCTGGTATTCCATAGATAAGATATGGTGGGTGTCAGAGATAGCCTGGAGGAACAGAACAAAGGCCTCAGTATTCCTAATTAACCTGGCATCTGGGAAACTAAGCTGGGTTGGGAGTTAAAACAACAGCCCCCATGCAGATGACCACAGGAGATGAACCCAAAGTAGCTTATGGTGCCCCCCAATCTATATGGGAGGGGTGGATCTATACGGGAGGGGTGGAACCAGCCATGACTAAGCATTCTTGGTATCAGCTATATAAGAAACAGCATGGTCTGTAAAGGGGAGGCTTCTCGGCCCAATAGTCAAGACTGTTGGCTGACTAGTCTCATTATTGCAATAATTAATCGATTTCATCTGGTAAAATCTCATTTTTGTGAAAATCAAAATGAATCATGATAACATAGAATTTAACTTACTTCTTTGACACACATTGTGTATGTTAATTTACATTTTAGACAATTAGTAGTCACTTTTTATCCAGAGCAACTTACAGTAGTGAGTGCATGCATTTTCATATTTTTATGTAATTATTATTCAGCATGTCCTCACCTGGGATTTGAACTCACAACCACTTGGTTCACGGCATTCCAATCTTTCTGCTACTCCACCACGTCTGTGTAGATAACTGGTTTCACCTGCATTACTACATTTTGGATTTCAAAGTAAATCTCATCTTTGTATAATACACTCAATAAAAACTATTATATTTATGATAGTGATTTCAGAGTAACATTAAAACACAATAATATGCCCCACCAACATTAGACAACAGTAAAACCTCAAATTGTTGAGATAAGTCAGATTAACTGATGACTAAAATAGCAGTGCAGAAGGCACTCTTTTGCTAAGTGCGGAGACTTATTGTAGGTAATGAATGTGAAGGGCAATGCTAAATACTTTGTGGTGCAGCAGAAAGATCAGTGCACCACAAATCCAGAGGTTGTGACTTCAAATCCCAGGTGGGGTCATGTTTCAGCTGAACAGCGTACCACTTACTTTAAAACCACCAAATCATTACTTTATTATAATGGTTTGGGATCATCTGGGACCATCATGTGACGTCCTGACGACTGGTAAAACAAATGTCTTGAGAACATTTTACAAACATCCTAACATGGTCCTCACCCCATTACGGAAAAACCACATGAATTTCACCTGATCACGTGTTTAAGCTAAGTTAATGTGACAACATGTAAAGTGTGAGTGGACCAAGTAATTTTAGGTTGCTCTAAAGCGGAAAGGTGGAATAAACGAGTCGGGAGCAGGTTTACTTACATTGAACAAAGTTCTCTATTGAGGTATTTTTTTATTCTCAAACAATCCCACACAATCAAGGATCTCACAAGGAGAACACAAATCTTCTTTACAGGGATAAGGAACACCAGGTGAGTAACTTTGAACTACCGCCTCAACTATCCTTTGGAGAGCTCCTTTCGGGTGGTGGTGCGGATCGGTGGTAGCCATTCCCAAGAGGTAGTTTGTCCTCTTCTTCTCCCTTTCGTCAGGTAAATCCTCTCCTTTGGAGAATCAATCACCTTTTTTTTTTCTCCAGACTGCCAGTTCTCTCCTCTCTCTTGTAGGGGAAAAAAATAGGTGATTAGTACAGTCAGCTGTGCTTAACTGCCTTTGATCACCTTTACTCACATGCCGGGCTGGGCTACTATCCATGGGACCAGGCTGCCGCCTGGTGGTCCTTCCACAAAAACAACATGTATGAACATGAAACTAAACACGTGACATGTGAAAACATGGTCTCATGTGAAATGTTCCAAAAACATGTTTGCAAATGATTTCACGTGAAATTTCACTTGCACATGTGAAGTGTCCCAAAAACACATTTTCACATGTGAACAAAAACAGCAAATCAACAAGACAAGTACATTTAATAACCATAAGGGGACTTTTTGAGTTTCAGGAAGGAAGGAACATAAATAGAAGTAGCTATATTTCACTGTGAACACTTCCCTGTCTCTGTCACACACATACAGTATCTGTTTCACCTCAGATGAAAGCAATGAAAGCATATCACAATAAATAAATGGTGTACTATATCCTTTGAACGGCACCATGTGTGTATGTATAGTCATGAGCAGTTGGAGACAGGGCCATGTACGGCTCTCACCTGCAGCAGGGGTTGGAGTTGTGTGGCCAATACCTGAGGGGGAACGAGACAGGGTGTGGGAGGGGGGCCCTCCCGACCATGGTGGGGCCGTGAAGGGTGAGGCAACCTCTCATTGTCTGTGTTTGAGGGCTATTGAACATGTAAAATCCCAGAAGCGATGTTAGTTGTGAATTGATATAAGGGCCTAAAAAGTAACTTGAGTGATGCTGATATTGAGTGGTGCTTACCGTCGGAATCTGGGATCTATTGACATCCTAGCCCCCATACAAGGACAGGGGTTCAGATTTGGGTGGAGCTGGGGGTCAAACAGGGCGAGGGGACTGACTATGCTTTCGTTCTATGGAATCCTATACCAATACAAAGATATCTTATTGACAGAAAGTAAAGTTACACTGATAAAACAGTGAACGTTGATGTCTTTTCTTCTTTGCAATGAATATGAAGTACTCTCTCTCACCTGAGGTTGTAGTAGGTGCATTTCTGGTAGCATTCTCTCATACTCTGAAGAGGCTGAAGAGGAACGGAACATCATGGGGGACCGAGGGGTCTCACAGGCCATGGGAGAGGAGGAAGGGAAGGCTTATTTTTGCTATACCCGTCGAAGGCCTGTGTTAAACCACAGCGAAGAGTAGTGGGTTGATTTGTTTTATTCAACCTATCTTACTGTATACACTATATGCTGGCTTATTCAGTGGTTCTCTTGGTTTACCTTCTCAGTCATTCCAAGTTTAGATCTACCAACATTGTCATAGTCCCCACCTGCAGATGGAGAGGGCCTCAGAAGAGTGCCATAGGTCTTGGGAGGAGGGGGGTTCAAACAGGGGCTCTGATAATCTGTTAGGGAGCCAGTCTGATTGGAGGTCTGTCAAAACAGTTAATCAATCATTTAGTAACAACAATTGTAACATTAACTGCAAAACACAGTGAGCCAGACTAGAAAGGGAAGAATGAGAGGGGAAAAAGAGGAAGAGGCCCCGGCCTCTGCACAGCAGTGAGTGCATCTTCTATGCTGGTTCTGACAGGAAAACTGATTAGAAGAACCTAGATGTAACGCAACACGAGAAGAGAGTGTTGTTGACTCACCTGGGTATCCATCACATTGCTATAGCTTGAGGAGAGGCCTGGGAAGCCTGGGTTCTGTCTCTTGTCCAGGGGCTCTGAGTGGGACATAGACTGGGGTAATGCTGGCTGAGTCTAGATTTGGTAAACAGATTGACTTCTTCCTGTTAGACTTAGCTGAGACACAAATCACAAAGTCATGATTATGTGCAGTTAAACAGTATATAGACTGTTGTGGTGTCAGAGCTTTGGGCCAGTAATGGAAATTTTGTGTCACACCCTGACCATAGAGAGCCCTTGGTTTTCTATGGTGTAGTAGGTCAGAGCGTGACTAGGGGGTGATCTAGTATGTCTATTTCTATGTTGGTGCTAATATGGTTCCCAATTAGAGGCAGCTGTTTATTGTTGCCTCTGATTGGGGATCATATTTAGGTAGCTAAAACACACCTGTGTTTTGTGGGATGTTGATTGATTGCTAGTGTGTTTGGGCACTATGTCCTCACTGGCTTTGTAAGTTTTGTTATTTTGTTTTGTTAGTTTCACTTAAATAAATATGTGGAACTATACTCACGCTGCGCCTTGGTCCGATCATTTTCAAGAACGTGACAGAATATCCCACCAAACCAGGACCAAGCAGCGTGTTCACCAGGTAAAGGAGTTGTGGACATGGGAAGAAGTGATGGGTGGATGCGAAACCCTTCCTTGGCGCCAGACGGAAGGTAATAATGGAGGACAGCGATGACACCAGGGTTCGCGGCCACAGAAAGCCCAAGGACAACCCCAAGTTTTTTTTTTGGGGGGGGGGGGCACAAGGGGTGGCCGGTCGAGCCGAGGAGAGTACCAGAGCCCGAATGCCAAACTCTGGAGGAGCGTGTCGTCACACCACGGCCACAGAAACCCCAAGATTTATTTTTTGGGGGGGGGCACATGGAGCTGGCGGCTTAGAGCCAGAGACTGTCAGGGAGGCAATGGAGAAGTTGGGGGAGAGAGAGAGATAAGAGAGATGTTGTCTGCTCAACATTCTTCTCAACATTCGACCAGAAGATCCGGTTACCGGTCTGGTGAAACCTGTGTCGGCTTCACGCATCTGGCCTCCAGTGCGCCTCCCCAATTCGGTATGTCCTGTACCTGCTCCTCGCACTCGCCCTGAAGTGCGTGTCACCAGTCCGATGCCACCTGAACCGGCTCCACGCACTAGGCCTCCAGTGCGCATTCACAGTCCAGAGCTTCTGGCGACGAGTTATTTCCCCTCCTTTTGTCAGTGTGTGCGCAACTGGTCGAAGGAAGTCAGGTGCAGGAGAGCAGAGATGAGTGAACAGGCACACTTTAATCAGGCAGAGGAAAACAGCCGGACGCAACTGTGTCAACATACTCCGGCCCAAGGGAAAAAGTGATAGCGCACAAATTACACAGATAGGTAACAAATACCAAAACCAAGGGTTACAATAATACCCGGTGCAAAACCAGCCTGAAGCGTCACACACGTAACGAAACGAGCAATACCACACACAGACATAGGGGAACAGAGGATAATATACACTTAGAGTAATGAGGGGATGTAAACCAGGTGCGGGAAAACAAGACAAAACAAATGGAAAATGAAAGGTGGAGCGGCGATGGCTAGAAGACCAGTGACATCAACCGCCGAACGCCACCCGAACAAGGAGAGGAACCGACTTCGGCGGGAGTCGTGACACCTTTCCACTTTATGTCCACCAAGTCGTCTTTTCCATGGCAGGATCTTCTCATTTTGAAGTATTCTCTTTTTTATGTAAACATAATGGAATTATGATTAGTTATAGGCAAATGAATACACCATCCAAATTCGTGTGCTGTTTTCCTTATCACTATAATCTAGTAGTAATTTAGTAGTAGAGGTAATTTCCTTTATGCCCCATTCTACAGACAGCCTAAATTATAGGCACTGAACCATTTACAGGACAATAATAAAAGTAGCATATAGGATCCAACCCTATCACATAGTGAATAAATGTAGAGCGTTTGTAGACTTTAAGAAAAAAATATTAAGTGACAGTTTCATCAGTACGTGCTTAAAGAAAGGCATGTCACAAAGATCACAGATGACAGTGCCCACCAAAATCTATGACAATAGAGAATGAGTTGTAAGCACCAAAGGGTGTTTGTCAAAATAATATCTGAAAATGTCAGTTGTTTAACATAATACTTCTATTTGCAATAACAATTTATGATATATGCAGTTGAGGAATATTCCATGTACCAACACTACATGTAGAACGGACATAAGACATTCCCACATACAGTATTTTTTTATTTCTTTAATTTTTTATTTCACCTTTATTCAATCAGGTAAGCCAGTTGAGAACAAGTTCTCATTTACAACTGTGACCTGGGGTGCAAAGGAGCAAAAAAAGATTCAAAATATAAATAAAATAAATAACAATATGGGGATGAGGTAGTTGGATGGGCTATTTACAGATGGGCTATGTACAGGTGCAATGATATGTAAGCTGCTCTGATAGCTGATGCTTAAAGATAGTGAGGGAGATATGAGTCTCCAGCTTCAGTGATTTTTGCAATTCGTTCCAGTCATTGGCAGCATAGAACTGGAAGGAAAGGCGGCCAAACCAGGAATTGGCTTTGGGGGTGACCAGTGAGATATACCTGCTGGAGTGCGTGCTACGGGTGGGTGCTGCTATGGTGACCAGTGAGCTGAGATAAGGCGGGGCTTTACCTAGCAAGGACTTATAGATGACTTGGAGCCAGTGGGTTTGGAGACGAATATGAAGTGAGGGCCAGCCAACGAGAGCATACAGGTCGCAGTGATGGGTAGCATGTGGGGCTTTGGTGACGAAACGGGTGGCACTGTGATAGATTGCATCCAATTTGCTGACTAGAGTGTTGGAGGCTACTTTGTCAAGGATCGGTAGGATAGTCAGTTTCACAAGGGTATGTTTGGCAGCATGAGTGAAGGATGCTTTGTTGTGAAATAGGAAGCCAATTCTAGATTACATTTTTGATTGGAGATGCTTAATATGAGTCTGGAAGGAGAGTTTACAGTCTAGCCAGACACCTAGATATTTGTAATTGTCCACATATTCTAAGTCAGAACTGTCCAGAGTAGTGATGCTAGGCGGGCGGGCAGGTGCGGGCAGTGATCGGTTGAAGAGCATGCAATTAGTTTTACTTGCATTTAAGAGCAGTTGGAGGCCACGGAAGGAGAGTTGTATGGTTAGTTAACACAGTGTCCAAAGAAAGGCCAGAAGTAAAGGCCAGAAGTATACAGAATCGTGTCGTCTGTGTAGAAGTGGATCAGAGAATCACCAGCAGCAAGAGCGACATCATTGATGTATACAGAGAAAAGAGTCAACCCAAGAATTGAACCCTGTGGCACCCCCATAGAGACTGCCAGAGGTCCAGACAACAAGCCCTCCTATTTGACACAATGAACTCTATCTGAGAAGTAGTTGGTGAACCAGGCGAGGCAGTCATTTGAGAAACCAAGGCTGTTGAATCTGCCGATAAGTTCCTAACTTCCCTGAAAAGTTACATATCGCGGGGGCTATTCGTTGTTAATGCAGTACGCCACAGGATGTTTTTGTGCTGGTCAAGGGCAGTCAGGTCTGGAGTGAACCAAGGGCTACATCTGTTCCTGGTTTTACATTTTTTGAATGGGGCATGCTTATTTAAGATGGTGAGGAAATCACTTTTAAAGAATAACCAGGCATCCTCTACTGACGGACTGAGGTCAATATCTTTCCAGGATACCCGGGCCAGGTCGATTAGAAAGGCCTACTCGCTGAAGTGTTTTAGGGAGCGTTTGACTGTGATGAGGGGTGGTCGTTTGACCGCGGACCCATTACGGACGCAGGCATTGAGGCAGTGATCGCTGAGATCCTGGTTGAAGACAGCAGAAGTGTATTTAGAGGACAGGTTGGTCAGGATGATATCTATGAGGGGGCCCGAGTTCATGGATTTGGGGTTGTACCTGGTAGGTTCCATAATAATTTGGGTGAGATTGAGGTCATCTAGCTTAGATTGTAGGACGGCCAGTGTGTTATCCCAGTTTAGGTCAGCTAACAGTAAAAACTCTGAAGATAAATGGGGGGCAATTAATTCACATATGGTGTCCAGGGTGCAGCTGAGGGCTGAGGGGGGTCTGTAACAAGCGGCAACAGTGAGACTTATTTCTGGAAAGATTTTTAAAAGTAGAAACTCGAACTGTTTGGGCACAGACCTGGATAGCATGACAGAACTCTGCAGTAGATTAAAACTCCACCCCCTTTGGCAGTTTTGTCTTTGCGGAAAATGTATACACATACATAGAGGCATTTTTCAGCTATGATTGTACCACTCAGAACCCAGAACGGATATGACAATGGGGCCAGCACAGGATGTAATAAACCCTTATAACAATCTACTTTTTGATCTTCTTGACGTCTTATCTGGTAAACTGCTACTATATGTGTCAAGAAAAGAGCCCCAATTAGGGGTTAGTGTACTCCAGTAAAAAAGGGCTGGTTTAGATTAAAAACTATTGCCATGTGTCCCCGTTCATAGGGGCATGAGAGACTCGTCTCTGGTAGAATTGAGTTGGCACTTTATTGGCCCAAACACCCACAGACCCACAAGGTTGAGGTTACTCATGGACAGTAATTATAATTTTTTTTGTTGCATTGATGCATTGTGTCTTCTAACTGTCCAAGAATAGGATCCAAAGTGCTAGGAAATATTTGTTCCCATAAATACAAAGGAGGATGTCTCTCCTCATACCTCTGGCACTTTAGTCAGACTGCCAGACTGTGCACCACAGAGCCAATCAGGAGAGAATACAGTGGGGGAAAAAAGTATTTGATCCTCTGCTGATTTTGTACGTTTGCCCACTTACAAAGAAATGATCAGTTTATAATTTTAATGGTAGGTTTATTTGAACAGTGAGAGACAGAATAACAACAAAAGAATCCAGAAAAAGCATGTCAAAAATGTTATAAAATGATTTGCATTTTAATGAGGGAAATAAGTATTTGACCCCTCTGCAAAACATGACTGAGTACTTGGTGGCAAAACCCTTGTTGGCAATCACAGAGGTCAGATGTTTCTTGTAGTAGGCCATCAGGTTTGCACACATCTCAGGAGGGATTTTGTCCCACTCCTCTTTCCAGATCTTCTCCAAGTCATTAAGGTTTTGAGGCTGACGTTTGACAACTCGAACCTTCAGCTCTCTCCACAGATTTTCTATGGGATCCATGTCTGGAGACTGGCTAGGCCACTCCAGGACCTTAATGTGCTTCTTCTTGAGCCACTCCTTTGTTGCCTTGGCCATGTGTTTTGGGTCATTGTCATGCTGGAATACCCATCCACGACCCATTTTCAATGCCCTGGCTGAGGGAAGGAGGTTCTCACCCAAGATTTGACGGTACATGGCCCCGTCAAATGATGCGGTGAAGTTGTCCTGTCCCCTTAGCAGAAAAACACCCCCAAAGCATAATGTTTCCACCTCCATGTTTGACGGTGGAGATGGTGTTCTTGGGGTCATAGGCAGCATTCCTCCTCCTCCAAACACGGCGAGTTGAGTTGATGCCAAAGAGCTCCATTTTGGTCTCATCTGACCACAACACTTTCACCAGTTGTCCTCTGAATCATTCAGATGTTCATTGGCAAACTTCAGACGGGCATGTATATGTGCTTTCTTGAGCAGGGGGACCTTGCGGGCGCTGCAGGATTTCAGTCCTTCACGGCGTAGTGTGTTACCAATTGTTTTCTTGGTGACTATGGTCCCAGCTGCCTTGAGATCATTGACAAGATCCTCCCGTGTAGTTCTGGGCTGATTCCTCACCGTTCTCATGATCATTGCAACCCCACGAGGTGAGATCTTGCATGGAGCCCCAGGCCGAGGGATATTGACAGTTCTTTTGTGTTTCTTCCATTTGCGAATAATCGCACCAACTGTTGTCACCTTCTCACCAAGCTGCTTGGCGATGGTCTTGTAGCCCATTCCAGCCTTGTGTGGGTCTACAATCTTGTCCCTGACATCTTTGGAGAGCTCTTTGGTCTTGGCCATGGTGGAGAGTTTGGAATCTGATTGATTGATTTCTTCTGTGGACAGGTGTCTTTTTTACAGGTAACAAGCTGCGGTTAGGAGCACTCCCTTTAAGAGTGTGCTCCTAATCTCAGCTTGTTACCTGTATAAAAGACACCTGGGAGCCAGAAATCTTTCTGATTGAGGGGGGGGTCAAATACTTATTTCCCTCATTAAAATGCAAATCAATTTATAAAATTTTTGACATCCCTTTTTCTGGATATTTTTGTTGTTATTCTGTCGCTCACTGTTAAAATAAACCTACCATTAAAATTATAGACTGATCCTTTCTTTATCAGTGGGCAAACGTACAAAATCAGAAGGGGATCAAGTACTTTTTCCCCCCACTGTACATACAGGTCAACGGTGCCAATTGAAAGTCAAGGGGTGTGTCTATGCCTTTTGGATCACTCTCTCTTTACAGAGAACCCCTGAGATTCAAGTCAAGAGCTACCCTTCCCCTTTCAGTCTGCTCTGCGCATGTCTGAAAGTGACAGAGCCAGCAGCCAAGAGAGTTTTTCACAGTATGTCATAAAAAATTATTACACTTATGAATGTAGGTAAAATGCTAATATGTATTAGATCCAGTACAATGGAATAATAACTAAGACCTGAATTTGAATGCAGCGTGTTCCGATTCCTCCTCTTTCTGTCCAGCAGGGTCAACCAAAAACACTTGGCCTGATGGTTCATGCAGATACTGGGGAAGCAATATAGAAATGTATTGATCCCTTAAATTATTTTACTATGAAATGACCCATATCACAACCCTCATACCTCTTCACAAAAATGTACCTAAATCAATTTTGGAAAAATGGATTTTACTCACAAAAGACGTAGGAATTTATTTTTCCAGTTAGAAATAGTAGGCCATGCATCAAATAACTATCTTCATCAGAGAAACGAACCCTCAAATGCACTATTGCATTTTGTAAGTTGTCTGCAGGTGGCTTGTTGTGAATGCACTCAAATATCAAGTCATTGTCAGGTTATGTAAACTACGTTCTAATACTCAACGTAGAAGGATTTGTCTTAATGTACAGTATATGAAAGTGATGCTATGAAAAGGATTCTTTCACCTTATCAAGCTCACTCTGACAGACAAATCACTGCCTATTACTGTGATTAAAAAGAGCATATGAAACATTGTTTTTCATGAGGCCTACCTGTGCGCCTTCCTTTAAGCACCTCTGTTCGAACACCTCTCCTGTCCTTGATCCATACCACATATAGCCATTTGCAGATATTTTCAGTGTTCTGTGAAAGATAGTTATTGCGAGGCTGGAACATTTGTTAACTTCAAAAAATGTTTTAACACCCATGTGAAATGAAGGCCTGCAAAGCTTACAGATTTAAGTCTAATAGCATGATATGAAAGTAGACAAACATCAGAATGTGCGATATGAAGGTATAGTCAGTCGACATTCTGAACCTTGTTTGAGGTTAGTAGGTCACATGACCAAGGAGCTATTGAAATTTTACATTTAGAAAAATTCATGTAAAATCTTGTGAGATGAAAATGGACAAACTAAAGAGTGTGCAATATAGAAGGGTAGTCAGTGGACATTCCGAACCTTGTTTGAAGTCATTAGGTCACATGACCAAGGAGCTATTGAAATGTTATATTTAGAAAAATTCATGTAAAATCTTGTGAGATGAAAATGGACAAACTAAAGAGTGTGCAATATAGCAGGGTAGTCAGTGGACAGTCTGAACATTGTTTGAAGTCATTAGGTCACATGACCAAGGAGCTATTTACATTTTAAATTTAGAAAAATTAATGTAAAAACGTGTGAGATGAAAATGGACAAACTAAAGGGTATGCAATATAGAAGGGAAGTCAGTGGACATTCTGAACCTTGTTTGAGTCCAGTAGGTCACATGACCAATGAGCTATTGAAATTCAAAAATGTAAATAAATAATTAAAATAGTGCGAGATGTAAATCGACAAAAAATAAATGTGTGCAATGTGTGTCTATGCCATCGGGTTAGCTAGAACCAGTTTTGAAAGTTTTAGGAGTAATGGTTAAATAGCTATTGAAATTTGAAAAAATAGATTTGTCACTATGTTGACGGTCCCTAACTGCTGTTGGTTGACTTAAGGAAGACTACAGACGAATGTCCGTTGAATATCCAACCTGAAACTGTCTTTACCTCGGTCCAGGTTGCAGTTGTAAATGAGAACTGATTCTCAACTGGCCTACCTGGTTAAATAAAGGTGATATACATTTTAAAAACTGCAGCTGAGCAACTCATCCATGACTTTATTTCATCCCGTCTGGACTATTGTAATGCCCTTTTTGTTGGCGCATCTACCAACTGCCTAAACTGGCTACAATATGTCCAAAACTTTGCTCCACGTGTCCTCACCCACAGCTCCACCACAAGCACATCATTCCAGTGCTCCTCAACCTCCACTGGCTCCCCACGCATCGACTACAAAATCCTGGTTCACACCTACCAAGCTATCCACAACTCTGAACCCAAGTACCTGTCTGACCTCATTCTGCCCTCCTGCCCCTGATGCACCCTTCGCTACTCCAGGTTCGCCTCCCTGCAGCAGACTAAAAACTATGGGTGATGGTTTTCAGTTGCGCTGCTCCACGGCTGTGGCACACACTTACAGACACTATTAGGGCTGAATAATCTCTGTCCTCCTTTAAGGCACAGCTCAAGACCTTGCTTTTCAGAAAAGCTTTCAAGGGACCTCTGCTAATTCTGTTTTCATGTTCTCCGGATCTGGCGATATTTGATCATTGTCTGTGTTCTGTTTTGGATTGTTTTTATTCATTTTTTTTGTTTAATTTACTACGTACAAATTAAATGACAAATTATTATAATGTTAGTGGGAAAATGGACATCTTCAAATCAAAACCCAACCTTAATTTACCCGTTGTGACAAACGGATGTTCGAAACTCCGTTTTAGACGAGACTGACTTTATGAGCAAAATTATTATATTTACACTTTGTAGTACATTTTGACACTATAATAACTTTTTATGACTCATATCGATGCCTGATAGGCTGTTTTAAAGTGATGCGTTGCTTTTTAAAGGCAGTCGGTCTTTAAGAGGGGTTCTTGCAGATGCAGCAACGCCCAGAATTGCGGGCCGCAATCAGATCCTTCTCCGTGTATCTCGTGATCCTGAGACAACGACTTGTCATTTTACATTTACATTTTAGTCATTTAGCAGACACTCTTATCCAGAGCGACTTACAGTAGTGAAAGCATACATTTCATACATTTTCTTTCCGTACTGGTCCCCCGTGGGAATCAAACCCACAACCCTGGCCTTGCAAACACCATGCGCTACCAACTGAGCCACACGGTTCAGTTGGTGTGATTTAAAATGGTCGGTGCTATCGGGGATCCCCCCAAGCTTTTATAATTTGAATCAACTGTGCAGTATAAAACAAAAACACGTCCACTCCGAACGTCCAAAGGTACCCCGATTGCACTGACAAATTTAAAAGGATGGACACTTTACTAGCCAATAAAACCGTCTAATTTATGTGCTCTCTCCAATCAGGGTTGGGCCGAGTGAAGAAAACCGAGTGTGTACGGAAATCACCGAAAGACATACGGATATAACTGGGTTTAGTGCGTAGATTTGATAGTGCTCGGGTCTTCTGTGGACAGACGGTTTGGACGTCCAAGATTCTTGCCTAAAGTAAAAGAACTTACTATCCAGTTGGTTTATCAAAGACAGAATATGAAGTGTCTTAAAATATTGTATATAACCATCGCGCTGTTGATAGCGCACAGCTATGCTATTATAAGGTAAAATATTTGTCTACTGTTTGGGACATTTTTGAATAACTTAAGGAATTACTCTTACGCCATCCTGTGAGAATAGGCTATCTCTGGGGTAGTTTCATTTCCTGACATTATGCAATTATTATTACATGCATGTTTGTTTAGGCACATGTGGTTCAGATTTTGGTGCACACGTAGAACGTTTCCATAACGCTAGCATGTCCATGACATCTAGTTTGCATTGAGGTTAACATAGATTGTACATAAAAAAGAACCAAGCTGCTCGTACATGAATGGGGTCATCAGTAGAACACTTGTATAAAACAGGAAGTAGAGCGCACGAGTTCTGCATTATTCGTTAAACAAATTACGACAAAAACGGTATATTTCCTTATCATACATATTTGCCCTTAGAATTCCCCTCCACAAGACGCGCAGTATGCGCCGCCTGATGAGTGACAATGGGATGAGTTTTGAACAACTCCAGGACATGGCCAAGACCGTTGGTGGTGCAGGAGCTAACGTACCAATAAACACTCCGAGCCCGAAAGTGCCAGTTGAGAGACTCACCAACTTCATGGATGTAAGTGGATATTGTCACTAGGCCTGGGTTAACTCTAGCTTGTTCTAGGCTGACTGAAGCAATAATAAATAAAGCCAGGGTTCTCCAGGAGTTGGGTGTGCAGGCTTTTGTTCCAACCCTTCATAACATGGCCAATCTTCTAATCATGGCCCAGATTGAAGATCATGTATGTGTGTATGTATGTTTGGTTGAATACAAGCTTGCACATTCAGAATCTCTCTCCCTATGAGTGAGGAGAAGAGAACTGTAGTATAGACTTAGGAATATGTATTTATCATATGAATGTTTGTATCAAATTTACATTTACATATCAAATCTCTCTACAGGCTCAGTACTATGGGGTGATCAGCATAGGCACACCACCCCAGGATTTTACTGTGCTGTTTGACACTGGCTCCTCCAACCTGTGGGTGCCCTCCATTCACTGCTCCTTCCTGGATGTTGCGTGCTGTGAGTCAGTCCACTATTGCATTCACTGCACTTCACCATAGCCGCAGGAAGTAGGGGTGCTGGGGGGAAAAATGCAGCAATTAACGATGTTACTGAGTTACAGTTCATATAAGGAAATCAGTCAATTTAAATAAACAAATTACCAAGGACTGAGGGCTCTCCTTCTCCGTGGCCGACGTGAGTATAACACGTCGGCCAAAGCAATCTTGCAGCGTGGATTCCGATTTAGTCAGACCAGCATTGAATAGTTCGAAGCACGAGTACTTCCTGTTTGAGTTTATGCCTATAGGACGGGAGGAGCAAGATGGAGTCGTGGTCAGATTTGCAGAAAAGAGGGCGGGGGAGGGCCTTGTAAGAATTCCGGAAGTTTGAATAGCAATGGTCGAGAGTCTTAGCAGCACGAGTAGTACAGTAGATATGTTGATAGAACTTCGGCAGCATTTACTTGGTTAAAATCCCCAGCTACAATAAATGCAGCTTCAGGATATGTGGTTTGCATAAAGTCCAGGGAAGTTATTTGATGACTGTTGAGGTAATGGCTTGAGATGGGATGTAGTAAAACAGCCGTGGCAATGATGGAGGATGGTTCTCTTAGGAGATATTATGGTCAGCATTTAATTGAGGTACTCTAGGTCGGGTGAAGAAAAGGACTTGAGTTCCTGTATTATTCCTAGAATTACACAATGAGTCGTTAATCACAAAACACCCCTCCGCCCTTCTGCTTCCCGGAGAGATATTTATTCCTGTCTGCGCGACGTAGTGAGAATCCTGCTGGCTTTACCGACTCTGACAGAGTATCCCGAGAGAGACATGTTTCAGTGAAACAATGTTACAGGCCCTGATGTCTCTCTGGAAAGAAATCCTTGCTCTAAGCTCATCAACTTTGTTATCCAAAGACTGAACATTAGCGAGTAATATACTTGTAAGCCGTGGGTGGTGTGTGCGCCTCTCCTCCGCCGGCGATGTTTTGGGTCGGGCCTCTGGAATAAGTTCAATTTCTCTGGGGAAAGTGAACAAAGGATATAATCCAGAGAAGTCGTATTCCTGGTTGTAATGCTGGTAGTTCTGGTGAGTTACCGCCGCTCTAACATCCAATAGTTCTTCCCGGCTGTATGTAATGACACAAAAGATTTCCTAAGCTAATAATGTAAAAAATAGTACATAAATAACAAATACTGCAAAGTTTCCTAAGAGCTAGCCGCTATGCTGCCATCTCTGTTAGCGCCATTTTATCAGATTAACTGTTTTGTACAGATAATTATTGGACTCATGTTACAAATGCTTGTGAACATTGAAATACAAATACATTTAGTTGAAAAAAATGGCACACTAGTGCACTGGGCCTTCACTAGTCCTGTATTAGCGGACAATATAGATGTCTACAGCACGGATTCTTTTGCATCCTGTCGATGCAGCACCCCCACCCCCAAACTACTTCCCGTGGCTATGCACTTCACTAATAATAACATGGTTTTACTACCTGCTGAGTCTCCTATCATATAATAATGAGATGGGTGCAAAAGCTAAAGTTGCAAATACCTTGTTTGCTCAGCCATGCTTTGGCATTGGAAGTCATATTCGTCTTTTTAAGGCATCATGAAGGACCTGTTTGTTTTGTATGAAAATGAATGCCATTTATCCAATCTGAGAAAGGTGTGACCTTTATCTACACCTCTGCTTAGGGCTCCACCATCGTTATAACTCCAAGAAGTCGAGCACATATGTTCAGAATGGCACCAAGTTCTCCATCCAGTATGGCAGAGGCAGCTTGTCTGGGTTCATCAGTGGGGACACTGTCTCTGTAAGTGAACTGTTCTGTGCTGTCCATTGTTCATTTGCATTCCTCTAATTTAAGTGGGCAAATCCACAGCATTTTTGTGTAATTTTACCACTGTCCATTTTAAGTGATTGAATGTGGAGCATAGTCTGCATACCATTCCTTACTGTGTATTGTCTGTAAACCTCACTGTTTTAGTGTTCAAGAACAGTCTGCTTTGTACATCACACTTCCTGTTCATTCCATCCCTCTCTCAGTTGGCTGGTATGCAGGTCACTGGTCAACAGTTTGGTGAGGCCGTAAAGCAACCTGGCATCACGTTTGCAGTGGCACGCTTTGACGGGGTACTGGGCATGGGCTACCCTACCATATCTGTCAACAATATAACCCCTGTGTTTGACACCGCCATGGCTGCCAAGCTGTTGCCTCAGAACATATTTTCCTTCTATATTAGCAGGTTGGTTGGTTTTAGGGATTTTACCTTTTTGAATATATTCTTACTGAGGGCCCTAGGTCAATGTGTGGTTTGTTGACTTGTGATTTGTTTTAAAACTTTTGTCCTGTTCACTGTTGGTGGAGGTCAACTGAAAGGAGTTTCTTGTATTTGAACTGTGATATTTGAACTGTTATCCTGAAATTCTTTAACTACATTTGCTGTCATATTTCCTCAGAAACAAGGAAGTGAAATAGTTAACCTAATTTCAGTTTGTGACAACAAGCACGTCAGTGTAGAGAATCATTGTACCATCTAAACCGATGTCGAACTATATTTTCCATTTTACCAAAAAATATTATATTTTCAGCTGTCTAATGGTGTACAAAACTGAAAGTAAGATGCAGCAACAACTTAATGGAAGCATAGAAATAGTGCACATAGAACATATCTACTGCTTAGACTTGCTTGCAATGAGAATGACAGATCTATAACTCACATTTACATGTGAATTTGGTTGGGTCACCCAAAAAGTTGCATGTTGCAGCTTTAAAATGGCTTCCTTTTTGTGGGTAAAGTCTATGAACATAAACCACAGGGTAATTCAATTCATTTTCATAACTTGTACAACCTTGTATTCTTGTCGTCACTAGCTTCAATGGGGTTGAGGCAATACATTTTCTCATCTGATATTAGATTGACGATTAAGACCCTCTTCCAGTACACTAGTAGATTTATCCAATGAACTAATACCTTGTAACCCCTTTGATATCCTGTTCCTTAGAGATCCATTGGCTGCTGTAGGAGGAGAGCTGATGCTGGGAGGCACGGACCCACTGTACTACACTGGAGACCTGCACTATGTCAACGTCACACGCAAGGCCTATTGGCAGATCGAGATGAGCAAGTAAGCAACTTGGTTCTCATCTACACAGAGGCTCTATTATAATATCCATTCAAGAGGATAACTGCCCCCTCATTGAAGCCATGAAGTTCAAGGCTGACGGGGTACTGCATGCCGTTTCCAGAAAGCAGGGTCCCCATCATAGTGAATAGAAAAATGGCAATCTTCATGTAAATAATCAAAGACAATCATGGTAACAATAATTTCTTCTATTACACCAGATGCATGTCCTTGAACCGATTTATAAAATCACACACAGAAGTTATAAAGATAATATAGTCGTGAGTGATCGCAGCTAATTGGTGCTCTGCAGTGTGGAAGTGGGCAACCAGCTAACGCTGTGCAAGGCCGGTTGCCAGGCGATTGTTGACACGGGAACATCCCTCATCATCGGACCTGTAGAGGAGGTCAGGGCGCTGCACAAGGCCATCGGAGCCTTGCCTCTACTGATGGGAGAGGTAGGTAGAGGAGTCTGTAGACTAAATGTCTACCTGTTGTTCTGTCAGTTCCAACCTCTTGTTTTAGTTCTCCTGAATGGTCAACAAAAGATTTCAATCATGCTTGGTAAGGCTCCATTTTCTTGTAACCTCAGTTGTTTATTTGTATTATACTGACAGAAGTTAAGTTTTGATTTGTGAAGTACATGCAATTATTTTTTAACTTACTTTCACTTCCTCTCAGTATTGGATTGACTGTAAGAAGGTTCCATCTCTCCCCGTCATCGCATTCAACCTGGGAGGGAAGATGTTCAACTTGACTGGAGATGACTATATCCTGAAGGTAAATTACACCTTCTGATCAGTGTTCACTGTGGCCTGCCTGCCTGCCAGAGAAAATAGTCTGAAATTTGGCATCAATCAGCATGAATTAAACAGTTAATCACAGTTCGCATGCATAGAGATGCGTTTTATTACGTCTAGAAAATGTATTATCTATTTCATTTTGTGGACATACCTGTAGATGGGTTGAAGTGACAAATCAAAGCTTCTCCCCTATGTGCTGCAGGAGTCCCAAATGGGTCTAAAAATCTGTCTGTCAGGCTTCATGGCAATGGATATCCCTCCTCCGGCTGGACCGCTGTGGATCCTGGGAGATGTGTTCATTGGACGCTACTACAGCGTGTTTGACAGGGACGCAGACCGCATGGGGTTCGCCCCCGCAAAGTAGAAGGGAGAAAAAACGGCCCCTAGCCACTTGTGGAGATTTGAGTTTAAGCAATATAGTGGGCTTATGAAACCAAGGTGGAGCTAGTACCTATCAAATCCCCACAGATCATGCTGAATTAGGAGGAAAAGCACACCACCAAAATGAACGAACTCCAAAGGGGTACCTTTGCTTTGTTCCTTGTCTGTTTTGCTTCTTGTGGGCCTTTTTGGGGGGGGGGGGGGGGGGGGGGTTAAAAATGTTATTAAGACCAATAAGTGTTCATGTGAGTTCGGTGAATGATTAATAAATAGTTGCAGAACGAGACTGATATGAGCTGCTGTAGGCAGTTCAGCTTGGTGTTTTGTATGAAGACAAAGTGATGCAACATTGCTGCAAAGATACTCTCCTTTCTGACAATGCAACCACTTTGTTTTTGGAAAGCAGATTACTGAATGCACGTCTTTACTCAAAATACATTTCCTTTGTAGATGAAGCAGAAGACGGCATGCATATCATTGATTTAACAAAATTGATGTCCAGTGAATTTAACTATGTACCAGGGTCCAGTAATACTATGAAGGGTTGTGAAACAATGTCATGTGTACATTTACTCTTGTATGTTGACCAAGACCACAATGCTTCTGTTATAGCCTAAAAAGTAATGCATTACAGCATCAGGTGATTCTAACCAATTGAAATAAGTGCATTTATTAAATAAAAATCAATCCTTTTCCAGAATGAACTGCATCTTTTTTTAGCATATGGTTGTATGCTTCGGCAGACAAACTAAGGGTAAGTGCCCTTAAAGAAGCTGTACAAATGTGTTAAGTACAGGGAAGGAAATTGACCCAACCAAATGTCACAACCCCACCCTTTTCCCTATTACAGGTGTAGGGATTTAAAATTAAGGATTTTAAGCACTGGTCAACTGAGTTAGTAGGCCAGATTTACTAGCTGGTTTCAAAATCTAGACAATTTTACTTGCCAATTAGTTGAACATTTACTACTAGCTTGGTCTGAAAAGTACTAGCCTTGGGCTAGCTTAATTTCCATCTTTGCCAGCAGCCAGCTAGCTACCTGTTGCTTCACCTGCTGCTGTATCCTACCCAAAGATTATTTTCCCTACAAGCCTCATGATTTTAAATGATTTACTTATTTTAAATTCCACAAACATCTGCTGCAACATTTATCAGAGTATACAAAGTGCTGTGTACCATTCAGTTCCAGAGCTAAAATTAAATAGAAAACCGTCATAAAAACATACATTGCCTGCAAGCATATCGTCACTAGGCTGAAATCCACAAGGTAGATGTAGTTGTCTACTTTGGGCTTCATAAGATGAAACAAACTTGCATGGCAAAATGACTCCAACAGCACAGAAATGATAGTTGAAGTCAGGTCTGCAAACAAAGACAAATCTGCACACACACATCCTCTATTTATAGGAAGTCCCATGAATTCAGTACATCCAGAATGAAGCACTTCAGGACACTACTGTGGTTGTGGTGGTAGCATTGCAAAACACTTTCTGGTTACAAAAGTACAATAAATAGTCAAATACTCAGACACAAAGATGTTGTTGTATAATGCACTACTGTACCAAAGCACACCCTCCACTCCTAGAAGACTACCTGTGTGAGCCAATATTGTGGTAATTGGCAATGTGATAGATGCATATTTGCATAACAATCTTGAAGGCTTGTGATTGAACACTGGACATCTTGGCATGGGATGGTTATAGCTGCCACCTGACCTGGTTTAAATCCCTGTCTGCTGAACATAATCTGGTGTTGACCGAGTTGAACCCTGGCTGTCTTTACCAGAGCCCTTAAATGCACACAGTGAGTACCAAGATGAATACCCCAAAAATACCTTGTGTCTAAGTGTAAAGTTAATGGAACTATCATAAATAAGGGAAATGTCTCTAAACCGAACACACCTTTGTTCCAATATCCACACTAACATACCACTAAGAATGAAGCAATGTATAGGGTTGGGCATGCATTCCAAATAAGTGGTATGATGAAGTGGATATTGGAATATAGCCCACGCGTCCTCGACCAAAGTAGCTCTTTGAGAAATGAGCCACACATACAGTGCCTTCAGAAAGTATTCACAACCCTAGACTTTTTCCACAAATGAAAAGTTGAAATGTCTTGAGTCAATAAGTTTAACTCAGTCATGGGAAGCCTAAATAAATTAGAGGAAAATGTGCTTAACAAGTCACATAAGTTGCATGGACTCTATGCAGAATAGTGTTTAACATGATTTTTGAACGACTACCTCATCTCTGTAATCCACACACAATTATCTGCAAGGTCCCTTGCAGATAATTGTGAATTTCAAACACAGATTCAACCCCAAAGACCAGGGAGGTTTTCCAATGCCTCGCAAAGAAAGGCATCTATTGGTAGATGAGTAAAAAAAAAGCAGACATTGAATAGCCCTTTGAGCATGGTGAAAGTTATTAATTACACTTTGGATGGTTTATCAATGGTGTATTTAAAACAGTTAAAGTTTAAAGGCTGCGATAGGAGAAAACTGAGGATGGATCAACATTGTAGTTACTCCACAATACTAACCTAAATGACAGAGTGAAAAGAAGAAAGCTTGTACAGAATAAAAATATTCCAGAACATGCATCCTGTTTGCAATAAGGCACTGAATCAAAACTGCAAGAACTTTGGCAAAGAAATCAACTTTATATCCTGAATACAAAGCGTTATATTTGGGGCAAATCAAACAGCACATAGCAGAGTACCACTCTTCATATATTCAAGCATGGCGGTGGCTGCATCATGTTATGGGTCTGCTTGTCATCGGCAAGGCCTAGGGAGTTTTTTTGGATTCAAAAAAAGAAAATAGACCTAAGCAAAGGCAAAATCCTAGAGGAAAACCTGGTTCAGTCTGCTTTCCAACAGACACTAGGAGACAAATTCACCTTTCAGCAGAACAATAACCTAAAAAGCAAGGCCAAAAAGATGACATTGAATGTTCCTGAGTGGCCTAGTTACAGTTGACTTATAAATCGGCTTGAAGATATATGGCAAGACTTGAAAATGGCTGTCTAGCAATAATCATTTATGGGGTATTGTCTGTAGATGGGTTAGAAAAAAATATATTTAATACATTTTGAATTGAGGCTGTAACACAACAAAATGTGGAAGAAGTCAAGAGGTATGATTGCTTTCTGAAGACACTGTATCATGACTGAGCAAGAGTTACCTTATACCAGTAGGGGCCACTGAAGCAAGATCAGACCAGAAAGCCAAACTATGTGCAACTGGAAACAAATAATATTTTCACAGCGACCGACAAAGAGGCGCAGCGTTTTTGATAAATTTGCTCTCAGCTTATAACATCCCAACTATCACAAAGTTTAATTTGCAAATGCACACCAACCATTTTGTGTTATGAGTAGGAGAAAGTCATGGCAGATTTTTCATACAAGGTATGCAACAACCACTTTTACCTAACAAAGACCTATGAATTAACATATAGGTCAAGCATTTCATCTTAATGTCACAAGACATTTGACATCATAGACAGTACAAAGATGGTGTATAACAATAACTCAATGTATGGTTAACTTTCTACATTGGTATTCTTACTCATGCAAACCTACCTAACATGAAAGTATATATTCTTATTTCTCAACCTTCTTTCATTCAACAACTTTGTGGGAGGAGTCCTAGAAAACACACAAATCATCCGCAATTTAAATCCCACGAAGATAGAAACCTCTGTGATTTATACAATAGGCCTTATAGAGGATGCTTCCACCAGTGGAGACTGCTTAATGTGTTTGATACCATTCACTCCATTCCGGCCATTATTGAGCTGTCCTCCCCTCAGCAGCCTCCACTGATTTTCAGAAATATAACTGCAAGTTGAATTGAACCAACAAAAAAAAAACTCACTTCAAGAACTCGCCAAAAAAAAGAAAAGAAAAAGTGGGGGAACATGTTCTTTTTTAACTCAAGAATGTCAAGATTTCAGTCGTACCACAATCATTTATTTGCTTTAGGGGCAGCTCACATGGTCAATATTACATTCTATCCATTTACACAGTGGTAGCCTACTTTAAGTGTTACCTGGTCCCATACTGTATGCAGTGCAACTCTTCTAGCCTTGCCATGCATGACGAGAACAGTTGGCTACAGCGCAAATTTTACGATACCATTCTACAGTACTATAAGTGCCCTGCAGTAGAAGAACAACCTCTGCCATGTCCCACTCACTGGTCTTGTTTTCTCGTGGACCACAACAGTGCTTAAGACAATTTACCTTGTTAGGGGTGGCAGTACTGACAGTGTCACCAAACTATCTGTCCATCTGAACTGGCATCTCATGTCAGAGTGTAATAAGCACCCTGCCTCCAAGTCTCAGCTAAATAGTAAGCTATATACACTTACGGTCAAACGTTTTATAGCGTCTACTCATTCAAGGGTTTTTCTTTATTTTTGCTATTTTCTACATTGTAGAACATTAGTGAAGACATCAAAACTATGAAATAACACATGGAATCATGCAGTAACCAAAAAAAAGTGTTACACCAAATCAAAATATATTTGATATAGTTCAGATTCTTCAAATAGCCACCATTTGCTTTGATGACAGCTTTGCACACACTTGATTAAAAGTTAATTTGTGGAATTTATTTATTTCTTAATGCGTTTGAGCCAATCAGTTGTGTTGTGACAAGGTAGAGGTGGTATACAGAAGATAGCCCTACTTGGTAAAAAACCAAGCCCATATTATGGCAAGAATAGCTCAAATAAGCAAAAAGAAATTACAGTCCATTACTTTAAGACATGAAGGTCAGTCAATAAGGAAAATTCCAAGAACTTTGAAAGTTTCTTCGAGTGCAGTCGCAAAAACCATAAAGCGCTATGATGAAACTGGCTCTCATTGAGGACCGCCAGATAAATGGAAGACCCAGTTAACTCTGCTGAAGAGGATAAGTTCATTAGAGTTATCAGCCTCAGAAATTGCAGCCCAAATAAATTCACAGAGTTCAAGTAACAGGCACATCTCAACATCAACTGTTCAGAGGAGACTGTGTGAAATCAGGCCTTCGTGGTCAAATTTCTGCAAAGAAACCACTACTAAAGGACACCAATAAGAAGAAGAGACTGGCCTGGGCCAAGAAACACGAGCAATGGACATTAGACCGGTGGAAATTTGTCCTTTGGTCTGGAGTCCAAATTGGAGATTTTTGGTTCCTACCGCCGTGTCTTTGTGAGACGGGGTGTGGGTGAACGGATAATCTCCGCATGTGTATTTCCCACCGTAAAGCATGGAGGAGGTGGTGTTATGGTGTGGGGGTGCTTTGCTGTTGACAATGTCTGTGATTTATTTAGAAATCAAGGCACAATTAACCAGTGTGGCTACCACAGTATTCTGCAGCGATACGCCATCCCATCTGGTTTGGGCTTAGTGGGACTATCATTTGTTTTTCAACAGAACAATGACCCAACACACCTCCAGGGTGTTTAAGGGTTATTTTACCAAGAAGGAGAGTGATGGAGTGCTGCATCAGATGACCTGGCCTCCACAATCACCTCAACCCAATTGAGATGGTTTGGGATGAGTCGGACCGCAGAGTGAAGGAAAATCAGCCAACAAGTGCTCAGCATATGTAGGAACTTTTTCAAGACTGTTGGAAAAGCATTCCAGGTGAAGCTGGTTGAGAGAATGCCAAGAGCGTGCAAAGCTGTCATCAAGGCAAAGGGTAGTTATTTGAAGAATCTCAAATACAAAATACATTTTGATTTGTTTAACAATTTTTTGGTTACTACATGATTCCATATGTGCTATTTCATAGTTTTGAGGTCGTCACTAATATTCTAAAACGTAGAAAATAGTAAAAATAAAAGAAAAACCCTTGAATGAGTAGGTGTTCTAAAGCTTTTGACCGGTAGTGTATGTAGAGACCAATAATGCTAGAGCCGATTATTGAGGCTTGTTCATTTGACTGAGATCTTTCATGCCCCTGTTCAGACATGTTATTAACTAGCATTAGACTAATGTTACCCATCATAATCTCACCGTTTGAAAGACCTGCAATCTGAGGATGGAGCTAACAAAATATCTTTCAAATAGACCCCAATTTCCATTCCCACATAAATTATAATTAATAAATATAATATTTTTCCGACACCATTCATTCCAAATTGGTTACATAATATTATGGTAACATAATATTAGGCAATGACGCAATCCCCAGTTCAACAAACACTGAGTCCTAACCCAAGGGGTATACTACGAAGCAGGTTCAACTTTGATAAACAACCAGAAATAACTGTCCATTTTTTTTGCTTCATTAAGAAAGCTTAACTTAGACCAAGCCCATTTGAAGATTATCTTTCTACATTTTTTTAAAGTAATTTTAGGATATCTAGGCAAGTTGGCTGGCTAACTCTTGATCATGCTTTGTAGTATACCCCTCTGAACAGTACTATTTATAAACGGATTACGTGCACCATTGTGAAGAGACTGGTTTCATCATCTGAGGTTTAACTGGTATTTGGATGATCCTGCATTTGAATTTAGCAGATATGGCTTGCATGTCAAAAAAACGTTGTTAAACCCCCTTACTAAAAAGTGGTTGATTTTGCATTTCTACTTTATCACAAACATAATTACACAAAAATAAAAAAAGTACAAGAGAAACATATTGATTGATGAAACAGTGACTCCAGAGACGTGATGTTGAATCAACCACACAGCAACGTGGTCACAGGGGACATGGTCCATGTGTGAAGCACATATGAATTACATATCATATCCTTTTCTGCAGTATGGAATCTTAGTTAGAATTATATACCATCTGTCCTAAACCCTGGAACCCATGACCAGACTCAGTCAGAATGAGGAGTCTTTAGGAGTCCCTCTGGGTCAGAGAGGGAACAGTAGAGGGTATATCCTAGCTCATCCACTTCCATTGGCGTCAGCTCACAGAACAGGTTGACCTTGGGGATCAGGGCACAGGGGAGCCTCCCGGCCTCTAGGTGTCCCACTAGCGAGCGGAGCAATTGCAGGAAGCGGTCAGCCAGCGCCTCCTGGGTCCAGTCGCCCTCCTTCTCGCTCAGCAGCAGTATGGCGCTGGTGAGCTGACTGGCCGACAGGCGCGCCAGGGCGGGGTTCAGCTTGCACACAGCTTTAGTCACCTTGAGGCAGGTGCAGCGGCAGCCACCGTCCTCCTGGTCCAGCGCCCGCAGGCGCGCAGTCTCCGCCACGCGGAAACTCTGCCGCCAAAGGTTTTCGTGGCGCTCGGCGGCCAGCCTGTGTGGTTTGGCGATCAGCGAGGCGCCGTCGTCCATCACCAGCAAAGGCAGGAAGTCCACATAAAGATGGCGGTCTGGCTTGTACTGGACCTCCAGGGTGAGCGTCTCCGAGGGAACCACTGGCCGGATCACGTAGTCCAGAACGCTGCCGATGGCCGGCCAGTTGATGGAGCCCGCCACCAGCTTCTCGAACACCTCCAGGACAGACTTGGGGGAGAGGTAGCCTCCTACCATGCAGCGGTCCCAGTAGCTGCTGCCTCGGGGGAAGTATTCCAGGTTCTCCCTGCGAATCAGCCAGAAGCCCGGAACATTCATAATGGTGTCCTCACCGGGCACTGACGACCACAGGTTCTTCTCCAGGGTCAGAGGGACCATGAGCTGAGCGTGATCCGCTGTCACCACCTGAGAAAGAGTGGGAGAGAAAGACAGTCAGAGAGAGCAAAAATGTTATTCTTGTAAACCACAACATTTCAAACCCAGAGACGGGCACGGAGATAAAAAGCATTGTTTGTGGTCACAACACTCCTAAGCCTGTGAAGTGAGATCTTTATCCTTTATCCCCCGGAGGGATAATACAATTGTCCTACGTCTACCCTCTTATTACCTGCAGGTCATCGTAGAGACTGCCGCTGAGGTACATCTCTCGGAGGGGCATGTCGGGCAGCTTGCCGTGCAGGAAGATCCTCAGCTCAGCGCAGATGTCCAGGGCAGCCCGGCGGGCTGTGGCCTGCTCCTCAGCGGGGATGGCCACTCGCTCCTGGTAGAACTCCCACAGTTTCTCCTGTAAGGAGAGGCGCATCCTGGCCCGGAGGAGGTCGGTCTCCCCTGCAGCGCTACGTCCCCGCCCCGTCGCCCTCCGCATGCAGTCTGAGGGGGATACAGCCATGACAGGCAGAGGTTAGGAATGTGCAGGTATGGGTAAAATAATAATAATAATAATAATAATAATAATAATGGCATATACAGTGCATATAAGCCCATGTGGGCTGGACATTCTGATGATGCCAGACACTTTAATAATGAAATAAATAAATCAAATATGTTGAAAGGGCATGGGAGGTAAATAAGAACAAAAGAAAGGATATTGGGTGACAACAGGAAATCAAACCCAACTAACATGAGAGAGGCTGCTTTACCATTGGTTTTACAAACGATCCTCTCCTACAGAGAGTAACCTACTACTAAAGCCGGGCATACACTACACAATGTTTTTAGTTGAGATCAGACCGTATTGAGAATCTTGTAGTGCGTGACCCCCCCCCCCCCCCCCCCCCCTGGTTTGTGCCACATTGTTTAGTGTGAGCACCAATATGTTGGGAAGACAAAGAAACGACACGAAAGACAGTCGTTAAATGTGAGAGGCTCAGTCAGCAATGTTAGGATTTTGAAAGTTGTGTAAGTTGTGTAGTGTACACCCGGCATAAGAGAACCATCCAAAAGACTGAGGTATTTTTTGTAATCTAATGGAGTTCAATAGAAACTAGCCATCAGTCTATTTAGTGGGGCTTCTACTAACAAAACTATAGGGTCGTTCCATTAAATTTCAATAGCTTTGACTTCCCCCCTTTTAATTTGAACATAACTTTCCATACATGTTTGCCCAAGGGTAGAAGTGGTCAGAAAGGACATTTTTGGACCTGAATGGCAAAACATTCAGGAGAGAGGTGCCCAAAATGTGATTCATGTTGCATACCCCACCATACCATGGGACATCCACTGTATGTCTTTATCTCTTGAAAAGATAAAATGGCTCAGTTTGATATCATTTAAAAGCTTACAAATAGGATTGTCAAACTATTTGGTCATTTCATTAAAACAAAAAAGGAAATAAAAATTGCCTTTTTTTTTTTTAACCTTTAACGTCAATTATCTAAAAATGTGTTAACTCAGATTTTCACATATGTTGTAGCTTCGATCCTATTTTACATCTGAGGTTTATGTTGAGACCACCATCGGTTGAGACACAGCATGCACTTGAATACAGAGTGGGTGTAATGTTTTGGCTGATGAATGCACTAAAATGGGAATGACATTGACATTTCAACTTTCCAATTGAACCACAAAGATGATTGGAGGTGTATGAATATGTCGAAGATAAATACACAACGCAGAGGACGAGAGGTCAAAAGTACTGAAAGTCAATAGAGTATGAACGGTCAATAGGGAATTATCAATGGAAATAGTTGGTTTCAGTTCAACATCTGTTAGGAATGTCAGTCCTGAACTTATAGCTACGTGTGGCACGTTCTCATTGGTCCAACCTGAATACTTGTTATTTGGCCATTGGGCCAGTTTTATCGCAAGGAATTCTAATTGGTCAACCACAGGCTAGGGCTGGGTTAAAAAAACGACATCCTGTCCCTTTGTTCTGTGGAGAGAATCATTGGGGAGAATCACTGAGGACAGGGGAGCATGAACATCTACCATCTACCTCCCTGCATAATTCGTCCTCTTTGAATAAGAATAAACCCATTTTCCTCCCCCTGATTTGCTTTGGGGTCTGTGTTATTGAAGAGTAACATCAACTGCTAACAGAGGTCCACACAGAAAATATTGACTTGAATGGGAATATCAGTTGTCTTAAAATGACAATCTTCCATTAGAAACCTATTGAAATCACATAAATATAGATAATAGAATAGACATTCCATTTAAATTGACGTTCGACGGTGGGTGGACCGGTGGCCATCTTTGCGGTAGTAATTGGAACGTCAAATTTCAATTCAATTAATTTCAAAGGTGTAACAGCTAAATTGCAGCTGTCTGAAGGGATGGGTCCATGCTATGTCGGTAAAACCTCCCGCTCTCTCAAACAGAGAATTAGTGAACATAAAAGTTCAATCAGGAGAAACGACAGGGATTATCCAGTCGCAGTACACTTTAATGACCTAAAGCATGACATTTCTACCTTTAGATTTTGTGGTATAGAGAAAATCAAGATATCAGACAGGGGAGGTGATATTAATAATACTCTCAGCAAAAGAGAATGTTTTTGGATTTTCACCCTCCAGACATTATTTCCTAAAGGACTTAATGATGAAATGCCTATGCATGTTATGTTGTGAATTAAAATATGCTCCTATTTAAGATCACTTTGTTTTTTCGCATGATGTACCCAATGATTAATGAAAACTTGCTATGTCCTTGTTGTGATTTTATGGACGTGTTCGGTGCGTCTTGTCTATACACTTTTGTTATATTTGTGAAATACATCTTATGTTTGGTAGCACTTATTTATTTTTCCTTTGCCTCCAACTCCTTTCCATACGTGGAACGGATGTGGGTGGGGCTAGGTCTACATAGAGGTGCTGTTTTAGAAAATTCACAAAAGCTCTGACGAAGGCCGTGAGGCCGATACGTAAGCTTATTAAATATCAGTGATACTATCAAGAACAGTGTGCGGTTTCCTTTTTTCCTTCATCCTGTTTCAACTGTTGCCATGCACCTGCAACAAGATTGCTCAGATGTGCGAGTGCCTTTTTGAATTTTGTAAAGGTGTAACAGCTAAATTGCAGCTGTCTGAAGGGATGGGTCCATTCTATGAATTATATTTCTATGATTAAAATGACACCCACCCAGTATTCAAGAGTGTGCTGTGTCTCAACCAATGGCAGGCACAACACATACAGTACATCTGAGATGACATACATCAGGGTCTAAGCGTCAACATATGAAACATTTTAAATAAATCTGAGTTGACATGTTTTTAGATTATATTATACATTTCAGAAAAAATATTTAGTTAGTTTGGCAACCCTGTTTTCAAGCTTTTAAATTATATCAAACTTAACCGTTAATCTTTTCAAGTGATGAATACATGGACGTCTCATGGTATGGTATGTAAAAATGGGTCAACTTCGAGCACCTCTCCTGCATGTTTTAGTATTCAGGTCCAAAAAGTAATTTTCTGATCACTTCAAACATGGCCAAATATGTATGGAAAGTTCAGTTCAAATCAAAAGAGGTGCGGTCAAAAACTGATTGAAATCAAATGGAACGACCCTATAGCTTCCTACAACAAGCACTGAGAGTCAGTAGCGTCACCCACAATACAGGAAGTACAGCCATCCTGCCATCAGCCATCCTGTCATCAATAGACACAGCCAAGGATTAGAAAACACTGCACAGAGATGAGGTCAAACCATCTGAAAACACACTACTAACCCACTGTGACCACCTGCTACTACATCAATCCCAGGTGTTACCGTTCAGGCCTCTCTGAACACAGATAGGCAATGTGTACGAGTGTGAGCAAGTGTGAGTGTAACAGGCGTCCTGTGCTGCTTAGCAGTATAGATTCCTCGCTCACCAATCCTTACCGGTACTTGATTTCACATCATCTGCCTTGCCAACACACATAACCATCCTGCTTGACAATGAGTACAACCAGTCGCACCACTGAAAAAGTACCAATTTGGTAGCGCCATCGGCAACGTTTCACACTGTGGGGTGAGCTAACGGCACGATTGTAACTGTTATATGAGCAATGTTGATTGTTGTAATGCGGAATAACATTATTGTGTGTGACACCCTAAATACATTAGCGTACCTTACCTGGTTCAAAGGAGTTGGAGGAGGTGGGTAGAGTCTGCAGTGACCTGCTCACTGTTGACTTCATATCATGGTTAAGTACCCGTTGTGACGAGCCCATCCAGCTGGGCTCCTCCCAGCTCCTTTTCCCTGGTGGTTCCATCTTAGTAGGGCTGGTCGGAGTACTTATGGCACGGTCATACATCTGAAAGGAGATTGAATTGAAAAGCTTTATTGTCCATTAGAATGTTTCATAAAATGGACATGTCTTCCACTCGTGGTTTTAAAAACAGTAAAATTACTGATGTAGAAATCAGATGCCAAATAGTGAGAAGTGATCCCATTTAGCCTACAGCTGAACTGGCACAAGGGACAAATAACGTACATAATAACATTTACAAGAAAATAATTGCTTAGAGAATGTCCCACTTACTCTTTTGACAGCTAGTGTTGCAATGCCAAGCATGGCAGCTCCTCCGACCCCAAGCACAAGCTTGGCATTAGAGAGCAAAAAGTCAACGGCCGTGCCCATCCCGTTGTCATCCTTCTTTCCTTTACGGTCACCGTTCACTCCCGCCATTCTGTCTTTGTGAATGTAGAGTTAGAAGGGAAAAGCTATGAGAGAAGAACAAAGAAAGAACTTATTCAGATGTAAAGAGTCTTGCGTTCTATTACCATAACTCAAGGACTGTGTAACTTTTATTATTAAAATATGTATTATTAACTTATGAGAGCGATAGGATAGGTGGTCAGTTAAGTATCTGAATAGTTTACCTGTTAGTGGTCTGACACAAGCACGTCTTGCTAAAGGTGTGGTTGGATGGTTGACCCCCACCTACATTAGCCCCCCCAGTCTACTGCTGAGGAAGAACTGGCCCCTCTTCAGTGCGTCCTCCTTGTCGCTCAGCACGGTCAGGGCCTGGCAGCGGCGGAACTCCCCGGCCACGGCGCGCTGGTAGCAGTTGCGGTCTGTGTAGTGAAGGTGGCGCCCTGCACGGAGCAGTGCTCGGTACAGATCCAGCACCGCAATACGAGACCAGCCGCCCATTAGGGATGCACATGGAGAGGGGAGGACTCCTGTGAGGAGAGAGAGACAGTAGGACATTTATTTATTTCAATAGAATAGGTCATCATCATTATGCAAGGGTAGTATTCACTTTGATTTTCGAACACTGTCGCCTAGGCATCTGCTACTGGTGAAGCAGAGGGACAACATGGACCAAGTTAGGCTATACTAATCCTGAACAGTAACTTCAACTACTTGGTGGCAAGATGGTGCCGATAGAGATGACAGCTTCGCTTCAAGTCCTTAGGAAACTGTGCAGTATTTCGTTTTTTTATGTATCATTTCTTACATTGTTAGCCCAGAAAACTTCAAGCGTTACTACATACAGCCGGGAAGAACTATTGGATAGACTTACCAGCACTACGACTAGGAATATGACTTTCCCAAAGCGGATCCTTTGTCTGCACCTCCCTGGGCATTTCAACTGATTCCAGAGGCCGACCCAAAACAATGCTGTCGGAGGAGAGGGAGCCGGAGCAGTCTTCTAGTGAGGCTTTGGATGCGTGCACACCACCCACTGCTTCCGAGTATATTACTCGCTAATGTTCAGTCCCTAGTTAACAAAGTAGACGAACTTAGGGCAAGAGTTGTATTCCAAAGAGATATCAGGGATTGTAACATACTCTGTTTCACGGAGACATGGCTAGCTGGGGACTTGCTGTCGGAGTCCGTACAGCCAACGGGATTTTCAGTGCAAAGCGCCAACAGAAGCAAATAGCTCTCTGGTAAGAAGGGCGGGGTGTATGTTTCATGATTAACGACTCATGGTGTAATTGTAACAACATACAAGAACTCAAGTCCTTTTGTTCACCTAACCTAGAATTCCTCACAATCAAATGCCGACCGTATTATCTCCCAAGGGAACTCTCCTCGGTTATCGTCACAGCCGTACATATCCCCCGCAAGCGGATACCAAGACGTCCATCAAGGAACTTCACGTAAACTGGAAACCATGTATCCTGAGGTTGCATTTATTGTAGCTGGGGATTTTAAAGCTAATCAGAGAACAAGGCTACCTAAATTCTATCAGCATATTGATTGCAGTACACGAACAAGTAACACACTCTACAACTGCTACTCTAACTTCTGCGATGCATACAAGGCCCTCCCCCGCCTTCATTTTGGCAAATCTGACCATGACTCCATCTTGTTGCTCCCCTCCTATAGGCAAAAACGAAAACAGGAAGCGCCCATGCTTAGGTCTATCCAACACTGGTCTGACCAATCGGATTCCACGCTTCAAGATTGCTTCGATCACGTGGACTGAGATATGTTCCGGGTAGCCTCAGGCAACAACATTGACGTATACGCTGACTCGGTGAGCAAGTTTATAAGGAAGTGTGTAGGAGATGTTGTACCCACTGTGACTAATAAAACCTTCCCTAACCAGAAACCATGGATTGATGGCAGCATTCTCGCAAAACTGAAAGCGCGTACCACCGCATTTAATCATGGCAAGGCAACTGGAAATATGACTGAATACAAACAGTGTAGTTATTTCCTCCGTAAGGCAATCAAACAAGCAAAGCGTCAATATAGAGACAAAGTGGAGTCGCAATTCAATGGCACAAACATGAGACGTATGTGGCAGGGTCTAAAGATAATCACTGACTACAAAAAGAAAACCAGACGCAGACGTCTTGCTCCCAAACAAATTAAAACAACTTCTTTGCACGCTTTGTGGACAATACAGTGCCACCGACACAGCCTGCTACCAAAGACTGTGGGCTCTCCTTCTCCGTGACCGACGTGAGTAAAACATTTAAAACGTGTTAACCCTCGCCAGACGGCATCCCTAGCCGCGTCCTCAAAGTATGCGCAGACCAGCTGGCTGGTGTGTTTATGGACATATTCAATCAATCCCTACCCCAGTCTACTGTCCCCACATGCTTCAAGATGGCCACCATTGTTCCTGTTCCCAAGAAAGCCAAGGTAACTGAAAAGACTATCACCCCATAGCACTCACTTCTGTCATCATGAAGTGCTTTGAGAGGCTAGTCAAGGATCATATCACCTCCACCCTACCTGTTACCCAAGACCCACTCAAATTTGCTTACCGCCCCAATAGGTCCACAGACGATGCAATCGCCATCACACCGCCCTATCCCATCTGGACAAGAAGAGTACCTATGTAAGAATGCTGTTAATTGAATACAGCTCAGCATTTAACACCACAGTACCCTCCAAACTCATCATTAAGGTGGAGGTGGAACGTTTTATGTTCCTCGGTGTACATATAACCAACAAACTGAAATGGTCCATGCACCCAGACAGTGTGGTGAAGATGGCAACAACGCCTCTTCAACCTCAGGAGGCTGACATTGTTTTGGCTTGTCACCGAAAACCCTTAACTTTTACAGGTGCACAATTGAGAGCATCCTGTCTGGCTGTATCACCGTCTGGTATGGCAACTGCACCGCCCACAACTGCAGAGCTTGCCAGAGGGTGGTGCGGTCTGCACAACGCATCACCGGGGGCAAACTACTTGCCCTCCAGGACATCTACAACACCCAATGTCACAGGAAGGCAAAAAAAGATAATCAAGGAAAATAACCACCCGAGCCACTACCTGTTCACCCAGCTATCATCCAGAAGGCGAGGTCAGTACAAGTGCATCAAAGCTGGGACAGAGACTGAAAAACAGCTTTTATCTCAAGGCCATCAGATTGATAAACAGCCACCACTAGCACAGTGGCGCCTACCTACAGACTTTATATCATTGGCCACTTTAAGAAATGGAACACTAATCACTTTAATAATGCCACTTTAATAATGTCTACATATCTCGCATTACTCATCTCATATGTATATACTGCATCCTTCACTATCTAGTGCATCTTAGCCGCTCTGTCACAGCTCATCCATATATTGTTATTCTCATCCCATTCCTTTACTAGATTGTGTGTGTTAGGTTTTATTGTGGAATTGTTAGATATTAACGTTAACTGTTAGATACTGCTGCACTGTCGGGTCTACAATCATAAGCATTTCGCTACACTCGCAATAACATCTGCTAACCATGTGTGTGTGACCAATACAATTTGATAGCATTGGGCAAATTTTGCTAGATAACCATTGTGAATGATGAGGTAAGAGATGAAACTGGTCATTTGCTGCTGTAGATTCGGTGGTCGTTATACCGATTATCGGTACTACTAGCTAGCAGCAAGTCATCAAGTTAATTTGCAAACTAGCTAACATTAGCTATGTTACGCCTGTCTAGTCTGCATGCAGCCCAGCCGATTACACTCAACTTGAGGTCGTGAGATGAGTTTAGTCAGCTATGCAGCCGTGTCAGACCAGAGCAACACATAAAATACACCAAAGATACTGAACTAGCTAGCTAACCCCTTTCATCTAACATTAGCTAGCTATCTAGTTTACGATAGCACTCGCCCAGCAGAACACACGTTAACAATTTAGCTAGCAAACGTTAGTTGCTTTTGCCCCGTTATCCGTATAGACAGTACGATAAATTAGCTAACAATTAGCTAGATAACGTTACTAGAATAGCAAAACCAGTAGCATAAGCATTGTTCCCTTTGATTGGCTAATAGTAAACGTAACATTTAAAAAAAAATCACGTTAGCTTTTTACAACTAACCTTAACTGCTTTTTTTTTACTATTAGCCAATCAAAGGGAACAAAGCTGAACGTCGCTGACTTTACACATTGAGGAACTGATACTCACAATCAATTGAATAAAAATATAGGATATTGACAGAACAACATTTTACATTGTCAAGAGAGAACGCTGAACTTACGTTTGAGAAAGTATTTCAAAGATGTATCCTTAAAAGTACAACAGACACAGTTCCCCCTCATGCCGGGGTCAGAATGACAAACAGGAAAGTATTGGCTACTTATTTTTGCACTGGAGTTACTACATCCGGTTTGAAGTATTTTTATGGTTGAGAAATGTGACATTACATTTACATTTTTACATTTACGTCATTTAGCAGACGCTCTTATCCAGAGCGATTACAGCACTCAATCTTATTTAGCCTACAAACCTACACATTTCTATGATGGAATAAAGCATTTTTATAAAGAAGTCGTATTAGAAACATATGTGAATAAGATCATAAGCCAAAGTAATAATAGGACTATATGAGTAGAGTAGACCAGAGTAGGCTAGAGGAGAGTGGAGTATTACTTTATTGATCCCAACTTGGGAAATTGTTTTATTACCTCTAACATTATCACTGATTACAAGGACCATGACTAGGATAAATGTAACACATATAATAAAACCAACTCATATTAATATGTATTGGTCAGTTTGTGAGCAGCTAAAATACTGCACAATCTCTCTGGCACCAGAGAGCATTCAACAGAGTACCCGAAGAAGAAAAATGTGTGTATTATGTGATCTTGGGTTAATAGAAAGTGAAGCCCATTTTGTGTTTAATTGCCCTCTGTATGATGACTTGAGACATGTTCTATTTGGTAAAATTGTTGGTGCTCACTCATGAAGTGTTTGACTACAGGATGAACACAGGCTCTTCACAAATTGCACAATTTATTTTCCTGGGGTAGAGAAGGAGAAGTGTATTGTTTGTGTAGAGAGACAAGGTGAAAACTGTACTTTGTTATGATTGCTAATTATGCATTTAAGTGTTAAATGCATTCCATTTGTTTAATGTAACATTTTGTTTTGTGTTTTGTGCACATATACGTGACACTTGATATCATGTCTTATATGCCTATACGGGCTGGGCACCATGTTGCTGGTGGTTTCAAGTTTTATTTGTCACATGCCCAAGTACACTGAAATGCTTAACTTGCCCTTGCCCTACCCAACAGTGCAATATTCAATATCAAATAATATAACTAATAACACAATATAAAATGTTGTTTTTATTGTTATCATAAATATCTACATTCTTATTGTTGTGTAATTGAACAAACAGCTACTTAGGAATTACACATAACTAATCAAAGTTGTTTCTGGGATTGGGGAACCAAACGCCATTAAGTGGTGAAATCTCACAACTAACTTACCTAAGCAGCTCGCAAACAATCACATACTGTGTGTCTCCATTAAGAATGTCTGAGTACTTTGTCTGCTAAATTACCCTTAGTGAAAATGAGGCCCAATAATCTGCGGTGTCAGCAATCTTATCCAAAAGCTTACAATTAATTATATTCTTTAAAAAAATCATAATCTTAAACAAACAGAAACAGAAGCCAATGCCCCAGGTGCCTTTGTGAAGAGCACAACTCCACATAGAAAGACTGACAAAAGGAGTAATGTTGAATACTATATGTCTAAAGTAAAAAAAGGTTTAAAAAATGGCTAAGAATTATATTTGATTTACAATAAAAATGTACAGCACAGTTCTGTCTAAGGTGTGTCTGTCTAAGGCTGGTGAGGCCTACTTCGGTCAGGGAGTCTTGGGCAACTGAGGTCAGAGGTCAGGGGGGTTTCGGGCAGCTGAGTTCAGGGGGCTTCAGGTAGTTGTGGTCAGTGAGTTTTGGGAAAAGCACCAGTTTTGAAAGTGAAACTACATTGGCCAGACCCATATGTTAAGAACAGTTCCCACTAAGGGGGGAAAGGGAAACAAGGCATGGGTTTTACTATGTACACAATAAGAAAAAACATGCATCAGAGTATAAATATAGGTGTGAAACCTCAGGAGGCTCATCACACATCTTTGACACTTTGACTGGAGGTATGGACATTTTTTGGCAATTTGCTAATTTACTGAAATAGGGATTTTTATTTAACTAGGCAAGTCAGTTAAGAACAAATTCTTACTTACAAAGACAGCCTACCCCGGCCAAACCCTAACGACGATGGGCCAATTGTGTGCCTCCCAATGGGACTCCCAATCATGGTCAGTTGTGATACAGCCTGGAATCAAGGGTCTGTAGTGACACCTCTAGCACTGAGATGCAGTGCCTTAGACCGCTGCGCCACTCGGGAGCCCTCGGGATAAGATAACTAAAATATTCACTGAGCTATTCCAATATTTCAGAACGGGATACTATTGATCATAATCAAGAATACCAAGGAAATACTTGTGTAGTTACGTCACATGATTGAATGTATGGTGGTCGGTATTAAAAAATAAACCACAGAATTCTCATATTACATTTTGCCCTATGGCCATAAGGATGATGTTTGTGAGTCAGATAATGTTAGTCTACCTAACTGAACTTCACAAGGAACCAAGGCACTGGCAGCAGTGATATTTGTAAAAGTGTTTTCGAATATGGTCTAAATTGTGTTAAATCGTTAAGACTATTGTAACTGGAGATGGCATAAGCCATTGCGAGAGACAGTCATTACTAATTCAGCCTTGTGCTTCTAATTCCAGTGTAGCTACAAATCTAATTATGGAGACCAGGAGTCATGTACCAGGAGACATTTTCGAAACCAGTTAGTGCATTTAATGTTCAGTCACAGGGGTTAAAAGGTCATGTGGAAAACTGTCTGTCAATGACTGTTTGGGTGAAATAGAGCATAGAGCATGAAACTAATGATGTACATGAAAAACTTTAAAAAGAGTTCCAACGTTTGTTGAACATTGACATTGGCCATTCCATTAAGGAGAGTATTTGCAGTGAGAGGCTGCCTCAGATTCACCCAGTGTCTATTGAGAGACAGGAAATGGAATTCCTTAATTGGAATCACTAGGTACATATTATAGCCATCCCTTGTTTGTTTGGTACAACAAAACTTGCTGTTCACTGACTTCGCTGCATCTTACGGAGCGTGCATATCTTGAAGTGTATTCGGTATTGAGGTAAACTAGTTTCTACTTTTATGAATTACATTTTATGAGCTTATACACATACAAACAATGGCTGTAGGAATAACACAACTTTATCTACTAATTTGTAATTACAGAGTGTAATGTAAGAGCCATGTATCTGTGAATGCTTGTGTTGTTGATCATAGTGATATTTTGTGTACCTACAATTTGCATTGTTTCTCACTTACAAAGCTGAGCCAGATGTGTATGCTGGTCTATCTTGAAATGCATGTTTTAAAGTTAGTCACGCTTGAATGAGTCATAGTGGTATGATACATTCTTTAGTGGAGGGCAGCCTCCTTGCTAATACTGTTGAGAGGTGTATGGACTTCAGGACATATCCCTGACAATGTATGTCAACTTAAATGATTTACTCTCCTATTTATAGTCTAAATCATTGCAATTGATCTTAGCAACTTTGATGACAAAAAGTTGCCTTAGGCAGAGGGATTAAAAAAAATATATAATAGCTGTGTTGTTATTTTACATGTATTTTAGGCATGTAAAATATAATAGCATTGGTTGTCAGTGGGGTTGTCACAATCACATTTGAGGAACTTACACATTGTAACCCTTACACACCCTATATTTGGTTGTGTTGTGGTTGTGTTGCCCTGAGATTGTAAACAGATCTCTTGAAGAGAGCTGATATTACATTCAAAAGTTAATTGTAAACATTTCATTTCAAAGTACAAGAGAAAAAATTCAAAATAACCAAAAATGTATTCTATGACATGATGTTGACATCTAATAAGCTGGTTTAGTTTGCTGATAACTGGTTTTAATTAAACTCCATTTTCACAAAAGTGACAGAACTGTGTTATTAGTTTATTTTTATGGTAAATTTTACAATTTGGTACTTAAATCCTACAGTTTAATCCTACAGTTTATTTCGGAATTTATATATTACCTATACCATTTATGAAGGTGGTATTACATAAAACCTATCGATTGTAACTTAATTTAGTTATAATAACTAGTAACTTCCTGGTAATCACAAGGTCAGAGGCATAGCTGAACTTGAATTGGGCTTAGAAGAATGAAAAACAGGCAGCATTGTAAAGAGAGACTAACTAGGCGAATCAGCACGAATCTAATTACCCCAACATGGTCATGCAGCATGAGACATATTCCCATGACAACTGGCAATACAAACACCATGCTATTCTTATTATTAAGGGATGAGGGTAATGTAGAGTAGCCACTCTCACACACAGTGTGATAAAGGAGAAGTCACAATGTATCGCCGAAGGATACATTGACCTTACAGGAGGTATTGTATTCACATCAGCCAAATTAATCCATAAAGAGTCCCCTGTGTATCTCATGAGCTCTTCTCCTAGATAATATGAATAGCCTGATTGAATTACAGCCTTTACTACTCATGCAGGTTAATATGTCACGTTTTTGCATACTATGGTTGAGAGGGAATATTGGGGCAAATTACCTGAGTGTCTTTACAGTAACTCAATTGATTGTGCATCCTCGCTCTCTCATTGCATTAGGTTCCCCCTATCAACAGGACAGGATGGCACTTCTCGATTACCCTATTCCAGCGCTAGATGTCACCTTACAAGAGGCAAGCCGTGTGCTCCAGCTCACCCTGAGCCCCGAGCTCTACCTTCAATTCAAAAACACCCTTAGCCAACAGAGGGAGGTCCTGCAGGAGGCCCAAAACGGCTTGGCGGCTGCCGCCTCTGGCCGAGAGAACTGGGTGACAGAGCAATTCAAGAGCCGGCTGCTCTCATGCACTGACCCACTGCCCACCTCGACAGCCATCCCCGCTGTCCTGCCCCCCTCCAGAGCCAAGAAGGAGTGTGCCCAACTTGAGAGGGCTGCCGCTCTGCTCTGGGCTGTGGCCAAGATGTATAGTGAGCCTTCGCTGGTAGAGGGCGAGGGGCAAACTGAGCGCACACAGCAATCAGAGGTGTTTGCTGCCAGCCGCATTCCTGGGAAGACCCAAGATGAGATTAAAGTAAGCTTTAGGAAAAAAATAGAGTACTTTGACTCAATGTTGTTTTGTGTTTTCATACACCATCTCTGATGATAATGATAACAGTTCATCATACTCCCTTGTCTTATTTTCATCTAATGTGATTATCTCCTACTTCTTAATGTGCTATTTGTATTACAGGTATACCCAGACTGCCTCCATGCCATCGTAATCTGTGCTGGAGAGGTATTTTCAGTCAACATACTGCAGCTTCTCAGCCCAGGCGGGCCTATGTCCCCTTTACCGTTCCCTGACATCTACAGCCAAGTGGCTCATGTGATGAGCCAACAAAGAGCTGCCAAGAACAATGAGCCCTCTGCCATCTGCGGCCTCTCTGCCCTGCAGCGGCAAGCCTGGAGTGCAGTGAGGGAGGAGATCCTTAGAGCAGCTGGGGCAGCGGCCGCCTCACTGGGGTTGATGGAGAGTGCTGTGGTGGCTCTCTCCCTGGAAGACTGCAATCCACCAGCTGATCTGGCAGACACCCTCAACGCTGTCAGACTGGGAGGAGGAGATGGGCCCTGTCTGAGATACTATGACAAGGTACAGTATGGGATGCTTGTGGTTCTGTAATTGTGGATGACAACTACTACAATACAGTGTCACGTCTGTTTCCACTCCCCATCTCTGGTGCTCGAGGCCGCCAGGCTGCTCATCATTACGCACACCTGTCACCATCGTTACGCGCATCTGCGCTTCATCGGACTCACCTGGACTCCATCACGTTATTAATTACCTCCCCTATATCTATCACTTCCTCTGTTTCTTTCCTGAGTCAGTATTAATGTCGTTATGTGTGCCTTGTCGACACTGTTCGTGTTTTGTTTCCTGTCTGTTTATTCATTAAATATTCGCTCCCTGTACTTGCTTCTTGTCTCCCAGCGTCTGTCCTTACAATACAGTACAGTACAGTGGTGCTGTAGTGAATCAACTGGATTCATCGGGTTACCGGATGAGGATATGGTCTTAAATTATACATCTCATTTAAAACCTGGAACATGATTTTATGTGTTGACAAAAATATACGCTAGATAATGGAATTAAATACATTTTTCTATATTGAATCAAATTATATGTGGATCTTTACTGCACATTAGCCATACATAATTGCACCCAAAAAACTTCAGTTTATTATCTCACTGACACAAGACTTGAAAACATAGGTTCCTCTTTAGCTCAACATCACTAGCAAACATCCCAAGTATCACAAGTAAAATAAAAATGATTTTTCTATACTTTTTCTACAGGTGGTGAACCTGGTGGTATTCAAAGACAGCACAGCGGGGATGGTGTTCGAGCACAGTGCACTGGATGGAATGGTGGCTGGGTTAGTGGCTGATACTGTGTGGTATCTCTCTGAGTCTCTTAATGTGGACCTAGTCCAGGCCAACACAGGAAGCAATGGGTCAACCTATCTTAACAAGGCTGATTCCTCCTCCCCAAGCCCCCTAGCATTCCCACTACAGGGTATAACTAAAACAGACCCCCCAAAGTCCTCCCCTAAAGCAATTAATCCCATAATCACGTTTGAGGTTCCCTCTTACCCAGATGTCTTTGCTACCCTCCGGGGTCACAGGGGCCTGTACGATGCCTGGATCAACTTTTCCTTGCAGCTCTCCCTAAGGCAGACTCTTGGGGAATCTGCTGCCAGCCACATTCTTGTAACCCCTACCCATATGCGTCACTACAAGCATGGCCGCTGCGATCCGACATACTCCCTCACCATGCAATCCTGCCAGCTCATTAGTGCTTTGGAATCCTGCATCGGACCAGATAACAATCCTCGATACACGAAGGAACTGCTCCGTCTGTTCCATGTGGCTTTCCTGGAGCACAAGAACCTGATCAAAGCCACTAAAAGTGGACATGGTGTGGGCCCTCACCTCGCAGCCCTACGCTGGTCCATGTCTCCAGACAACCCTCTCAAGAAGTTTCTTGACCCCTTTGCGTGCCCCTCCGTTTACCTTACTGGCAAGGATTTAATGGAGGGAGTGGAGCTTGCTGTAGGGAATGTGTACGCTAAAGACCAACTGGCTGTAACCTACTTGGGGAGGAGAGACCGGGTCCGTATGGTGCTCAATGGGAAAGGCACATTTGCCATAGTGTTGGAGAAGCTTCAAGATAGCCTGAAAGTAAACCTGAAGCTGGTGATGCTTCTCGCTGTCAGATATGCCGTAGCCGGACAAATGGGAGCAATGGAGTGTCTGCTGCAAGAAGGACAAGTAGGAAGAAGGAATGGATCCACCCAAGGGGAAATTCACAAAAGTAGCAGTCCAGCAGGCCAAAAACAAGGCAAGACAATGTCCAAGTCAACACTTCCCTCTGACTCTGCCTCCAACATGAGTCCAGACTTTACTCTGGTGATCCATGGTGGAGCTGGGGAGGAGATGATGCTAAATACAAAGGTGGTAGACGTCATTGAATTTGCTCTGCAGACAGCCCTGACCCTCGGAGCACAAGTGCTACAACAAGGAGGCAGTAGTCTTGACGCAGTGCAGCGGAGTGTGCAAGCTCTTGAGGACTGTTTTCTGTTCAACGCCGGGAAGGGATCGGTTTTCAACAAAGATGGGAAAAATGAGATGGAGGCGACCATAGTAGATGGAAATGGGATGACCTCTGGGTCGGTGGCTTGTGTGCAGAGTGTGAAGAACCCAGTGAAAGCAGCAAGACAGGTCATGGAGAAGAGTGCACACTCACTCTTAGTAGGGGAAGGTGCAGAAGAGTTTTTGCAAGGCTTAGAAGAGAGTGAGAAGCCTATGAAGGCGGAGTACTTCCAAACTGATGTCCGTCGCAGAGAGCTGATAGCAAAACTCAGTGCTGGCAATGCCTCCAAGAACAACCATCCACAGACAGTGGGAGCTGTTGCTTTGGATCGATGGTGTAGGTTAGCTGCTGCAACGTCCACAGGTGGGTTGGTGGGAAAATGGAAGGGTCGAGTTGGGGACACAGCAGTAGTGGGAGCAGGTATATTTGCTGATGACAAGCTTGCAGTAACCTGCTCTGGTGATGGAGATGTGTTTCTAAGGCACACAGTTGCACAAAAAGTTGCCAGTCTCTACCATCATAAAGGCTACAGCCTTAGGGCAGCATGTCGAGAAGTCATGACTGAGAACTTGAAGGGCAGCTGTGCTGGAATCATTGCTGTAGACGCCAAAGGCGATGCTGTTGTTGAAACCAATGCTGGGGTGTTGTTTGTAGCATCCATGGTTGGTGGCATTGCACGTGTCGAAGTCCTGAGACCCATGAAGAGTTATTCCAATGTGATCTGGGAGACTGACAAACTAGTTGCTCACCTACACTCAAACCCTTGGACACCAGGTGCCACCATCCTTACCCAAAAGACTCTGAGTGGACCGAGCAGCATCTTTCAGTTGGCTGTACCAGATTTCTTAGAACTGTTACAAGGAGCACGGGCTGTTTCAAACCTGCTATGCGAACGACTGGGGGTACAGCGTTGCGCCCTAGTATTTAACCCACATCCCGAGACCCCGGCCCATATCCGAGTGCTACCACTTCATGGCCTGGAAACCAACTGGTGCCCCCATCTGACCGGGGAGGAGGACTTTCAGCCCTATGACCCAGGTTACTGCAGCTCAAAGAGTGGCCCACGCTGGGAAGATGCAGATCTGGACCAGGTTCAGGCCAAGATTCGGGACAAGCTGCCAACGCCTAATGCACCATCGTGTTATGACTTCTTAGGAAATCCCTCCCACAATGGACTGTTCTGCCGTATCGTCCGTGGGGAGGAGCAACAGTGGCGGGTGTGGGAGGACAGTAATCACGTGGCTTTCCTCACTCCCTACCCTAATACACCTGGACTCACAGTTCTAGTGCCACGTAAACCACTGTCAAGCAACATTTTCTGTCTTGAAGAGACTGATTACACATCACTGGTCCTGGCCACTCGTAAGGTAGCTGGACTGCTGGAGGAAGGAATGCATGCTCGAGGTGTTGCACTCATCTTTGAAGGCTTTGAGATTGATTATGCCCATGTCAAGCTGATACCTCTGGTCCCTCCACGTGGTGACAAGCCTGCTGAGGTGTTCCCAGAGTACTTCCAAAGCTACCCCGGGTATGTCTCATCTGCCGATGGCCCTCCCGCCAGCCCTGAATCTCTAAAGGAAATCCACACCAAAATCACACTTTGCAGGCCTCCTCGTTCCTGGGAGGACCCACAGAGCCACTCCATGTTAGCCATCAAGAGCCAGTGGTACCGCAATCTCTTTCAGATTCAAAGTACTCTCTTCCACAGCACAGTGGAGTACTTCAACAACACCTGTCAGTACGCGTACGCCCTGACTCCTCTCACCACTGACACAATCTCCTCTCCGATGGGCCTGGGATCAGACTCCGAGCCCGTTTACGTCAATTTGCTGGGGCAGGATGTGTACTTGGCTGACTCCATGCAATTTGTGCTGGAGTATTTCTTGCGATTCCAAGAGAACTTGTCGGGGGCATACTATATATCGCCAAGTTTTCGGGGAGAAGATCCAGATGCCACACATCTTAACCAGTTCTACCATGTTGAGTGTGAGCTCCTGGGCAACATGGATACTGCCATGCACATAGCTGAGGGATATGTGGCTCATCTCAGCAATACAATGCTGAAAAAACACTCCAAAATCATCCTGAACTCTGCTGGGACCCTTTCACATGTCCAGGACTTACTGGAGAAGTTGGAAGGAGGAACCGCTCTCCCAAGAGTCACTCTGGACAAGGCCATCCCTATGATGCCCACGCCAGACTGCTTGGAGTGGGTACAGGATGGCCAGCCTCAGTTTGGCAGGAAGTTAACCCGCAAAGGAGAAAAGGTTTTGATTGAGAAGTACGGAGGCGCTGTTTGGCTGACAGAGATGGACCACCTGGGAGTGGCTTTCTACCAAGCATATGTGGAGGGCTCTGGCAGACGCAAGGCAAAAGCATCTGACCTCCTCTTGGGATTGGGAGAGACTCTGGGTCTTGGGGAGCGTCACTCCAACCCCGAGATGGTGCAAGAAGCCCTCAGACATCATGCTGTCCCAGAGGAATCCTACAAGTGGTACATCAACATGCGGCAGGTCATTCCTCTACTCACCAGTGGGTGGGGCATGGGCACAGAGCGCTATTTGTGTTGGCTGCTTCAGCATAATGACATCAGAGACCTACATATTATACCCCGTATGAAGGCCAGGAAATACATGCCTTGAAATATCCCTAACCCATTAGTTACTCAAAGACTGATGAAAAAGTCCCCCTAACTGTCAGCTCTTTCATTGAATGTCCTAAGGGATGCATAGAAAGCGAGACAACATATCTATAAAACTCTGAAAGTATACTATAACATTAGGAACAAGAGATGAGTTGCAGTTATGAGAGAGCAGTGATTGTGTGTTGAAAATGTGCTGATTGTGTAGATGAGGAACGGCAACAAATAGGAGGTATTTCCTATCATATACCTTTGTATATTTTCATATACAGAACCAGTCAAAAGTTTGGACACACCTACTCATTCAACGTTTTTTCTTTATTTTTACTATTTTCTACATTGTAGAATAATAGTGAAGACATTAAAACTATGAAATAACACATATGGAATCATGTAGTAACCAAACGTGTGTAACGGCCGTTGTAGTAATGAAACCAAGGTGCAGCGGAGGATGTGTGTTCATCTTGAAATTTAATTGAAAAAGAGAACACTACAAAAATAAACAAAAGACGACAGCAAAACAGTCCTGTCAGGATTAACTCTACACAGAAAACAATCACCCACAAACCCCAAAGGAAAAACAGGCTGCCTGTGTATGACTCCCAATCAGCACAACGAACTACAGCTGTTCCTGATTGGGAGCCACACACGGCCAACCAAAGAAACAAACCAACATAGAAAAATAAACATAGAACGCCCACCCATGTAACACCCTGGCCTAACCAAAATAGATAACAAAAAAACCCTCTACAGTGCCCCCCCCAAAGGTGCGGACTCCGGCCGCAAAACCTGACTCTGAAGGGGAGGGTCTGGGTGGGCCCTCCTACGGCGGCGGCTCTGGTGCGGGACGTGGACCCCGCTCCACCCTTGGCTTAGCCCACTTAGGTGGCACCCCTAGCTGCGCCGGAGGACTTGCGGGCGACCCTGGCTGCGCCCGGCTGGCGGGCGACCCTGGCTGCGCCCGGCTGGCGGGCGACCCTGGCTGCGACCGGCTGGCGGGCGACCCTGGCGGCTCCGGACAGGCGGGCGGCCCTGGAGGTTCCGGACAGGCGGGCGGCCCTGGAGGCTCCGGACAGGCGGGCGGCCCTGGCGGCTCCGGACAGGCGGGCGGCCCTGGCGGCTCCGGACAGGCGGGCGGCCCTGGCTGCTCCGGAAAGGCGGGCGGCCCTGGCGGCTCCGGACTGGCGGGCGGCTCGGGTGGCTCTGGCGGCTCTGGCCCTGGATTCACCAGGCTGGGGAGACATGCAGGAGGCCTGGCTTTGGGCGCAGGCACAGGACTCACCAGGCTAGGGAGACCCACAGGAGGCCTGGTCCTGGGAGGAGGCACAGGATAGACCAGGCTGGAGAGACCCACTGGAGGCCTGGTCCTGGGAGGAGGCACAGGATAGACCAGGCTGGAGAGACCCACTGGAGGCCTGGTCCGAGGAGGAGGCACAGGATAAACCGGGCTGTGGGGGAGTACTGGAGTTCTGGTGCGTAGGCTTGCCACCCAAACTCCAGGCTGAATGCCCACCTTTGCCCGGCACGGGCGGAGCGCAGGCATAGGCCGAACTGAGCCCTCCCAGCACCCCGGAGACACAGTACGCAGCACCGGTGCAGGATAGCCAGGACCGAGACAGCGCACCGGAGACCAGATGCGCTGAGCTGGAACACTCCGACCTGGCTCGATGCCCACTCTCGCAACGCACTTGCGGGGGGCTGGCATGTAGCGCTCCGGGCTATCAACGCGTACTGGGGACATCGTGCGCTTTACTGCATAACACGGTGCCTGACCAGTACTGTGCTGCCTCCTGTAAGCACGGGGAGTTGGCTCAGGTCTCCAACCTGACTCTGCCACACTCCCCGTGTGCCCCCCCAAAAACATTTTTTGGGGGGCTGCCTCTCATGCCTGTTGCGCTCCCTTGCCTCATACCAGGGCCTCTCAGCTATCGCCGCCTCGATCTCCCACTGCGGGCGGCGATACTCCCCAGCTTGAGCCCATGGTCCTTTACCGTCCAGTAATTCCTCCCATCTCCACGAGTCCATACTGCCCCTCTCCTGGTGCTTCTCCTTCCTCCGCTGCTTGGTCCGTTTCTTGGTGGGTGATTCTGTAACGGACGTCGTAGTAATGAAACCAGGGTGAAGCGGAGGATGTGTGTTCATCTTGAAATTTAATTGACGTGTTAAACAAATTAAAATATGTTTTATATTTGAGATTCTTCAAAGTAGCCACCCTTTGCCTTGATGACAGCTTTGCACACTCTTGGCATTCTCTCAGCCAGCTTCATGAGGTAGTCACTTGGAATGCATTTCAATAACAGGTGTGCCTTGTTAAAAGTACATTTGTGGAATTTCTTTCCTTCTTAATGCGTTTGAGACAATCAGTTGTGTTGTGACAAGATAGGAGTGGTATACAGAAGATAGCCCTATTTGGTAAAAGACCAAGTCAATATTATGGCAAGAATAGCTCAAATAAGCAAAGAAAAACGACATTCCATCATTACTTTAAGACATGAAGGTCAGTCAATAAGGAACATTTCAAGAACTTTGAAAGTTTCTTCAAGTGCAGTCGCAAAAACCATCAAGCGCTATGATGAAACTGGCTCTCATGAGGACCGCCACAGGAAATTAAGACCCAGAGTTTGTCACTCCCTGATCTGTTTCACCTGTTCCTGTGATTGACTCCACCCCCTCCAGGTGTCGCTTATTTTCCCTGTGTATTTATCCCTGTGTTTCCTGTCTCTCTGTGCCAGTTCGTCTTGTATGTTAGTCAAGTCAACCAGCATGTTTTTCCTGCCTGCCCTTGATTCTGCCTGCCCTTGATTCTGCCTGCCCTTGATTCTGCCTGCCCTTGATTCTGCCTGCCCTTGATCCTACCTGCCCTTGATCCTGCCTGCCCTTCGGTACCTTTTGGACTCTGAACTGGTTTTGACCTTTTTGCCTGTCCACAACCATTCTCTTGCCTTACCCTATTGGATTAAATAACAAGTTCATTAGAGTTACCAGCCTCAGAAATGTCATCCCAGATAAATGCTTCAGTGTTCAAGTAACAGACACATCTCAACATCAACTGTTCAGAAGAGAATGTGTGAACCAGGCCTTCATGGTTGAATTGCTGCAAAGAAACTACTACTAAAGGACACCAATAAGAAGAAGAGACTTGCTTGGGCCAAGAAACACAAGCAATGGACATTAGACCGGTGGAAATCTGTCCTTGGTCTGATGAGTCCAAATTGGAGATTTTTGGTTCCAATCACCGTGTCTTTGTGAGACGCATAGTTGGTGAACGAAAGACCTCTGCATGTGTGGTTCCCACCGTGAAGCATAGAGGAGGAGTTGTGGGGGTGCTTTGCTGGTAACACTGTCTGTGATGTATTTAGAATTCAAGGCACACTTAACCAGCATGGCTATCACAGCATTATGCAGCAATACGGCATCCCATCTGGTTTGCGCTTAGTGGGACGATAATTTGTTTTTCAAAAGGACAATGACCCAACGCACCTCCAGACTGTGTAAGGGCTATTTGATCAAGAAGGAGAGTGATGGAATGCTGCATCAGATGACCTGGCCTCAACAATCACCCGACCTCAACCCAATTGAGATGGTTTGGGATCAGTTGGACTGCAGAGGTAAGGAAAAGCAGCCAACAAGTGCTCAGCACATGTGGGAACTCCTTCAAGACTGTTTAGAAAAGCATTCCAGGTGAAGCTGGTTGAGAGAATGCCAAGAGTGTGCAAAGCTGTCATCAAGGCAAAAGGTGGCTACTTTGAAATCAAAATATATTTTCATTTGTTTAACACTTTTTTGGTTATCACATAGTTTGTTATCACTATTATTCTACGATGTAGAAAATAGTAAAATTAAAAACCCTTGAATGAGTAGGTGTGTCCAAACTTTTCACTGGTACTGTATAGACAAGCCAATTGTACCAAATAATATTTTTTTTATAAAGCAAGATTTTGTTACATGTAGAAACATCGGTCTGTCTGTAAATCCTTCTATGTAAAACCCTTAATCATTCTCTATCCTTGTTACAAAATATCTGGTTAAATGAGGAATAACTTGGTTCAATTCACACAAAATAATTACTGTTCACAGGCATGTCAACTGTCTAAACAAGTGAGAGAAGATATTTGCTAACATAACACATTGGTCAAGTTGGCACTTCTCTGCCGTATTTAAGAAAATTCATGTTTGGCGTATGATTATAAAAACACTTGAGAATACCATACTTGTGTGAATTTTCAAATATTTATTATGAGGTGAATTGTTTTTTTTATATGTATGATCCTTTCAATTGTTTCCTATATTACCAAGGCATTAATAAACGCTGTCTTCATCTGCCATCAAACAATGTAAATCTCTTGTACTTTGGTATTTTTAACATTCAAATTAAATTGTTGCTGGATCATATTTTTGCCTTATTCTTACTCCTGGAATGTTTGAGTATGGCCTAAATAGAAAAACAGCAGTAGAAATGGTTTGTAACAAGCGGATCTCCCAAAACAACACTCTCCTAAATCTCTTCCATCACCAAGAGTCTCTCTGTGTAATGAATACTCAGGGAGAAAAAGATGTAGATTCACACGCAGAGGGCAGCAGGTGTTTATTTCGCCATTGCAGAAGGCAGGAATCGTGGTCACAGGCAGGCAATGGTCATACACAGGTAGACAAACAGGCAGGTGAATCAAAACTAGGACTGAAGGCTATAACTGGTTCTCACAAACAAGCTAGGAAAAGGCTTAGTAGAGTCAAAACGAACAATACCTCACAAAGGCACAAACAGTATGAACTGAACTAAATAAGGAGCTGATGAGACCAGGTGAGTAACTAACACAGGTGAAAACGAACAAAAATGAAAGACAGGGCTATGTTCAAAAACACAAAGAAACAGGGCTACGTTCCAGAACACAACAAAACAGAACACAAGGTTGACTTAAGAAAATAAATACAGAACCTTACACTTTGAGGCAAAATACTTTTGCCTGAAAATGCACAAGATCACAAGCGAAGCAACAACTTCACAACAACACAGAAGTTTCTCGTGACACCCGAAACACAGAGAGAGTAGTCTTGCACTTTTGAAAGATTGTGTGCAGGTTTGTAGACTTAATGAACTTAAACACTGAGATAACATTTAAGTTAATTGCTAATCAAAGGGTTAGTCGAGGTAAAGGCCTCGGAAATCAGCAAATCACAAAAATTCCTCAAGTTGTCAAATAAGCAGGAGTTTATCAAATAGAATTGAACAAATAGAGGCAGGCCAGGGATCAGGTTTGTCATTTCTTTCAATTGTCCAGTCGATGAGCAACGCACAAGCCAGGCATTGAGCATGTAATCAGAGCCCCATGACAAAGCACACGTTCCCACAGCTGACACTATCTCCCACAGGGCAGGCAGCACAACATCGCCTCTCTGCAGACTTTGACCAAGGCAGGATGGGCACAAGGAAACACACAGAGAGAACAGGACAGTGTATCTATCTCTCACATGGGTACATCGGATGATGGCATGATCATGCTCAATGGCACATATCCATTGCTCAACACATTCCTGGTCTAACTACATACTGTACAGTTCAACAAGAGTTGTAGTAGGTAGTGGTGGAAAAGGCACCCAATTATCATACTTGAGTAAAAGTAAAGATACCTTAACAAAAAATGACTCAAGTAAAAGCGAAAGTCACCCAGAAAAATACTAATTGAGTAAGTATCAAAAGTAAAAGTTATTTTTTTCTTCTCCAAATTACTTATAATAAGCACATCAGTCAGATTTTTTACAGATTGCCAGGGGCACACTACAACACACAGACGTCATTTACAAACAAAGCCTTTGTGTTTAGTGAGTCCTCCAGATCAGAGGCAGCAGGGCTGACATGCAGACGTGCTCAGTCCCCTCCTGTACTCCCTGTTCACTCATGACTGCATGGCCAGGCACGACTCCAACACCATCATTAAGTTTGCCGACGATCACAGACAGCGATGAGACAGCCTATAGGGAGGAGGTCAGAGACCTGGCCGTGTGGTGCCAGGGCAACAACCTCTCCCTCATCATGATCAAGACAAAGGAGATGATTGTGGACTACAGGAAAAGGAGGATCGATCATGCCCACATTCTCATCGACGGGGCTGTTGTGGAGCAGGTTGAGAGCTTTAAGTTCCTTGGTGTCCACATAACCAACAAACTATCATGGTACAAACACACCAAGAAAGTTGTGAAGAGGGCACGACAAAGCCTATTCTCCCTCAAGAGACTGAAAAGATTTGGCATGGGTCTTTAGATCCTCAAAAAGTTCTACATCTGCACCATTGAGAGCATCCTGACTGGTTGCATCACTGCCTAGTATGGCAACTGCTCGGCCTCCGACCGCAAGGCACTACAGAGGGTAGTGTGAACGGCCCAGTACATCACTGGGGCCTAGCTTCCTGCCATCCAGGACCTCATACCAGGCAGTGTCAGAGGAAGGCCCTAAAAATTGTCAAAGACTCCAGCCACCCTAGTCATAGACTGTTCTCTCTGCTGCCACACGGCAAGCAGTACCAGAGCGCCAAGTCTAGATCCAAAAGGCTTGTTAACAGCTTCTACCCCAAGCCATAAGACTCCTGAACAGCTAATTAAATGGCTATCCAGACTATTGCATTGCCCCCCCCCCCTTTTACGCTGCTGCTACTCTCTGTTTATTATCTATCCATAGTCACTTTAACTCTACCTACAAGTACATATTACCTCAATTACCTCGACTAACTGTTGTCCCCGCACATTGACTCTGTACCGGTACCCATTGTATATAGCCACGCTATTGTTATTTTACTGCTGCTCTTTAATTACTTGTTACTTTTATTTGACATTTTTTACTTATCTATTTTTTACTTAACACTTATTTTTCTTAAAACTGCATTGTTGGTTATATTAAGGGCTTGTCCAAAGAGGTTAAGGGCTTGTAAGGAAGTATTTCACTGTAAGGTCTACACCTGTTGTATTCGGCACATGTGACAAATAACATTTGATTTGATTTGACCAGTGATGTTCTCTTGATAAGTGAGTGAATTGGATCATTTTCCTGTCCTGCTAAGCATAGAAAATGTAACAAGTACTTTTGGGTGTCAGGGAAAATGTATGGAGTAAAAAGTACATTATTTTCTTTAGGAATGTAGTGGAGTAATAGTAAAACTTGTCAAAAATACAAATAGTAAAGTAAAGTACTGATACCTAAAAAACTACTTAAGTAGTACTTTAAAGTATTTTTACTTAAGTACTTTACACCACTGGTAATAGGGTATCAATAAGAGCAAACTGATTTTTACTAACACCCTGGAGTTTGGTTATTTGTTGATACTGTACTCCCCACTGATAGATCTACGCTACTTCTATGACCAAAGTTCCAAAGACTGGACCTAAAATTGTGTATAAATGTTCATACAAGAGGTTTCGCAATGATTCCTATGTCAAAGATGTGAATAATATTTGTTGGTCTGATTTGTGTAATGAGGAACATTCGGACGCTGCACTTGAAGCATTTATGAAACTGCTTCTTCCAGTTACTGATAGGCATGCATCCATCAAGAAACTGACTGTTAGAACTGCCAAATCCCCATGGATAGATGATACATTGAAAAACTGTATGGCTGAGAGGGATGAGGCAAAGGGAATAGAAAATAAGTCTGACAAGGCAGCATACTGGTAAACATACAGTAAATTGAGAAATCACTTAACTAAACTAAACAAAAAGAAGAAAAAAACTATACTATGGAAGAAAGATAAATGATATAAAGAATTATAGTAAAAAGCTCTGGAGTACTTCAAATTAAATTCTAGGCAAAAAAGAAAACTCGGCTTCATCCTTCATTGAGGCAAATGGCTTGTTCATAACAAAACCCTTTGATATTTCCAACCACTTTAATAACTTATTTGTTGACAAGATTAGCAAACTTAGGTATGACATGCAAACAGCAAATGCTGGGCCTTCATATTCATGCATAATGGCCGAAATAATGAAATACAAGCACTGTAGTTTTGAGTTCCACAAAGTGGGTGATGAAGAGGTACATTTTTATTGCTATCTATAAATATAGCCCATCTATAATTTAGCCTAAACAACTACCTCTTCCCCTACTGTATTTATTTATTTTGCTCCTTTGCACCCCATTATTTCTATTTCTACTTTGCACTTTCTTCCACTACAAATCTACCATTCCAGTGTTTTACTTGCTATATTGTATTTACTTTGCCACCATGGCCTTTTTTTGCCTTTACCTCCCTTATTTCACCTCATTTGCTCACATTGTATATAGACTTATTTTTCTACTGTATTATTGACTGTATGTTTGTTTTACTCCATGTGTAACTCTGTTTTGTTGTATGTGTCGAACTGCTTTGCTTTATCTTGGCCAGGTTGCAATTGTAAATGAGAACTTGTTCTCAACTTGCCTACCTGGTTAAATAAAGGTGAAATAAAATAAAATAAAAAATAAATAAAAATAAAGACAATACCACATGTTACCGACAACGTGGATGGTAAATTGCTGAGGTTGGTAGTGGAATATATTGTGACTCCTGTTTGCCACATCTCCAATTTAAGCCTAGAAAACAATGTGTGCCCTCAGACATGGAGGAAGTAAAGGTCATTCCACTACCCAAGAGTAGCAGAGCACCCTTTAATGGTCCAAACAGCAGAGCAATCAGCATGTTACTGTCACATCTGCTCCCACTACGCCCTCTGGTGTTCATCCGGTGGCGTCTTAACCTGCAATTCTCCCCCTGTAGTCTCTCTCTCTCTCTCTCTTGGTGTGATTGTGTGGTTGGAGACAGATGTGCTGGAGTCAGAGCAGATCCCAACCAGTTGCAAATCGTCCCATAAATCAAGACCTCTACATAAACTCATTCCTGCCACTTCCACTCTGCCAGATCATAATCTCTGCTCATTATTGCGCTGTCTCTGGCTCCTGTACTACAGCTCACCATCCAACCACCTTGCTCTGGACTTCACTCCCCACCACTGCCTTGGATTCCCCTCAGGACCTGTTTACCCTGTTCAACTCAGTCAACTCCAACCTCACTCTACACTTCTGGTTTTCTGTAACTCATCTGAGCTACCCCGGTTCTGCACTCCACATCTCTCTGTGTACAATAAACATTTTGGTTCATTCATCCCTGCTTCCGCATCTGAGTCCGCTCTTGGGTTCCCCTGTTTTCGCTCCGCGTAACAGTACGACCTGGCCAAGAAATGAACCCAGCAGACTCTACTACTCTTCACCAAATTCTTGTGGGGCAAGGCACTCTTCTTGATCAACATGACTAAGCCCTGAAACCCTGCTGGAGAACATCAAGGAGTTTTCACAGAGCCTGTCTGACCTACAGATCTGAACCTCCGTCCAGCATTCACAACCTGTCTCCAGTTCCTCTTCTCCTCCCCGGGAGCCTTTTGTTCCGACTCCTGAGCTCTATGATGGCAATCTTGGGGTTTGCAGAGCCTTTCTTGTACAATGTTCACTAGTGTTTGAGCAACAGCCCTACTCTTATGCTAGTGAACGAGCCACATTTTTTGGGGATTGGCTGCCTTCGGGGAGCAGTGCTCTCCTGGGCCACTGCGGTTTGGGAGAGACAGTCATCTACCTGCTTCTCCTACAGTGGATTCATAGATGAGCTAAGAAAGGTCTTTGACCACCCGGTCTGTGGAAAGGATGCTGCCAAATGACTTCTGTCCCTTCGTAAAGGTTCTCAGAGTGTGGCTGAGATGGCATGTGAGTTCCACACCCTCGCCACAGAGAGCGGCTGGAATGACGAGGCCCTTCAGGGAGCATTCCGGAACACACTTACTGAGACCCTCAAGGACGAGTTGGTGACCAGAGAGGAGCCTGATGGACTTGACAAACTAATTTCTCTCACTATCCTCATTGACAACCGTCTCCGTGAGCGTCGGAGGGAGAGGGGAGGTAGGGTTGCATGTCCCATGACGTCTGCTTCTGTGCCTTGCTCAATTTCTCCGACTGCATCACATCACCAGGCAGATCCCAATCATGAACCCATGCAGCTCGGCCGGACCCGTCTAGCTCCAGAGGAGAAGCAGCAGCGTATCAGTACTAGGAGCTGTCTGTATTGTGGCCAGGTTGGTCACCTGGTCTCCACTTGTACACTGTGTCCAGTAAAAGAGAGGGCTCAGCAGTAGTGGGGGATATACTGTTGAGCCAAATCGCCTGCCCATCATCTCCCAGACCCCTGCTTGAGGCCTGGCAGAGCCAGGCTTTTCCTCTGCCTGCTCTCGTCGATTCGGGCGCCGAGGAGAGTTTTCTAGACCGAGGGGTTGTTAAGCAGTTGGGCCTGGACATTGTTTTGCTCGATTCACCTCTGGAAGCCAACGCTCTCAATGGAAAACTACTCTTCCGTGTTTTGGAGAGAACTGTTCCTGTTATCCTGCATCTCTCTGGTAATCACCAGGAAAAGATCAGTTTCCATATAATCGACTGTTCTCACCCACCTCTGGTTCTGGGCCATCCATGGTTAAAGCTACACAACCCACAGATTGACTGGTCTTCCGGAAGGATTACTACTCGGAATACATTTTGCCATGCTAATTGTCTACATTCTTCCCTTTATTTTTACTATTTTCTACATTAGAATAATAGTGAAGACATTAAAACTATGAAATAACACATATGGAATCATATAGTAACCAAAAAAGTGTTAAACAAATCAAAATATATTTTAGATTCTTCAAAGTAGCCACCCTTTGCCTCAATGACAGCTTTGCACACTCTTGGCATTCTGTCAACCAGCTTCATGAGGTAGTCACCTGGAATGCATTTCAATTAACAGGTATGCCTTATTAAAGGTTAATTTGTAGAAACGTTTTCCTTAATGCGTTTGAGCCAATCAGTTGTGTTGTGACAAGGTAGGGGTGGTATACAGAAGATAGCCCTATTTGGTAAAAGACCAAGTCCATATTATGGCAAGAACAGCTCAAACAAGCAAAGAGAAACGACAGTCCATCATTACTTTAAGACATGAAGGTCAGTCAAGTTTCTTAAAGTGCAGTCGCAAAAACCATCAAGCGCGATGATGAAACTGGCTCTCATGAGGGCCGCCACAAGAAAGAAAGACCCAGGGTTACCTCTGCTGCAGAGGATACGTTTATTAGTTACCAGCCTCAGAAATTGCAGCCCAAATAAATGCTTCACAGTGTTCAAGTAACAGACACATCTCAACATCAACTGTTCAGAGGAGACTGCGTGAATCAGGCCTTCATGGTCGAATCGCTGGAAAGAAACCACTACTAAAGGACACAATAAGAAGAAGACACTTGATTGGGCCAAAAAACACAAGCAATGGACATTCTTTTTATTTAACTAGGCAAGTCAGTTAAGAAAAAGGTCTTATTTACAATGGCGGCCTTTCAAAAGGCCTCCTGCAGAGACGGGTGCTGGGATTAAATATACAAATAAATTAAATAAAAAATACAGGACAAAACACACGTCATGACAAGAGAGCCAACATAACACTACATAAAGAGAGACCTAAGACAACAACATAGCATGGCAGCAACACAACATGACAACATGGTAGCAACACAACATGGCAGAAGCACAACATGGTAGCAGCACAAAACAGGGTACAAACATTATTGGGCACAGACAACAGCACAAAGGGCAAGAAGGTAGAGACAACAACACATCACGCAAAGAAGCTACAACTGTCAGTAAGTGTCCATGATTGAGTCTTTGAATGAAGAGATTGAGATAAAAATGTCCAGTTTGAGTCTTGGTTGCAGCTCATTCGAGTCGCTAGCTGCAACGAACTGAAAAGATAAGTGCCCCAGGGATGTGTGTGCTTTGGAGACCTTTAACAGAATGTGACTGGCAGAACGGGTGTTGTATGTGGAGGATGAAGGCTGCAGGAGATATCTCAGACAGTAGGGAGTGAGGCCTAAGAGGGTTTTTATAAATAAGCATGGGTCTTGCGACGGGTATACAGAGATTACCAGTTTACAGAAGAGTATAGAGTGCGGTGATGTGTCCTATAAAGTGTATTTTTTAATATCTAGGAATATTTAACTTTCTCTCGTCATCGGAGTAACAACATTAATTGGTGAATGAGGCAAAATATGAGGCAAAATGTGACTTGTGTTTCGCCATCAGCTGGAAGAATGTCGCCTTTTCTCAGCAGGGGGGCGGAGGGATGGTGAATCGGATGAGGCAGCCTCACCGTTGCTCCCTCCTTGCAGGCCATCAGTCCAGAAAAAAAAGCCAATTGTTATGCTCACTTAGGCACTTAGTGCCTCACATGTAATACAACAAATGATCAATTACCAGTGTGATCATATACCTAAACGGTCTGATAAGAACAACATTGGCAGGGCAATTCAAGTATAGCCAATACGCTGTGATAATGTATTAGGCATATAGCCTACTGCACAAACCTCATTGCTACAGAACTGTTTTTAATTGGTTAACGTTGCATTGGCTTACGTTTAAGTAATGTTTATTCGTTTTTTTATCTGCGCTGTAGACCTCGGCTTGCATTTTGACTCAAAGTGATCTTTAATTGATAAAAAGCTTCGATATATAATATATCCCAAAAAAATAGTCGAACACCAGATGAAGCCAAACACGACGCCACACCAAAGATGGCCGAAAAGAAAGACCATGAAAGGTGCCCTGCGAAGTGCCTGTCGGTTATGTCGAGATAAACAAATTTAGGTCCTCTTTCTTGACTTCAGCGAGCAAACTAGCTGAATGCTGTCGTTCAGGTATTCAGATATGCGGTAACAGATAAGGAAATCTCTCAATCAGTTGATATATGTCAGGAGAACTAACTTGGTCGAATTATTAGCACGAAAGTATCGTCATTACTAAGCAGCTTTAGCTAGTTTTGATAGTAAAAAAAAATAGGCGACCCAGCTCATTGTTTTTAGCTAGCTAACGTTAGCGTTGACAAACACCAACAAGCGAACGCCATCTAGCCAGTATCAATTGAATTATAAGGTAAGCAACTACTAGTAACCAATGACCTGTACACGAACTTCAATGTATTAGCTAACTAGGCTTACAGGTGGGTGGATGTATGTTGGTTGGCTAGTTTGATGATTTGTTACTAATTAGACTGCTAGCTGGGTAGCTAGCCAGCTAGCTACGGGCAATATCAATAACCAGAGCCATATGTAAGGGATAATCACTAGGGGCTAACGTTATGTGTACTATGGAAAATAATGAACAACTTGGAATGTTTGTTGCGGAATGGAAGTAACCTTCCACTGAGTTGCATTATTTTCCAGAAAACACATAGAGCACCTAGTTGAAACCCTTTTATACCATGGCTATAAATTAACACATTAGCTGCTAGAAATGTGTTCATTCGCAGGTAGAAATGTGTTCAACACCACTGAAGTAGATAGCAAATCTACTACATAACTACAGTAGTTGCCTTGGTAATCACCGATTTGTAGTTTAGCTAACCTAACCATTAGTCCTAGCTTGCTAATATGAAAATCGAATTCAACAATGCCAATAATGTTTTCAATTCGACTTTTGATTTCAAAAGTTAACTCAAATAGCCATTTAATTCTACCATGCAATTTAGGGAAATATTGCACGCTCTAGAATAACATTCAAACCAATCAGAAACGAGTATTCAACAATGCCATTGTATAAATGTAGTTATAAGCTGGGTGGTTCAAGCCCTGAATGTTGATTGGCTGAAAGACGTGATATATCAGACTGTATACAATAGGTATGACAAATTACTATTTAGTGGTCTAATTACGTTGGTAACCAGTTTATAATAGCAATAAGGCACCTCGGGGGTTTGTGGTATATGACCAATGCACCATCCACATCATTGCTATCCAAAATTAATGAGGTTAAATCTTCATAGCTAGCTAGTGAAGAGGTTAATTAGCTTTCAAGTTAACTTCATGTCATAAGAATTTTTCATGAGTAATATGGCAAGTCAACATTTTACACTTAGATTTTTGTCATTTTCAGACACTCTTATCCAGAGCGATTTACACAAGAAATTGGTGTTAAGTGCCTTGCTCAAGGGCAGCACGTCAAAATATTTTTCACCTAGTCGGCTCAGGGATTAGAACCAGCAACCTTTTGGTTACTGTTCCAAGGCTCTTAACCACTAGGCTGTTCCAAGGCTCTTAACCACTGCTGGGCAGGGCAATAGTTTCCTGTCCCAAATTGTAATCAGTAATGTAACTTTTGGATTACCCAGACTCAGTGATGTAATCTGATTACTTTGTTTCTTTTGGATTACGCTCCCCTTAAGAGATATTAGAAGACAAAGTATCCATCAAACACATTTGGTGTGTCATCATAGTGGTCTCTGACTTGTGGTCAGACTCGTTCAGGTGGAATAAACTTGAAAAGTAATCCATCTAGTTTTTAAAAATATCTCTAATCTGATTACAATATTTTTGGCTTGTAATGTAGCTGATTACAGTGAGGGTTTTTTGTAATCATTTTACATGTAACTGATTACATGTTATCAGTTACTCCCCAACCCTTAATCCAACTATAGTATATCATGGACATTTCTAATAAAAATGTTAGTTAGCTACATATCCTTGTTCTCTAGTGGTTTTGCTATCTAGCCATGTTAATTAAGTGTTTTTATGTCTTCCCACAGGACTGTGTTAATGAGTAGACATGTCTGGTATCGCTCTTAGCAGACTGTCACAGGAGCGCAAAGCATGGAGGAAAGACCACCCATTTGTGAGGAGCTACCATACAAACAATGAAAATAATAAAGTTGTTCTGATGATTTGTAGAAGGCAAGCTTGTTCCTCAAACCTTATTCCCTCCCTCTCTCAGGGTTTTGTCGCTGTGCCTACCAAAAATCCTGATGGCACTATGAATCTCATGAACTGGGAATGTGCCATTCCAGGGAAGAAGGGGGTATGTCAACTTTTACTTTCTGTCGTTTTTATTCTAACAAGATCCAACATCCACTACCAGTCTGTCAGAATGAGTAAACAGATATCATAGTGTTTCTTATAGTAACATAAAAAAATGGCCAACACAAGTACAAATGCAAACTGATGTGTTCTCATTTAAAACTATTTTATATAGTGTGTAAGCACTCCCTCGTGAGCTGGAACAATTAATGGATGTAATAACTATGTTCTTCAATTCTCTAAGACGCTGTGGGAGGGAGGCCAATACAAACTCCGAATGCTGTTCAAAGATGACTATCCTTCCTCGCCGCCAAAATGTGAGTAAACCTGCAGCTTGTTGTTATCGACCATTCACAAGTCATCAAACCAGCATTAGGCTTAGTAATAGAGCTAGAGCCTCCACGTGGCAAGTTATTAGAAGATATCTAGGCTAATCAATTAAGATGAAATTAAAATGACAGAACTAAAGTTAAATGAGAAGAGCAGGCTACAGCACCAAGAGCCAGCAGGTAGGCTGCTTCTTAAGTTGAAGAGGAGAAAGCACAGTTATATAGTCTTAATTAGCCAAGCTAACGTTAGCTCAAGATGGGTACTATGTAATCAGATGATAAATGACTAGCAATAAGTTAGTTTACCAGCGCGAGTTGACTTGGTTGCTATCTCTCTCCCCTTCCTGTTCCCCTTGTCACTCACATCGCATGGCCCCTCGCCTCTGCCTGCTTGAGCTGCAACTCTCATACTGTATATACAGTCATTGATTATAGCTCCGGTTAATAAAGTAGCGTAAATTGTTACACCATTGTTGCATTAGGTAGTTCTATAATATTTCTTTAATCCTCTATATGAGGACGATCAGGACCTATAATTGGTCGTTTTGTGATTACTGCACTTTGATTTTAATTTTGTGAAAAACAAAACGGTTAAGGATTTTTTCTTAACTTTAACAATTCCAATTTAATTAACATTTTAACACCCCTGATGTGCAGTGTTTTGTTCCTAGTCATTTTTTATATCGATGATAAGGAAGTCAACAGAAATGCTTTTTAATCATCTATTCTATATCCTCTCAGGCAAGTTTGAGCCACCCATTTTCCACCCCAATGTCTACCCATCTGGCACGGTGTGTCTTTCCATTCTGGAGGAGGAGAAGGACTGGAGGCCAGCCATCACCATCAAACAGGCACACAAACACACACACACACACACACACACATAAAGAGTGGGAGAGGCATCAGTGCTTTCACCGGTTTGGAGGAATGCACGACATTGGCTCAACGGGTATCAAATTACTGTATTTTTTTTGTGGATCAAAGCATGGTACTCTCTGGTCGAGTGATTGTTTTCTGATCTGCATTGTTTTGTATTTCAATCCATTCTAAAAGCTGACTTAATCTGTTTTGTGTTCACAGATCCTGTTGGGTATCCAAGAGCTTCTCAATGAACCCAACATCCAAGACCCAGCACAAGCAGAAGCCTACACAATTTACTGGTAAGTTTCAGTTGAGAGATACTTTTTTATATTTTTGAATGTTCTACTGTATAATTGATACAGGTAAAGGGGCTCTTAGTGTGGTTTAAGACACTTGCAAACATACACAATCTCACTTCGCTAAACTGAAAATAATAGCCTAGTTGGGTGATACTGAATTTCATAGTGGATTAATCCCCCTTTGTTGCCTCTTTTAGTCAGAACAGAATGGACTATGAGAAGAGGGTGAGGGCGCAGGCCAAGAAGTTTGCCCCCACATAAAGCTCAGCTGAATATCTACCTGAGAAGCCTGATACAACACCTGGGTACTGAACAGCAAGCAGCACTTAGAGGACCAATCCAATGATCAATCTACAATTTGAAATGTTCTTCTTTACATGAGAAAAGTATCATGTAGCCTACATGAGAGCCATTTTAAAACAAAACAAAAAAATCATTTGTCCACATTTTTTGTTGTTGCCTATTTCACTTCTAAAACATGTTTAAAACACTTTCTTATAATTTAATAAGATTGCATTTGGATTTGTGATCTATAAATCAGGATGCTACTTTGCCTTATATTTAGTCTTATCAAATAGTCATAAGGTTTAATAACAAATCATTTCAAATTGCAGTGTCTGATACATCATTTTGTAACTGAATCTGTACTTAAATAAATTACCCCCGTAAGTTAAGTGAGCCTTATTTTTCTGAATGTCTGGTCACATTGAATTTAATTGTAGATTTTTATTGGGATGCCCCTTTAATAAGATGGATGTCAGAGCTGAGAGTGTGCTGCATAGAGAGCTGAAGAGGTTTACCTCCAAAGACTTGAGTGTATGTACATAATATAAATATGTAGGTCCATATGGATCTTATGTTCTTTTCTATTGTTTTAGCAAGTTGATATTTGTGTGTGTGGTATTAAAAGTAATAAACACATAATGTAAGAATTGTGAAATAAAGTTAATTGAATGGAAAATACTAAACGGTGTCCTTTCTCCTTTTACTTTCTTTGCTGATAGTTGAATTTGTAATTCTCTGTGTGTGGTAAATGTACACGTATGAGTATTTAGTAGGGTAGTTTGACCTTTTATGGGGGATTAAGGTATAAACTTTATTTTCCTGTGGTGGCGTTATATTGGATAACTGAATGATCTTTAGCTCTGAATATGGAGTTCAAATGTCAGGTAATGCGCTCTACACTGTATCAGAGCCCCCTTCGCGCGACTACCTTCTAGGATAACTATGATATCATTATCCAGTTAATGTGTTACTCTTCACGCTGATTGGACGATGCGTGGGGTTGAGAAAAAAATAATTTGAGGTAAGATTAGCCACAGGATGGTAAAAATACACAGTGACTGAGGCTCTGAATCGAAGCACAGATGCAAGTATATTTAGGTTGTACTTTTCCCACAAAATAATACCAAATGTAATTTCTCACGTACGGACATTCTATGCAATGCACCTTACATGTGATAATTAAACGTGCCAACGATGGTTATTGTAGCCCAACTGACCCAGCTACAACGAATTCATGTCAGGAAAATAAGGTTGTCACATTTTTCCGGTTTGGTACAGCTTGAGGTTTGGTTTAGGCTATGTCCTAATGAGGGTAAGATTATATTTGAAAAATAATATTTAATTTGAACGCTGATGCGGACACTTGTGTAAAATAATAAATAGGCCTAGACCTTCAGCGTCCCAGTGTTTCTGAAAATTAGCGATTTTGAAAGTAGACGCACTTGTCAACTGCAAAAGTAATCTTATTCGCGGGAGGGCAGCACCGTATAATTCTCTGTTAGGTTCACACTAACCTTTTCAGTGCCTAATAGTCCCATTGAAAGCCAATACAGTTACTATAAATCGAGGAAAGTGTTATCTCTATTTAAACATTAGCATATGTTGATTTGTTATGGCTCATGGTTGCCCAAATGTTTGTGCATCATTAGATTTATTATGAAGGAGCTTATAATGCTGCATCTTTTGATGGAACACTGGACAGTGAATGTTGACATGGGAAACATTCAGGACTCTACCAACAACAAGAATACTTGTGGTCAGGCAGTGCATTCTTTAGTTCTGTTCTCTCCTTACATGACCTAGAATCCTCGTCGCCTTTTGTTTGTTAGTCAAGGCAATGACCTTCACTGGCCAGCCGGAGACAACAGTTGGAGACAAGCCGCAGGTCAGTAGTGTTGGAGAGGGATGGTATAATTCAGTTTATATCCCAAAACGTGGTATTCCACCATAACCTATGCACACAGTTTTTACTTTTTTTTTTATAAATAAAATTAAAAATAAAATCGCTGAAGCTGGAGACTTATATTTTTGTTTTTGCAACTGTGTGTGTCTGTGAGTGTGTGTGTTGGAGGTGAGAGTTTTAGCATGCCCGGAGGTTCCTCCTCTCGTGCTGCCTCACTATACTGACAAAGAGTCAGCCTTTGTCCCTCCCCATTGCTCCTACCACAGCCTGGGACACTGTCTGCACACCAACATCTTTCCAGGTCAGTGTTGCACCAGGTCATTGTTGGGCATCCCTGATTCAGTATGAGAAGTGAATTATCAGCACAGGCAGTGACATATACAGTCAAGGAGTACTGTTCCTCTGTCTAATGGTCATGTTCTTTTCCTGTCCATGTAACTATTCTATTCTTCCCAGGAGCTCCTCTGGTGTGGAAGTCCCTGATAAAATACTCCTACATCGGTCACCCCTTGTCCGCCCCTCCTACAGACGCCCAGCGTTGGTATGGCCGCAGGACTGATGACATGGGTGGGTGACCTGCTGCTAATGCCACTTATTGCTATATCAGCAACTATTACTACCACTACTACTACCACTCCTAGTAGTACTATGAATACAAATAGTGTTACATTATTCATAATATGCTTTGATCAAAAGCTAGATAATAGCTTGATAATAAGCTAATAAGCTAATAATAAACACCACTTATTTGATTACTACTACCAATGAAATGACAACTAGCTCTATCCTTGCTACATCCACTTATACTCAAACCCTGTTTTCATTCTTCCTCATTTTATTTCTTCTTCCATAGTGAAATGGACAGAAAGAAACATTGTGAACCAGAAGTTGAACAAGGCGCTAAAGGCAATGGGAGAACAAGGAGTCTAAATGAGGCCATGGTGCAGTGGCCATTTCACACCCTCACCGCAGCGCCCATGCACCCACCACATTATTCACATCTCTTTTAACACATATATCTACATGCAAACCTTTTACAAACCCTCACATTCAGACACATGCACAAGCATACACACAAACATTGTCACAAACTCTCAAAAGTACAAAAACAACCCATCTCCTGACCTCTAAACGCTGTTTTCCTCTCCGCAACAGTTCTGCCCGCTCTGACTCTGGTCCCTGTCTCCAGCCCCACGTCTCGTCATCCTGCTACTCTGTCCTGGATTCCCCACTCTATTACTCCATTGGATTCCCCTCCAGACCTGCTTTCCCTGTCTCAACCCCTCTCGCTCCAGCCTCGGCCTCTGCACCTGGTTTCCAGCAACCCGCCCGAGCTTCCCCTGACCTGCACTCCATCTTCCTCCTGTGTTCCATTAAATACCTTGGTTACTTCATCCCAGTCTCCACGTCTGAGTCTGCTCTTGGGTTCCCCTGTACCACTCCACGTAACACTACCACTTCGCGGCTGAGCCGTTGTTGCGCCTAGACGTTTCCACTTCACAATAACAACACTTACAGTTGACCGGAGCAGCTCTAGCAGGGCAGACATTTTACAAACTGACTTGTTGGAAAGGTGGCATCCTATGACGGTGCCACGTTGAAAGTCACTGAGCTCTTCAGTAAGGCTATTCTACTGTCAATGTTTATCTATGGAGATTGCATGGCTGTGTGCTTGATTTTTTACACCTGTCAGCAACAGGTGTGGCTGAAATAGCCGAATCCACTAATTTGAAAGGTGTCTACATACTTTTGTGTATCTTATTTTCAGCAAATGTGGGTGTGGGTGTCACAAGCACTTTCATTATGTGGCCTTGAATTAAAAGCTTTAGACCAGCTGTGACTTTTCACTCTATTCTAAGAATAGAAACCAATTAGTCAAACAATTATATCATTTCTAAAATGAAATGTTTGAACACCAAATTACTCATTGTGGAGCTTAGGATATGATTTCAATCTGATTAGAATGATAGAATCCGGGCCCCACTTAGAGTAATTACAAAAAACGTTCCACTAAGCTAACATATGGAATTGTTTTAAGATGGTCATACCAATGATCATTTAGCTATTTGATTTAGAATTTTATGACCCCTTTAGGTATCTTTTTATCGATTTAAAAAAATTATTTTATCAAACATTGAATTTGGCTTTACTGCTATTAGCCCATAGAAATGCATTGATTCACAGATTCATACATGGACAAACACATAGTTGAAAAATAAATCAAAAGTAAGTAAAGTGTCTGTCCTATATCTGAGAGATATAAGAAGAACAGGAAATTATTACATATATTTTCTTGCCCATATTGAACCTTTTTTGGGGCTATTAAACTACTTTCATATTTTCTTCCATTATATTGTGGGCGCCCAAGAGCAAAACGGAGAACACCATCGCGTTTGTGAGGTAATATTAGTTTGCATGATGTGCTTCATTTTACCGGGCGGACAACAGTCTGAAAAAGGACACGTTGCACCTTCACACCCAACTTTTTGAGCAAGACCTCAAAAAGCCCTATAGTTATCAAACTTCAGAGGTGTTGTGATATGATTAGTACACCTTCTCTTTACAAAACATTGTTCTCACCTCCTCCCTTTACACACCACAGCCCCTGTACCCCTGTCCCCCCTGTGATCTACAGATGGAGATTGTTTTTCTTATTGCCTCTGTACACAAACTACACATAACACTGAGGCCTCTCACCAACTTCCCGCCACAAAGCGGACTCTGACAATACAACAAGTTTCGTGTGTGTCACGTACCCCACCCCCGCCACTCTTCTGCAAACCTCCCTAACCCATGCTGCAGAGTGAAAAGTACTCAGCTAGAGCCCATATGTCTGATGGTGTCAAAGTGCCATCATGGCCAAACCAATGCATTCACTCGCATTCTGTGAACAAACAGGCAGTTGTTGCGACACAAGCCTGAACTTCACTTTGTTTATTGAATGCTTTGTTCCTCACCGTTCACATAAAGAGAGTGTTTCACAATGCCCTCCTGTACCAAAAGATAAAGCATGAGTTAAGATGTGCAGATACACTTCACAGGACCTGCTCATCTCAATGTGCTGAGCATCTACAACAGCATGCATTTTGTAATGTTGTGACAAGTAGAGGTTTCGATTGGTTTCTATGATGAAGGGATGATTTTCATTTTCAATACAAATTCATTCCAGTACATTGATTGATACAAAGCATTTCATGTAACTGCGTGACATAAAATAGCTATCTACCTATTGCTTATGTTGTTTTGTAAGTCGCATAATATGTAAGTATGTGAAAGAAATCCAACAATGGAGGAAATGGGTATCATGCTGGAGATCTGACACTGTCAGGTGTGTCAAGTGTCAGTTGTGCAGAGGTGAGGACGGAGTCAGGCGCAGGACACAGAACTGAGTAAAATAACATACTTTACTCAGAAAAATAATCAGCCAAATAAATCCACACAGGGATAACAGACCCTAACACAAAAGACTAACACAAAACCAGGAAACAATCACGCACAAAACATAATGAGAACCAGAGGGTTAAATAGGGAAATAATAATAACGTAATGGGAACCAGTTGTGTACAATCAAGACATAACAAATGGAAAAAGAAACCTGGATCGGTGGCAGCTAGAAAGCCGGTGACAACGACCACCGAACGCCGCCCGAACAAGGAGAGGCACCAACTTCGGTGGAAGTCGTGACAAGGTGCCTGCCATGACCTTCTGCATGACACCATAGACAAACCAATACTCCTTCTATGAGAAAAAGGCCTGTCTTTCCATGGCTACAAAATGAGCTGTTCGATGACCTTTGCTTTGTCATACTAACTCTTTCTATTGCCATTTCTACTTCTGCATTTTATTGACTTTCACAAGGATCTTTTCACTCCATTATCCATTTACTACTTGATTGAAACATTTTTATGACCTAACTTGCTTTCATGCAGTATATTGGAAAAACATTATTTATTTTAACACGTCTAAATGTAGTGTATTCACCTTATGCCTTGATCACACCGACAGTGTCATTGCGCAAAATGGTACACAGCATCATCTGGTTATGTGTGCAACAAAAGTTCAACATTCACCTTCTGCTACCATTTCTGTTTTGCCGTCTACGCATACAGTTTGAGGCATACATTTGATAAATGGAATCCAACAGTATGCACACAGAATGCGCAGAACGCGCTGCAACATAATGTCAGTGTAAACGTGCGTCTCTGTTCTAGCCTACTTTACTGGTGTTCGACTGGAACAGGATGCGGTGTATTCACTATTTATACCTTAACACATAAAGGGGCTCAGGGGCCTAATGGCTTTGCTTGTAGAGTATGTGTTGTAGATAAGTGTTTCTCAATCCTGGTACTAGGAAGGGCTACAACATCCTTGTTTTGGACCAAGCACTATTGCACTTAATTTAACTAATCAACTCATCATCACGCCTTTAATTTGAATCAGGTGTGTGACTGCTAGGGCAAAAACAAAAATGGGCAACCCTTTGGGTCCCCAGTGATAAACACTGTTGTAGAGAATGGTAATTATACTTTTTTTAATCATCAGTGTTTTGTGTGGCTTCCTGCAAGACACAGGCAAATGTCAGCCTTAGCGAGAGGTTGTGGTTACGTGTGTCACCATGATATGTCATTGGGCACTTCAATCGAGAGGGAGGGAGAGAGAGAGAAAGAGAGCGATAGCGTTAAGGAGCAGGAGAGAATGATAGAGACAGAAAGTCAGATTGAGAGAGCGCTAGAGGCAGAGAGAGAGAGACAGTCACAAAGGGAGAGACAGACAGAAAGAGACCTACCTGAGGCTAAGGAGACAGAGAGGAGAAAGCATCTACACAAGTCAAATAGTCAAAACAGAACAAAGAAAGTAGGAGAACAGAATGAGGACTGTGCTGACACGTCGACACTGACTAAGAGGGTAAGTCTGAAGAGGTTGAATACCTATTTGTTTACATGTGCATTAGCACTTACTTTCTGTAAGATTCAACTTAGATTTACATTTTATATAAAAAAAAGCCAAGTTATCATTGAGTATCTATCCCTGTATTGTTCTTGTTATAATCTAGGTGTCATCCGCATCACCGAATGTAGTCATTTAAAACTAACCCTTAGGACGGCAGGTAGCCTAGCAGTTAGTGTTGAGCCACAACGAAGGTTGCTGGTTTGAATACCGGAGCCAACAAGGTGCAAAATCTGTTGACGTGCCATTGTGCAAACACTTAACCCTAATTTGCTTAGTATTACTATGCCTGACTCTGTAAAACAACACATTTCACTGCACCTATCCGGTGTATGTGACAATTCATCATACTGTATGTATGTATGTATGTATGTATGTATGTATGTATGTATGTATGTATGTATGTATGTATGTATGTATGTATGTATGTATGTATGTATGTATGTATGTATGTTTTTTACATCTAGGCCAACCTGGTGAATCTGTCCAACAAGCACTCAAGAGGATAGTGTTTAGACTGTCTAGTTTTTTAGCTGTCTATTGGTGCAAACGAACTTGAACATCTGCCTATTAAGGGGAGACAAGGGTACAAAAGGTTTTCATTGAGAGTTCAACATTTAGTCATGCAGTATTCAGCAGTCTCTGGATGAATGTGTATTCTTTATCGATATCGATTCTAGAGGAGTTTCTGCTGCTGCCTTTAAGTGTGTCACGTCCTGACCATAGAAAGCTGTTATTTTCTATGGTAGTGTAGGTCAGGGCGTGACAGGTTTTTTTTTCTAGTTTAGTTTTTCTATGTTGTCATGTTCTAGTTTTGTATTTCTATGTTGGGTTTTGTTTGGGATGATCTCCAATTAGAGGCAGCTGGTCATCGATGTCTCTAATTGGAGATCATACTTAAGTAGATGTTTTTCCCACCTGGGTTTGTGGGAGATTGGTTTTGAGTTAGTGTATGTTTCTACTCTGCGTCACAGTTTGTTGTTTTTGTTCGTTCAGTTTATTGTGTATGTATTGCATAGTTTCACAGTGAAAATAAAATGTGGAACGACACACACGCTGCACTTTGGTCCGCTCCTTCCTACGACAACCGTGACAAAGTGCCTACCAAAACTCTTCATGTACTGCAGTCAAAGGTGATGACAGTGGGTAATAATGGTATTGGGCTTGTGACTGAAAGATTTTCATGTCGTATATAATCAATTCAGGATGTCCCTTATCAGTATCGTGTCTGTTGCTGTTCTATGCAACTGTTACTCAGGATTTTTACTGTCTAAATGTTTCTGGTGTTCCAGTGCTTTGTTATAACAGACTCTTCATCTTAAGTTTTCATCATCTTTGTTTTACATTTAAACAGTGGTGGTAATGGCCAAGACTCTGTAAGTGACAGTTTCTTCATCTTCTTTTCTTCATCTATGTCATCTTTTGTTTTCCAGTTAGACAGGGGTGGTAATGATGTGGTCCATGCTTCACCTGCTGTTCCTGCTCTCTGTCCCACCAGGCTTCACTCACAACAACCAAGGTAACTAGTGACTTCATGTTACTCTCAGCCTACTCATTCAGATAAGATCTGTGAAAAACAAACAGTACTTGCACCTTGTGGAGAAACACGATTTATTGATTGAATTTATCCCCCCCCCAAAAAAAATAAAAAATAAAATGTAAGTCAGATTTGTGAAGTTGGTGAGTTTGTGGATTTTAAAATGATAAGTGTTACTATACAGTAATAATCTTTTTGGTTTGTCTTTGCTGTCTTTCCCTCCAAGGACTGTTTTGTGTGAATGACTACATCAACAACATCACCTGTGTGTGGAACAGCTCGGGAATAGATCCAGACGTGGCCTGCCAGCTCCTCGGTACAAGAGAAGACTATGAAAACAATTTTTTGTAAGGAATATTTTTTGTCTGTCTTTGTTACTACTGCAATACAGAAAATGACTGCATTGTGTTTTGAGGTATAAATGCATCCTTGTGTAATATTTTATTTATTTTGTTTTGTATAGCCATAGTAGTTGCGATCTCAAACCCTTGGAAGGTCATTCTTTAGGAGGCTGCAGTTTTGTCTTTAAGGGCCATGTAAGTTTTTCCTGATATCAGAATTATATACAGTATGTTATTCTCCATATATATGTTATTTTACATATAATTTTCATTGTTTTCAATACATATCGATTCCTATTGTATTTTTCAAAAGTGAACTAAATATATCATGTGAAATTTATTTTATAAAAACTACTTGTGAAAATGAGAATTAAAGTTAGAATCCTTAGAATTATTCTCCATGAATGTAGAACAGATGCAAAGAGTTCTTACTTTATTAAACATGCAATCTGTTTTCTGACTGTGTTTCTCTACAGTATTTCAGTTCAAACGAGAACCTCCCCAGCATTAAGGTGGAGTGTGACGGGTCTGAGGCGAGAAACCTCATAAAATACACACCTATCAAGCACAGTGAGTGTCTACTTTTTCAGTGATCTTTTTTGTCTAGTGTACCTGCGAGAGCAGCCTCTCACTAAATAGCTGTTCTTCTTCACTGGTTCATTTGAGAATTTGATTCTTGCATGGGCCATATTCAATACTGAATGTATGTACCACTATCAATGTAAACGTTGCTTTGGAAAGCATCTGCTAAATGACATTATTAAGTCTTCAGGTCTCAGACAAGGTTACTCATCACCTGATCTTGGTTCACCAAACCGCCTCCTCTATATTTCCACTTCATGGTATTAGATGACTGTGATATCTCCCTCTGTTTCCTCACAGTTAAGATGCATCCTCCTGGTATCCCGGTCATCAATGGGATTAATGCCACCTGGAGTGCTGGTAGTCCGCTGTCTAAGAAGATCTTTGCATATGAGTTCCAGGTGAAGGTGAAGAGGGAAGACCAGCTATGGGAGGTGAGTGAGACAAACCATTGTGTGGGTGGGTGTGAAAGTGTGGTATTGGCTGAACATGCAGTATTCCTGCTGAATGAGGTATAGTGAATCTGATTAGTGGGTAGTCATGCATAATGCCGGTGCCTGAGTATTTAGCTGTGATTTTTGGCTGATTCTTCACTTCCGTAGACATCAAAGCATGATCAAAATCAAATGTTATTAGTCACATGCGCCGAATACAACAGGTGTAGACCTTACAGTGAAATGCTTACTTACCAACAATGCAGTTTAAAAAAAATACGGATAAGAATAAGAGATAAAAGTAACAAGTAATTAAAGAGCAGCAGTAAAATAACAACAGCGAGACTATATACAGGGGGGCACCGATACAGAGTCAATGTGCCGGGGCACCGGTTAAATGAGGTAGTATGTACATGTAGGTAGAGTTATTAAACTGACTATGCATTGATGACAACAGAGACTAGCAGTGGTGTAAAGGGGGGGGGGGGGTGCAAATAGTCTGGGTAGCCATTTGACTAGATGTTCAGGAGTCTTATGGCTTGGGGGTGGAAGCTGTTTAGAAGCCTCTTGGACCTAGACTTGGCACTCCGGTACTGCTTGCTGTGCAGTAGCCGAGAGAACAGTCTATGACTAGGGGGGCTGGAGTCTTTGACAATTGTTAGGGCCTTCCTCTGACACCGCCTGGGATAGAGGTCCTGGATGGCAGGAAGCTAGGCCCCAGTAATGTACTGGGCTGTTCGCACGACCCTCTGTAGTGTCTTGCGGTCGGAGGCCGAGCAGTTGCCATACCAGGGAGTGATTCAACCAGTCTGGATGCTCTCGATGGTGCAGCTGTAGAACCTTTTGAGGATCTGAGGACCCATGCCAAATCTTTTCAGTCTCCTGAGGGTGAATAGGTTTTGTCATACCCTCTTCACGACTGTCTTGGTGTGCTTGGACCATATTCGTTTATTGGTGATATGGACACCAAGGAACTTGAAGCTCTCAACCTGCTCCACTGCAGCCCCGTCGATGAGAATGGGGGCATGCTCGGTCCTCTTTTTCCTGTAGTCCACAATGATCTCCTTTGTCTTGATCACGTTGAGGGAGAGGTTGTTGTCCTGGCAGCACATGGCAATGTCTCTGACCTCCTCCCTATAGGCTGTCTCGTCGTTGTCGGTGATCAGGCCTACCACTGTTGTTTCATCGGCAAATTTAATGATGGTTTTGGTCTGCCTGGCCGTGCAGTCATGAGTGAACAGGGAGTACAGGAGGGCACTGAGCACACACCCCTGAGGGGCCTCTGTGTTGAGGATCAGCATGGTGGATGTGTTTTTACCTACCCTCACCACCTGGGGGCGGCCCGTCAGGAAGTCCAGGATCCAGTTGCAGAGAGAGGTGTTTAGTCCCATGTTCCTTAGCTTATTGATGAGCTTTGAGGGCACTATGGTATTGAACACTGAGCCTTAGTCAATGAATAGCATTCTCACATAGGTGTTCCTTTTGTCCAGGTGGGAAAGGGCAGTGTGGAGTGCAATGGAGATTGCGTCATCTGTGGATCTGTTGGGGCGGTATGCAAATTAATGTGGGTATAGGTTTTCTGGGATGATGGTGTTGATGTGAGCCATGACCAGCCTTTCAAAGCACTTCATGGCTACAGACATGAGTGCTACGGTCGGTAGTCATTTAGACAGGTTACCTCAGTGTTCTTGGACACAGGCACTATGGTGGTCTACTTAAAACATGTTGGTATTACAGACTCAGACAGGGAGAGGTTGAAAATGTCAGTGAAGACACTTGCCAGTTTGTCAGCGCATGCTCGCAGTACACGTCCTGGTAATCCGTCTGGCCCTGCGGCCTTGTGAATGTTGACCTGTTTAAAGGTCTTACTCACATCGGCTGCGGAGAGCGGTGATCACACATTCTTCCGGAACAGCTGGTGCTCTCATGCATGTTTCAGTGTTATTTGCCTCGAAGCGAGCATAGAAGTAGTTTTGCTCGTCTGGTAGACTCGTGTCACTGGGCAGCTCTCGGCCGTGCTTCCCTTTGTAGTCTGTAATGGTTTGCAAGCCCTGCCACATCCGATGAGCGTCAGAGCCGGTGTAGTACGATTTGAGTTACACACACTCATCTCAAATCAGGATTTCAGCCTGAATAGTTTGAGACAGTCTTCTAGCTTTGCAGTGATTATGCTTATTTTTGTCTACCTGTCTGTCTCTGTCAGGAGGTCAACAATTTGACCAGACCAAAGCAGGAACCGTGGATGGAGCTGGGTGTGGAGGAGAGTGGGATTCATCACATCAGGGTGAGAGTCAAGCCAACCCAACCCGCCTCTAGCCACTGGAGTGAGTGGAGCCCCACTGCCTCCTGGACATCAGAGGGTGAGGTCTCACCAACCTTTGCTACGTTTGATGCCATGCCATGCCACAAACTTAAACATTACATCTACTATATGTTCGGTCATGCAGAAGACTCTATCCTATTCAGAGAAACTGACAGGTGGTGCATAGTGAAGTTCATGCGGCCCATACAGGAATAAAACTCATTTGCTTGTCTACAATATTGTGTTAACGACCCGTGTTAAATACATCCAGATGCATTTCTGAGACATATATTCCAACCGTGCTTCCATTCTGTGTTTCAGTGGAGTCCACGGACCTGACTTTGTGGCTGGTGTTGAGTGGTGTGTTTTTCACTCTCATCGTTGTCATGTTGCTAGTCTTCTACAAAACACATATTAACAATAGGTGAGTTATGCGTAAAGGTGGATTTATATGCGTATTGCTGGGTCAGATCAGGAGTGAGGACCCACAACCTTTGTCTCAGTGAGTTCATTTGGTCTTGTGCCATGTTGATGACGGGGCTTGATTTTTACCATTGATTGCATAATCCAATATGAAGCAGAATTTGCTGTCAGGACTGTTTGGGTATGTAGTGTCAAGTTAATTCTGGGACAGACCCAAGATGGTTTATTAAAATCCATGTTGTTTTGGTGCTCTACAGGAAACACCAGTATGTGCCTGACCCCGCCAAGTACTTCCAGCCACTTAACTCTGTCCATGGTGGAAACTTTCAGGTACCTGGAAAATACTCCAACTTCCTGCTAAACTTAAACTGTTGAACCAATACAATTCTGTGTATGTGGCTTTATTCACTAGCGTGAATGTTTTCTTGATATGAAAACCTAGTGGACAGCCTAATATAATATTCTTGAACCTGGTTGAGTGGAAATGCCCGCATTTATGTCCTTATTTAACTTTACTTACTACTTACTTACATTTGATGCTTACAGTTGGGTAACTGCCGTCGTCAAAATGAGACCAAGGTGCAGCGGAGGATGTGTTCATCTTGAAATACTTTAATGGACTAAATGAACACTTACAAAATAAACCAAAAACGACCAGCAACAGTTCTGTCAGGTTGTAAAACTAAACAGAAAACATTCACCCACAAACCCCAAAGGAAAAACAGGCTGCCTATGTATGACTCTCAATCAGCAACAACGATCTACAGCTGTTCCTGATTGAGAGCCATACATGGCCGAAACAAAGTAATACACCAACATAGAAAACGGAACATAGAACGCCCACCCATGTCACACCCTGGCCTAACCAAAAATAGAGAACAAAAAACCCTCTCTATGGCCAGGGCGTTACAAGTTGGGAACAGTCTCTTTAGTTGCCAGTAAAAGGAAAGTGCCCAGCCACAGTAAAAACCCAAAGAAAACATTAATCATGAGCATAGGCTCCTTGATGTGGTTTCTCTGTTGGTTTGAATTCCTTGCAGTAACAGTTAGATGCAGACATAGACACGCTCTCTCTACCACACGCACACATTAACACACCAATAAACTCACGTATGCACTCATTTTAGACTTACAAACAAGCACACAGACACACACTGATCTTGCAGTATCTTTCAAAACTTGATACTTGCCAGTGTAGATGCAGTAAAATATTTATCTTTGTCATTTTGCCTAAGTATCAGCATAACTTTAAATTTCACCAATAACTGACACTGTACATTGCTACGTATACTGATGTGTGTCTCTGGCCCTCCCCATGCAGAAATGGCTGAGCCCCTTGTTTGCTCCAAAGTGCTTCATCACCGCCCAGCTCGGCGAGGACATCTCCCCTGTGGAGGTGTCTGGAACAGAAGTCTGGGACATCACCGACTCCACCAGCTCCACCACCGCTGCCTTCCTCCTACACTCTGACCCCAACACCCAACACCGCGGCCAGTCCTCCTGCTTCTCCAACATCGGCTACTTCTACCCCAGCGGCCTCCGCATCGAGTCTTGTCCCGTCTACTTCACCTACCAGGGGGAGCACAGCTCTCTCTACGCCACCACCACATGCTCCTCCTATGAGCTCTTGGAACTTCTCGGTCAGCTGCAGAGGGAGCCCCAGAGCCCAGACTCTGGGTTCGGCATAGAGAGCGTAGATGGGAAGGACCAGGTGGAGGAGGAAGGAAAGGGTAAGAAGGAAAGGGATGTGGCTCCAGTTGACCATCATTCACCCCCTCTTGTCCTACCAGTCTCCCTGCCTGCTGGGATCCCTCCAGGCCCTCACCATCCCCTGAGTCTCCCTCAACTCCCCCTTCATAATCCTGAGTCTAACTCTGCCATGGAGCCTAGCAGCAGTTACAATGCCTGGCCAGTAGAGACTGCTCTAGGCAGATCCTCCTCAATGACAGTGGAACCCAGTTGTAGCGGCTATTTGACCATTAATGAGCTGCAGAATACCCACAGCAACAAGTCTATTTGAACAATCCATTTTTTACTCAATTTACATTTTACTTAAGCTGTTGAACTTATTCTTCGTGCAAACTATGACACAAGGCTCAGATAATGCAGGTACAAAATAATTTTTTGTAGCTTAGTAGCTTATTTGTATTTTATATACATTTTGTATATTACTTGTATTACTATTGAGGCAGCTGGTTTGCCAATGCGTTGTTACTTTATCTCAGAAAGTTAGTGCTGCTAGTTGTTTTTGTCTTTAAATGCGCTCACTGACAGCTTGTTTGTATGAAGACCTGAATAAAACCTCTGGCAGAAGAGAAGTGGGTCAGCCTTAAACGTCCTATGTTTGTGGGCTTAGGTAGTCTGCCCTACAGTACCAAGCAAAAAGGCAGTAACAGCTAATTTGGTCGAAAATGAGTTAGGCATTTTTGCTACATTAAATACATGCTTAATCATGTGGACAAGTATCCTGCCTCTAATGTATTGTGTTTTGGAGAAAATGGGGGTCATGTTAGCAGTAATTGCATAAGGTTACTGTGAAACCAAGGTAAATAAAAGCAATTTTTCTCAGTTCCACGCTATGAGCAGTTACTGCATTTTTGCTTGGTAGGGCAGTTAAAGTGGCAAAGAGTGGGCAAGTGGTCCTGCTGTATGTGTGTTTGTGTATGCATGTTGGTGTGTTTGCGTGCGTGTATCAGCGGCAGTTGGTTCTGTTTAAGATGAGGGAGGACCATTTAAAAAAATGTTATGAGCATTGTGTTATTTCTATTACAGCATGTTGGATGACTGTCATTCATATTCCATTCACCCAGTTCAATGTAACATCAATAGGTTTAGGCTACTACATGATACTCAAATTTTCCCTATACCCATCATGAGGTTGTTACAACCTAGCCTAAGAATGAAAGTTTACAACGTAGGTACACACAGGTCGAGAGAAGTTAAAGATTACAGACAGTGACACATTGATAGACAGCGACACATTCAATCCCGCCTTGCACACTCTTGTCTGCATCTAGCTGATCTAGGGTGTAGTCATTAGTACAACAGTTGCAAATGAGAGTTTCTATTGTACAAATTTGGGTATTTTTATCCCAGTTTCGTTCCATTCGCTTACGTTTAAGAAACATTTAAACAGAATTGGTAGAATGAATAGCACCCTTGATCACATGAAAACACAGTTCACTTTCATAGCAGTCACGCTGTATTCCTTCTCGCATCCATGCACTCTCCTCTCACCTTTTCCCTTCATTTTTGGACTTTTTTTTGTGTTGACATTAGCTGTATGTGACCATGTGAAAAAACATTTCCAAGCCAAACAATATCATAACCGCTACACACAGTCTACATCATTGTCACCATATTAGCTAAAGTAACGTAATAACTAATAGAACTAGCTAACACGTTAGTAACCCTACAATCATGCAGTAACGTTACAGTGTACAGTTAGTAAGCAGTTTAGAACTTGCCCCGGTGGCAATACATTTGTAAAACCAAAAGCTTACCTTGAATCGGAAGTGTTCAAATGTTGTGTTGGATAGTCATAGCTAGCATCCCTCTGTTTGAGCAGGGTGTTTGAGTAGGCTAAACTAGCTAGCTGCATCTGCTAGCTAAGTAAGTGAAACTGAAAGTGAAAAAATAATGACTCTCTCTATTTCTCTCTTGCTTCTCCTTCATTTTGGAATAAATTAATTTGTTCAAAACTGTTCAGATATTGTCTTTTTCTCTCTTCAAGTCAACTACTCACCACATTTTATCCACTGCAGTGCTAGCTAGCTAGCTTATGGTTTCAGTACTAAATTCATTCTCTGATCCTTTGATTGGGTGGACAACATGTCAGTTCATGCTGCAAGAGCTCTGATAGGTTGGAGGACATCCTCCGGAAATTGTCATAATTACTGTGTAAGTCTATGGAAGGGGGTGAGGACCATGAGCCTCCTAGGTTTTGTATTGTAAGTCAATGTAACGAAAACGAACAAACTTCCGTACTTGACTTTAGTGCCCCCAAAAATGTATACTTCCAGGTCAACTGTAATATGAATACCATTGTAAAGCACAATTTCTACGCTTTCCAGCAAAATCAACCTTCAATCAGCCTTCAGACCGTCATGCTGCCCATCTCTGCATGATTGAAGAATGCAATGGCCTTTAAAAAAATTGTGGTGGGGAAGAGAAGGCTACTGAGTAATAGTGAAAGGGGAAGAGATGTCGTGTGGGGAAACTGCTTTTTTCAACCGATTTCTCAAAAAATGTTAAAACACTATAAAGAGTTTATATAATGTATCATTATTTTAGGGCGGTGTTTTTTTTTAGGGTTTTTAGGGCGGCGCTAAAGTTATCTTCTCAAGTAAACTGCGGCTGTCTCGCGGCTTTTAAGAATCATGATGGCGTGCAGAGATGATGCGAAAAATGAATGCATTCAGTTGTACAATTGACTAGGTATGCCCCTTTCCCTGTCCCTCCTGCTACCCCTGGTGGAAAGACTCTGTACGGCACACAATGTGTTGCATAGTGATATGTCACAATGTATTGTACAGCGTTTTTTTCAACTTTTCTCGCATACTATTGGTCTATTACTATGTCAATCAACGCTGGAATAGAAGGGTAGTTTACACCCCGTATTTTGATGCCAACACAGTCTCTACAGTCCTATTAGTTTTCATCGCAGCCTTGTTTGAATGCCGCGTTATGCAAAATCTGTATGGAACAGAGTTAGCTACCGTTACCCAGAGGAGGACGGAAGCTAGCTGTCCTCCAGCTACACCATGGTGCTACCCTACAGAGTGCTGTTGAGGCTATTGTAGACCTTCATTGCAACACAATGTGTTTAAATCAATTATTTGGTGACATGAATATATTTAGTATAGTTTTATATAAAAAAAATTGCCTTTGAATTGTTTTACCAATTTAAAAAAAATGAAATTCACTGAGGAGGAGGGTCCTCTCTGATTCAGAGGGATTGGGTTAAATTCGGAAGACACTTTTCAGTTGAATGCATTCAGTTGTACAACTGACTAGTTATCCCCCTTTCCCCTTTCCCTTATCCTCCCCTTCCTCCTCTGAGGAGCCTCCACTGGTGTGTGTGTTTGTGTGTGCATGTGTGTGGGCCTGTGAGTTTTGATTTGAGAATGTAATTGTGTAACAGGTGGTTTGATTTGAGAATGTAATTGTGTAACCGGTGGTTGTGGCTTATGAAAGCTGGGATGCGAAATTAGGTCTGTTTGTGTGTGTAAACATGTCCTGTCAGGTGTGTGAATGAGTTTATGTATTAGTATGTGGTCTGACATTTAACTGTGACACCACGTATTTGTCATTGAACCAATTGCACTTTACGGCAGTGAAAAGTCCCCTCATGGGGCTGAGTTCACAAGCGAAAAGTCCCCTCATGGGGCTGAGTTCACAAACCTGTTCTACTAACACACTGAATCCTCAGGAACCGAATATCAAATTAGTCAGAATAAACCAAATTACAACTACAGACAAACCTAAACTACATTACTTATGGGGAAACACAAACAGAAGCACAAAGTAAATGCTGTCTGGCCCTAAATCGACAGTACACCATGGCAAACTATTCAAATCAAATCCTAATCAAATTTTATTTAACCACGGTTACAAAAACAAAGTACAGGCTCAGTGAGCACAGCCTTGCCATTGAGAAGGCTAGACACAGGAAAACCAGGCTCCGTGTAGAGGAAAGGCTGTCGAACCACTTCCCCACAGCAGAACCCGAGTCAGAGCTGCATTTCCTGACAATAATTTTGCTATCATTGTCTGATAGTGGTCTGAGTAAGGGGTGGAAAACTTACAACTAGCTGTTATTGGCAGAGACATTTGGAACTCTGTCTGTTAGTGTTCTACAAACCAATTTACTGCATGGTGATATCACCATGGAAAGCCAAAACTCCCACCCATCAAACCTGCTGATTAGAAGGCCCTGTGCGGATTGTATTTTCAACCAGCAACTATCAGGAAATAACACTAATACATTTTTTTCACACTTTTACAGTGTTCGTTTCGTCAGTTGTTTTGTCTGCATTGGGCCTTTAAACAGTTTAGTGTGGGGTCAGCTTTTTACCACCAGATGGCAATAGAACAAATACCACAGAATAAATCCTCTACCTTGTAATGTACAGCCAAGAAAACAATAACAGACCTAAAACACTGATTGGCTTACCTTAAAAGGGCAATCTGCAGTTGTTACATACATTTTTTTACTTTTAGATTAATGATATATACCCATTGATTCTTGAAGAATATACCTTATAAATATGTTATGAGCTTAGTTCAACTGTCTTACCCCACCAAACCCCAAATATAAGCTTGTTCTTCTCCAATGTTTGTAAACAATCTAATTGTAAAGAAACACTGAGTATGCTTCAGAACATGGTTAAAACCATAATTTTGATCTCATGGATTGTCAGTCCTTGCATCCATAACTCTGTCTATGAATGTTATAGTGGTTACACTTCTCCATCCCTCAGCTATTTACATAAACAGTGTCAGGGTGTACCGCTTTGCTATTGTTTGATCTGCAGATTGCCCCTTTAAACTCCAAAGACTAGAATGGGAGGAGCCCTATAGTTTTATAACGATAACAGTAAGGCTGTTATGACAAGCCAACTTCACAGAGTCTATATAGTATGACATCTTCGAAGAGTTCACACTGCTGGTAAATCCACAGTGGGATTCCCTGACATTTTCAGCTGCTCACAAAGAGTTTTCATACTCCTGTGTATTATGCTACAACTTCTCTATAACTAAGAAGAATGAGTGTATTCAAAGAGAAATGATAAGACGAGGTGGTATCAAGTGATTCAATTGATAGAGATACAAGACTACTGAAAGTCTAACTAAAGACTCCCACATGAATCTCGAAAGCAGAAGGTCACTGTGAACTTGGCTTACTACCTTTTTTTCTGTAGAATTTGTATCGTTTTCCATCTGTACACTATATGAATTCAGGAAGAATTCTCCATTGAATTCGCCATTGATATTTACATATTTTCCTCAGCCATAAGTCCTAACATTGCACTTGTATAAGACTCTGGTACCTCCATCTGCACAGAGTATGGGGAGCCTGCTTTATTTTGTCTCGTGTGAGTCTCTGTTTGAGGATCCCCTGCCTGCCTGTTTGTCTGTCGCCCTCCTCCTCAGCTTGTGTTGGGGGATGAAGCTACAATGACAGAGAGAGACAGAGGGAGAGGGAGGGAAATAAAAAATCATGACTAGCATACAGTAATTCTACAAAATCAGAGCTTGTCTTGGAACGGGTCCACCCTGGAATCTGAGGATGTAGGGCCAAGTCGAGTGTGTCTGTCCTCTTTATTTGTGTGGATTAGAAACAGAGCCCGGAGGAAAGTGTCGACGACACTGTAATCGTAACCAAGATACAGACTAGCCTAAATTAGAGGGAGGGAGCATATGGAAGCACTTCTATTTGAGGCAATAGGGATAACCAGGGACAAATGTGGATCGTGTTCCAAAAATCCACTTTATTTCCCATTCATTCCAGATGGTGTGGTGGACTTCAAATAAAAGCCATACAAAATGTGATGTTTCTCATATACTTTCTCATCATGCCTGGCATTATATACAGACTTTTACTTTACTGAGATTATTTTTACAGGGACAATGCACATTAATCAACGTTTCAGTTTTAGCCAGCCGGCTAATTTTCAGTACCTGCAGTACCTGGGCAGGTTATTAAAAACAACTATAATACCAATACAGACAAACAAAGAAACAAAGAGCAGTGAGAACATGCAGAGCAACATATGACAAGCAACACTTAGCACACAGACAGACAGACAGAGCAATAGCACAAAAAGAAACAGAACAAAATATATAAAAGCAACAAGCAAGCTACAGACAAAATATATATATATATATTTTTGTAGGCTGTCATTGTAAATACGAATTTGTTCTTAACTGACTTGCCTAGTTAAATAAAGGTTAAATAAAACATATAAAGAAACAACAGATAACATGGAAAGCGGCAGTACATTGCTAACAATGATGTTCACAAGTCTGATTGTCCTTTAGACATGTCTTTATGTATTTTGTGAAGGTGAGATAGGTGCTGCACAGAGAAAGCAGTTTGAATAAAGGTGTTTTTCCTTGATTAAGGGAATTATACAGTCACTTCTCATGGCAGACCTTGTGGATCTGCTGCCATGGCTTTTGTCTTTGACAAAAGTGCTAAGTGGGGGGAGGGGGGTGGGGGTCAGGCCATTTAGGATCTTGAATACCAGACATGCATCGGTTTATTGCACAAGATTTTCTGAACTCAACAGCTCATGCTTTCTGAGGATGTAACAGTGATGATGGCAATTGGGCTTTATATCAAGTACGTTGAGAGCCTGTTTTGTAGACAGACTGAATGGGTTTTAATGTTGCCCATCTAGTCAAGCAGTATGTTGAGTAAGGGGAGTATCATAGAATTAAAGTACTGTTTTGCTGTCTCTGTAGTCAAACAATGTCATATGTATTGGAAATTAGCTAGGTTCAATTTGAATATTCGAGTTACCCTTTTCACCTGCTTTAATTTTTTTGGGGTACTTTCGTGATATCCAAATGGTAGTAACAGACTGGTCCCATCGCTGCAACTCCCGTACGGACTCGGGAGAGGCAAAGGTCGAGAGCCATGCGTCCTCCGAAACACAACCCCGCCAAGTCGCACTGCTTCTTGACACACTGCTCACTTAACCCAGAAGCACCAATGTGTCAGAGGAAACACCGTACAGCTGGCGACCGCAGTCAGCGTGCATGCGCCTGGCAGCCACAAGGAGTCGCTAGAGCGGGGCAAGGACATCCCAGCCGGCCAAACCCTCCCCTAACCTGGACAACGCTGGGCAAATTGTGCGCCGCTGTCACGACTTCCGCCGGATCTGTAGTGACGCCTCTAGCACTGCGATGCAGTGCCTTAGACCACTGCGCCATTCTGGAGGCTCTTTCACCTGATTTTTGAAAGAGAGGTTGGAATCAAGTATGATGCCAAGGTACTTAAAAACAGATACCACCTGGAGCTTCTCCCCTGACACAGACATCTGGCTGAGTAACATTAGTTGCCCTCTTTGTGAAGAACATACTGACTGTTGTTTCTTTTCACATTTAAATGAAAACATGAGTCACTGAGCCACTTTGTAACATGGACCATTGCAGTAGTGAGATCTTCTGCAGCCTGTTTGCTTTTTGCATGCACATCATTTTATGATTGATGAGGGGATGAGCCACAGGTTATTACTTTGGGATATCAGGGGATCTTGGACAAGAGAATGCCACTGGTAGGTAAACATACATTCATAATCCATTGTCCTAGATTTGAAACAGAAACAAATCTTTATATCTCAGCAAAAATCTTACCCAAGTTTGTTGAATGCCACAACCATATGAACTACTGCATTGGTGTCCATGTTTCAGTAGACACTCCAAAGAACAAACACACGGACACAAGGTCAAATAATGTTTGCCACCTCATAAAAAGGAATGAGTTCTGCCTGGTGGAACACTGACTATGTCCCAAATGGCACCCTATTCCATATATAGTGCACTACATTTTGGATGCAGCCTCTCTACCTTCTGGTTATTGGTGGGCAATTAAGTTGAATAGAGAAAAGGAGCGAGTCTAGAGAGGGTTATAGAGGTTTTAATGAGATGAGAAAATGAGAGGTCATCTTGGGGTCAGTGGTTAAGGCCTAGGTGTGTCAGAACAAACTGTATAAACATGTGACCACTTGTAGGAAAGGTCACAGGTCAAGAGCTCATGTCAACAATATGATTGAGGAGGCTCATGCTGAAGAATTTCATTTTGGAATCTCACTATTAATATATCCCCAAATATAAATAATTTATTGTACATCTGGTGTTTTTGTATTATTTATTCATGTTCATTCATTTATTCAAATTGAAGGATAGTCAATGAAACAAAATGCATATTGATGTAGTTTAAAACATGGTTTGATATGTGATTTATCAGTTCCCCTTCCTTCAACACATTACATTTGTGGGACAATTATGTTCTCACAGCTGAATGTTTTTGGATGTTTTGCAGTTTTCTCTTTTAAGATTAGGAGTAGTGTTGACATTGGCGGAAAAGAAAGGTACAGAGAAAGAGATAATGGTTGAGTAGCTTGCAGTTGAAAGGTGAATCAATAGTCTGAATGAAAGCATATAGAGCTACAAATAACGTTTTAAAAATAGCCTTCCTTCCTTATTTCCCCCCTCCTTTCCTTCCATCCTTATTTCCTCCCTCCCTCCCTTCCTTCATAGATATACACAAACCGGTACTATTGACACTGGAAGTTCAAGGGAGGACAGTCAGTGTCAACGTAGTAGAGTCAATAAAATATGGGTCAGATGTGTCTGTTAATGTCATGGAGATGAAAGAAGAAGAAGAACACGCCTGACATAATTACATAACAGTCTGTGGAGTCTCCTTCAATCCTGGACCCCTAGGCGGTAACGCGCTCCAGATGTGCTTGTGTTACACGTGTACACCAATCTGAAATCAACTTCCGCTCTCGGCTCACAGCAATGGCAATAAGAGCTCATCCAAAAACTTGCAGAGGGTAAATAAAAATAGGCCTGTTCATTCGTTTGCTGCAGGTAGACGGCTGTGCCAACATGGTTGTGCTGAATCTGTGTCTATTCTAATTAACAAAAACTATTGGGCCCAATAAATAGTAAAACATATATTGTCTCTGCTAAAAGTGGATCTCGTGTGCGCACGTGTGTGTGCTTGCCTGTGTGCCTGCACATGGGCATGTGTGTGTTACTGTCCCTTCCCCAAGGTTTCTGCCACCAATTCCTCCCCAGCGATGGTCCTCCCTCCCAATCTTTTCCTTCCCTCAAGCTAGCCTACCTCTCCCCTCTGCCGCCCCTCACCTTCTGTCTCCACCCCAACAATAACACTACCCCACCCTGTCTGTCCCTGACTCCATGTGTAAAACCCTGTGCCCGATTTCTCCTCAGAGTGCTAGCTCCCCTCCAGGCCCTCCACACTCCCACACTAACATCTGCTTCCTCCTCTCCTTTGTGGCTTGAGCTTTTACAGATGTGAAGCAGCAGAAAAAAAGAGCAGGGGGAAGGAATTCACCACAGCAGAAATACAGGACTGGACTGGAAGGATGGCAGACAGTACTTACAAAGGCAATGGGATGGCTTCTCTTGAGCCTCCCGCAACTATTATGCAGATGTAGTGTAATGTAGTGTAGGGTAGCGTGTGTGTGTGTCCACTGTTTGATTGGTTATGGGATATTACTAAAACGTTCCTATGTGTGTTCTAATTCATTTCTTTAACAGAATGTAATAAATGGGTGTTCAAACAGAACCTCCAGACATAGCCTATACATTCCATCTGTTCTGTATTGTCAGAGCCCTTAAGCATTCCCGTCATTTTTCATGAGTTATCAACTTTGAAACTGGCTCAAATTAAGATCTTTTTACCAGTTTTTTATTTAGTATTTCTAGCTATTCTTATTGTTGTCGATGTTGTTTTCATAGTTTTTATGTGTATCACTTTGCTTTGGCGATATTGAATTTGAATTTTAGAGAGAGAGAGAGAGAGAGAGAGAGAGAGAGAGAGAGAGAGGCTGACTCAGGATTCTCCTCCTCCCCTCCCCTCTCTCTCATCTCTCTCCTCGGCTGATCGACACGACTTGCAGAGACTTCTACGAGAGGTAAGTTACAGCCTGCTTTACTATCAATCACATTAACTGTCATTCTGCTGTAGCTTCTGCACAATGCCAAGAGTGCACGTATCAAGCAGTCTCGCATCTTTTATTTGGCTACATTAAATGTAATGCCTCACTGATGGGCGTCGCCAGAACTTGCAGAGAGGAGGATAGAGCAGCACCAGAGAGCTGGCCAAGTTGCATATCAGCAGCCGCAGCTTGTTTCAATAGTTGGCTGCCTCTCTACATGACCATAGTGGCATGGCCGTAATTAAAAACATGTTTTTTAGGAACTCAATCTCAAATTACCTTTGAGAGTTGGAATAGTAGAATAGACAAGGTGCAATTTCAAAACTTAGTTGTGCATCAGCGCTTTTCCTCTTGCTATATGTCACTCACTGACAGTCACTCAACTAAACCATGTCATAAAACATTTTTGGATTAGTCTAGGGGAGAATCTCAATTGTATACTCCTTGCGTCCTCTCTCCTCGCCTCCTTTTTTAAAACCCATTGGAGGAGAAGGTCAGAGGGGAGGGATCTCTGGCTTTCTCAATCAATGGGTTTCGAGAAGAAGGCAAGGAAAGAGGACACGAGGAGTGTGCGTTTGAGATTCTAGTTAGCTGGCTAGACTATCTAAATTTGTAGTAATCAGGGCAAATTATCGACAGGTAACACTGGGCCCCCATTGATTTTGTTTGTCACTCTCAGTCAGATATCATATTAGCATGACATTTACAGCTAATTCCTTGCAATTCTACACGTTTTGCCATGGGCTGGGGATAATTTTTTTGCAGTTTTAAAGCGAATTCCATGAAATTCTACATATTTTGCCATGACTTATGTCATGCTAATATGATATCTGAGTGTGAGTGACAAACAAAATTTCACAGTATTATTCCAACATCATAGTGTGGACTTATATATTAAAACAGGAAAATCACTTTTTTGACTACACTGAGCCTTTAAAAATGAACTATGCAGAAATCGCCATTTCCTGTTTGCAAAAATTCTAATAGTTTGCATAATTTCAGTTTATGTGACAAAACAAGAAAGTATAGTGTAGAGAATATTGTGCCATTTAAACAACTGCCACATAATGAAAGTGATTGTGACACTCACATTTACTGAAAATAAGATACACTATATACACAAAAACATGTGGACACCCCTTCAAATGAATGGTTTCGGCTATTTCAGCCACACCTGTAACAGGTGTATAAAATTGAGCACACAGTCATGCAATCTTCATAGCTCAGTGACTTCCAACGTGACACCGTCGTAGAATGCCACCTTTCCAACAAGTCATTTAGTCAAAAATCTGTCCTGCTAGAGCTGCACCGGTCAACTGTAAGTGCTGTTATTGTGAAGCGGGACGTCTAGGAGCAACCACGGCTCAGCCGTGAAGTTGAAGACCACACAAGCTCACAGAACGGAACCGCCGAGTGCTGAAGCGTGTAGCGCTTTTAAAACGTCTGTCCTCGGTTGTAACACTCACTACTGAGTTCCAAACTGTCTCTGGAAGCAACATCAGCACAATAACGTTTGTCAGGAGCTTCATGAAATGGGTTTCCATGGCCGAGCAGCTGCACACAAGCCTAAGAACACGCGTTTTCTGGAGTGATGCCAGGAAAACGCTTCCTAACCCAATGCATAGTGCCAACTGTAAAGTTTGGTAGAGGAGGAATAGGCCCCTTAGTTAGGCCCCTAAGTTCCAGTGAAGGGAAATCTTAACGCTACAGCATACAATGACATTCTAGACAATTCTGTGCTTCGAACTTTGTGGCAACAGTTTGAGGAAGGCCCTTTCCTGTATCAGCATGACAATACCCTCGTGCACAAAGCGTGGTCCATACAGAAATGGTTTGTTGAGATTGGTGTTTTGAAGAACTTGACATGACTGCACAGAACCCTGACCTCAACCCCACCGAACACCTTTGGGATGAATTGGAACGCTAACTGCGAGCCAGGCCTAATCGCCCAACATCAGTGCCCGACCTCACTAATGCTCTTGTGGCTGAATGGAAGCAAGTCCCCGCAGCAATGTTCCAACATCTAGTGGAAAGCCTTCCTAGATGAGTGGAGGCTGTTATAGCAGCAATGGGGGGACCATATTAATGCCCACAATTTTAGAATGAGATGTTCGACGAGCAAGTGTCCACATGCTTTTGGTCATGTAGTGTATGTAAGGCCACATATGGCCATATTACTTTTCCGTATGGGGCAGCTTGCTCCGAAATGCTAATGTACATGATTTATCTAATGCAGATTAGTCTACCGCAGCATTCCACATGGCTTTATTAGCATGTTCTCTGGTCTAGCACACCACCAGATCATATAGCTTTAAACCCAGACGGTACCATGTCACTGCTACTACACGCCAAAGTCAAACTTGATTAACCATGCTTGTGTTACCATCGCCTTGGTCTAGGACTGCAGGCCAGCTTTGCTGTACTGTATGGATATTCACTCAAACTTCACAAATTTAAATGGTTCACATTTTTTGCAGCGATTAAGCATGTCATTGTACAGAGTACTATGCTGCATCCCGTGCATATGACAATCAACTTTGATTTGATTTGACAATCCCAGAAAAAGACTATCAAGATCACTCAGATGTCTGCAGATCATGGCCATTTATTTCAGGGACATTATGGAAGAAGCTATAGCATTGCTATACTTTTGGTTTGTTGATGAGAGCCACACTAGTGTTTCTTCTGTGGATTTTCATTGGACCATTGGCACTATGTTCTGTCACTGCAATGAGCTATGGATCTAAAATGGCACCTTAGTATAACAGCTGTGTTGGACTGTCTGTCTGAGACTATAGGGCTGGCATCATAGAAAATTATAAATGATGGTCATGGTTTGAATAGAAGCTACAGACAACAACAGTGGTTGCTGTCTCATGGATAGTTCATAGCTAGCTCAAATCAAATCAAAGTTAAATCAACATTTATTACAGTGACATGCTTACTTACAAGCCCTAACCAACAGTGCAATTTTTAAGTAAAAAATAGGTATTAGGTAATAAAACAGTAAAATGACAGTGAAAATATCAGTAGCGAGGCTATATACAGGTGGTACCGGTACAGAGTCAATGTGCGGGGGCACCGGCCAGTCAGGCTAATTGAGGTAATATGTACGTGAATGTAAAGTTAAAGTGACTATGCATAGATGATAAACAGAAAGTAGCAGCAACGTAAAATAAGCAGTTGGCGGGTGGGGGGTGGCGGGACACAATGCAAATTGTCCGGGTAGCCAATGTGCGGGGGCACCGGTTAGTCGGGCTAATTGAGGTAATATGTAGGTGAATGTATAGTTAAAGTGACTATGCATAGATGATAAACAGACAGTAGCAACAGCGTAAAAGAGGGGTTGGGGGGTTGGCGGGACACAATGCATAAAGTCCGGGTAGCCATTTGATTACCTGTTCTGGAGTCTTATGGCTTAGGGTAAAAGCTGTTGAGAAGCCTTTTGGTCCTAGACTTGGCACTCTGGTACCGCTTGCCATGCCATAGCCGAGAGAACAGTCTATGACTGGGGTTGCTGGGGTCTTTGACAATTTTTTGGGCCTTCCTCTGACATCACCTGGTGTAGACGTCCTGGATGGCAGGCAGCATAGCCCCAGTGATGTATTGGGCTGTACGCACTAGCCTCTGTAGTGCCTTGCGGTCGGAGGTCGAGCAGTTGCCATACCAGGCAGTAATGCAACTAGTCAGGATGCTCTCGATGTTGGAGCTGTAGAACCTTTTGAGGATCTGAGGACCCATGCCAAATCTTTTCAGTCTCTTGAGGGGGAATAGGTTTTGTCGTGCCCTCTTCACGACTGTCTTGGTGTGTTTGGACCATTCTAGTTTGTTGGGGATGTGGACACCAAAGAACTTGAAGCTCTCAACCTGCTCCGCTGCAGCCCCGTCGATGAGAATGGGGGCGTGATTGGTCCTCTTTTTCCTGTAGTCCACAATCATCTCCTTTGTCTTGATTACGTTGAGGGATAGGTTGTTATTCTGGCACCACCCGGCCAGGTCTCTGACCTCCTCCCTATAGGCTTCCTCATTGTTGTCGGTGATCAGGCCTACCACTATTGTGTCATCTGCAAACTTAATGATGGTGTTGGAGTCGTGCCTGGCCATGCAGTCATGAGTGAACAGGGAGTACAGGAGGGGACTGAGCATGCACCCCTGTGTCCAGTGTTGAGGATCAGAGTGGCAGATGTGTTGCTACCTACCCTCACCACCTGGGCGCGGCCCGTCAGGAAGTCCAGGATCCAGTTGCAGAGGGAGGTGTTTAGTCCCAGGATCCTGAGCTTAGTGATGAGCTTTGAGGGCACTATGGTGTTGAATGCTCGGGTTCATCATTCCTAAACCTTCCCTGCTCCCATCTATGCAAATATACTGTATGTTTTCTCTGGCTCCAAAACCACTCTTTTTCCTACTGTCCTGGAACAGCAATGGGACACGTAATAATTCAGTTGCTAAGCAGAGACTCTGATATTTCAGATTATGTTTTTTCCCCATCTTATTTATGTGGATATTCATTAAACCACTATAGCAAACTTTTTTGGCCCACAACCACATTTTAATATCTGAAAATGATTGTGACCCCAACCATGTGAAAAAAATGCATGTAATTAACAGCCAATGTTTACTTTGTTATTTGGGGTCATGGCAGTTCATTGTAAAACATTCTAACAGTATTTCTGATTGTGTTCTCAAATCATCATCATATACTTTTAATGTGGGGCTATGACAGTCAATTGCAAATTAGTCTGACACAATGTCTCTTATCTCACCACCACTAAATAGATGGGTATACTTGATCCATGTCGCGTCGGAGCTTCTCAAAGTCAGGGGATGTGGTCGACAATGCGCACCTCATCTTTCCTGTCACATCCAACCTGGATCGATATTGTTTTTTTTCTAATACAGACGAGAGCACTGAATCAGAGTACCGTAATGTCCGAACTATTAACCGCACCTGAATATAAGCCGCATCCACTGAATTAAAAAATATATATTACTTTGAACATAAATAAGCCGCACATGTCTATAAGCCGCAGGTGCCTACCGGTACATTGAAACAAATGAACTTTACACAGGCTTTAACGAAACACGGCTTGTAACAAAAATAAATAGGCTTTAACGAAACACGGCTTGTAACAAAAATAAATAGGCTTTAACGAAATACGGCTTGTAACAAAAAATAAAAAATTAGCAGTAAGCTTTACCGGTAGTTGTCTTTTTGCACTGAGTCAATTCCTCACGCTGCTGTTTCCAACGTCTTATCATCGACTCATTAAGACCAAGCTCCTGTGCAGCAGCTCTATTTCCTTTTCCAACAGCCAGATCAATCGCCTTCAACTTGAAAGCTGCATTATATGCATTTCTCCGTGTCTTTGCCATGATGAGGGTAACAAAATGACTACCGTAATCAGAATGATGGGAAGTTTGAGAGCGCTCGATTTAATCTAAACAGTAAACAAAAAAGTTGTTTGATCTTAACCCGTTAGGCAATTTCATTGGTCTAACGAAAGCTTCATGCCACCAAAAAACTGAGCACGTCACAGAATGTTTTTTTTTCCAAAAAAATTGAAAGCGGGAAAAATCCATATATTAGCCATATATTATCCACATTGTCTATGGTGAAGACGACCGTCAATAGCTCAATAAAATGGCCCTATGGTTTGCTTTTTTTTGTACTCAGTTTACATTTCAGTTAAATAAAGGTTAAAAAAAAGCTAGACAAATATCCACATATTATCCACATTGTTTAAGCCGCGAGGTTCAAAGCCTGGGAAAAAAGTTGCGGCTTATAGTCCAGAATTTACGGTGCCATGAGTTTTAATGCTCGGAGGGAGACGGGACAGTATTCCCTTTGAGTCATGAACCAAATCTCCTCCATAGTGACCTGTGAATGCCTTATCTGCTGCATTCGGTCACATGACAGCTCGATCAGCTGTTTGATTTCACTTAAGGGCATGTCAGCTGAGCCAGGGTCACAGTCAAACGGATTTTGCTGATTTGTTCACTCATCTGTATAAATGTTTTGTATTTCCCCTTCATGCTTGCGTTCAGTTCGTTCAGTTTCCCAAATATGTCTATTTCCATAGGCAAGGAGACACATTTTCACACAGAAAGTCAACAAAGTGTTTTACATCCATTGCGAATAACAACAGTCCCTCTCCAATTCAAAAAATCTTTCCAACACTCCCCCTCGATAACCACCAAGCCTCGGTGTGAAATAGAACATTGTCATGCTCTGATCCCATATCTCCACATAGTTTTGCGAACAGGCATGTACGACGTAGTTTACAATCGAAGTTACCTGCTGCGTATCTCAGAGTTCTGCGCTCAGCTCTTTTGTTGCCAGTTGCCCTCGGTGTATCCATTATAGCTCAGTGGGTGTATCATACAGTGCATCCATATGGCAGAGGGAGAAACATTTATAACTAGAGTGCAGAGGCCTGCCGCCGTCCTTGTCCATTTACAGCACTTACAGTGCTAGGAAGCCAATATGTAATTTGGGTGAACTATCCCTTTAAGGGTAAAAAGGTCAAAGTTTGTGTCTAATCTGTCTGTTGACCTTCCTTGTCCTCCCAGGTGCAGCAGCCATGTTTGACCGCCTCCTCCTCCTGAGCCCCGTTCTCCTTTTCCTCCCCCTGGTCATCCCTGTCCCACCCCCGGGAAATGCCTCTCCTGCCCCCTGCCGCCGCTGCTGTGATGACCTGGAGCCACAGGAGGGCACCCCTGTGAGTGGCCTGAACCAGATACCTGAAGTCCGCACCTTCATCAACATGACCATCCTCAAGGGTGTGCCTGGATTGTGCCTTTACACCTGCAATAGACATAGCTTGATCCCAGGTCTCTTTGTGGTGTTTTGCCAACTCCTATGATGGTTGTCATGCCAAAGACAAAACAAGTGGCAAAACAGGCTACACTGTACACAATGACTGAATTCCATTTGATTGGATTATCAGTATGTGTATTCCGATCCAAGGCTCTACTCAATTGGACCCCTGCTCGCATTTGACACATTTAAGAGGCTTGGTAGGATGCTAGACACTGAGATTGGCTCAGTGTACATGTGATTCACCAGAGGAGAATGGCTGCCCCTGGAGTTAATGAGGCTGTTAGGTTTCAAACGAACCTTTTCATTGAATGCCTTTATTTTTTTCTCCAGTCAGTGGACTGGAGGCTAAAAGGTCTGCTGCCATTTCAGAACATTAACCTGGCATTGAACTTGCTGATGTGGCAGAAAACATGACCAATAACGTAACAGTTTGTGTGTGTGTGTGTTCTCCAGATTTTCTCGATTGTGGTTTGTGTGCTCACCAGAGAGCGTGACCTAGCTTTGAAAAACATGCTTTGGCTTTCCAAAAATAAAGCTGCAAAAAAATATATCCTGTTGAAGATAAGCAGAACTCCAGAACCCTAAATTCTCATACACTGAATGGTCTGGAGTGACTCCAAGTTTCCGTAACATTCCTCTGGAATCACTCTGGAATCGAGAAAATCTGGAGAAAATCATAAACAATCTATCTACACAAAAGCTTCTATGGTCCATGTTATACTAACTTTAATCTCAACATTACCCCATTTGGACCTTTAGTCTACATTACTGTGTCATAGTGCTCTAAGGACTCATGTGCTGTATATTTTCCATCTTGCCTCACAGGAGACAAGGGAAACCGTGGGGACAGGGGGACACCTGGGAAGTCTGGTGAGGAAGGCGCTCCTGGATCCCGAGGGCCAATGGGCCCCAAAGGAACCAAGGGCCAGGCGGGCCCCCCAGGGGACCCCTTCAAGACCCAGGACGCAGCCTTCTCGGTGGGTCGTCGCAAGTCCCTCCACAGCGTGGACTACTACCAGGCCCTGGTGTTCGACACAGAGTTCGTCAACCTCCACGGCCACTTCGACATGTTCAAAGGAAAGTTCTACTGCTACGTCCCTGGGATTTACTTCTTCAACGTCAACATCCACACCTGGAACTTTAAGGAGACCTACCTGCACATCATGAGGAATGACAAGGAGCAGGCCATTGTATACGCCCAACCCAGCGAGAGGTCCATCATGCAAAGCCAGAGCCTTATGTTGCCCCTTGAGCTCAATGACGAGGTGTGGGTCCGGCTGTACAAGAGGGAGAGGGAGAACGCTGTGTATAGTGACGATGTGGATGTGTACATCACCTTTAACGGATACCTCATCAAGCCCACCCTGGAGTGAGATGACCTGCTGGGTTATGTTCAGTAGGCACAAACTGGAAGAAAACACCCGAAACAGAGTCAAATGGGGAGGTACTATCTGGACTTGTCCAGGAAGAAACGCTTGTTTTCTTTTTCCGTTGCAAAATATTTTAAATGTTTTGGTACGGTGTGCGCTTATGAACATGATCCCCAACTGACCTGAGGGGAGGGGGCTAGAGGTCAGAGTTCAGGAGGGCACATCGAGAGGGGGCCTCTTTATGCAGGGTTTTCATTGACGCACACACCCACTTTTAAGTGCCTCTATACGGTGCAAGGGGATACTGGGGGCTTGTAAGGTAATGACTCCAAATACATATACTCCTTTTTTTTTTATTTTTTTTTTTACATAGACTCCTTCTCTCCTGTATTGAAAAATAAATATTAGATGTACAGTGGGGGGAAAAAAGTATTTGATCCCCTGCTGATTTTGTACGTTTGGCCACTAACAAAGAAATTATCAGTCTATCATTTTAATGGTAGGTTTATTTGAACAGTGAGAGACAGAATAACAACAAAAAAATCCCGAAAAACACATGTGAAAAATGTTATAAAATGATTTGCATTTTGATGAGGGAAATAAGTATTTGACCCCTCTGCAAAACATGACTTAGTACTTGGTGGCAAAACCCTTGTTGGCAATCACAGAGGTCAGACGTTTCTTGTAGTTGGCCACCAGGTTTGCACACATCTCAGGAGGGATTTTGTCCCACTCCTCTTTGCAGATCTTCTCCAAGTCATTAAGGTTTCGAGGCTGATGTTTGGCAACTCGAACCTTGAGCTCCCTCAACAGATTTTCTATGGGATTAAGGTCTGGAGACTGGCTAGGCCACTCCAGGACCTTAATGTGGTTCTTCTTGAGCCACTCCTTTGTTGCCTTGGCCGTGTGTTTTGGGTCATTGTCATGCTAGAATACCCATCCACGACCCATTTTCAATGCCCTGGCTGAGGGAAGGAGGTTCTCACCCAAGATTTGACAGTACATGGCCCCGTCAAATGATGCGGTGAAGTTGTCCTGTCCCCTTAGCAGAAAAACACCCCAAAGCATAATGTTTCCACCTCCATGTTTGACAGTGGAGATGGTGTTCTTGGGGTCATAGGCAGCATTCCTCCTCCTCCAAACACGGCGAGTTGAGTTGATGCCAAAGAGCTCCATTTTGGTCTCATCTGACCACAACACTTTCACCAGTTGTCCTCAATCATTCAGATGTTCATTGGCAAACTTCAGACGGGCATGTATATGTATTCTTGAGCAGGGGGACCTTGCGGGCGTTGCAGGATTTCAGTCCTTCACGGCGTAGTGTGTTACCAATTGTTTTCTTGGTGACTATGGTCCCAGCTGCCTTGAGATCATTGACAAGATCCTCCTGTGTAGTTCTGGGCTGATTCCTCACTGTTCTCATGATCATTGCAACCCCACGAGGTGAGATCTTGCATGGAGCCCCAGGCCGAGGGATATTGACAGTTCTTTTGTGTTTCTTCCATTTGCGAATAATCGCACCAACTGTTGTCACCTTCTCACCAAGCTGCTTGGCGATGGTCTTGTAGCCCATTCCAGCCTTGTGTAGGTCTACAGTCTTGTCCCTGACATCCTTGGAGAGCTCTTTGGTCTTGGCCATGGTGGAGAGTTTGGAATCTGATTGATTGATTGCTTCTGTGGACAGGTGTCTTTTTTACAGGTAACAAGCTGCGGTTAGGAGCACTCCCTTTAAGAGTGTGCTCCTAATCTCAGCTCGTTACCTGTATAAAAGACACCTGGGAGCCAGAAATCTTTCTGATTGAGAGGGGATCAAATACTTATTTCCCTCATTAAAATGCAAATCAATTTATAACATTTTTGGCATGAGTTTTTCTCTATATTTTTGTTGTTATTCTGTCTCTCACTGTTCAAATAAACCTACCATTAAAATTATAGACTGATCCTGTCTTTATCAGTGGCCAAACATACAAAATCAGCAGGGGATCAAATACTTTTTTCCCCCACTGTATATGTTGACAAGGAGGCTGCGTGGGAAAAGACCTATGACACAAGGAAAGAGATGTCCTCTTAAAGACACAAACCCCTTTATAACCATCTGGCTGTAATGGATTTCACTATTGGTTGTTAGCTTTATTAAGAGTTGTCACAGAGAACAGACACACAGGTTGAAGTGCTTTGAAACCATTAGTGATTCGATAAAGCCTGGTTGCCTTCCCATATGCCCTAATACTGTAATTTGTCTCAGATGTTTTGTCTGGACACTAGACCAGTGTGTATGCTGTTTTTTTAGTGTTCAGTTTCTGAGCTCTTGATCAATTTTGTCTGGTAAAGCTGTTCATAAGATCCTGATATTTTCCAGCTGGATATCAGTTGCACAGTTGTATAAATGAAAAAGACTACAGTAGTCATTACAGTGGGCTTGCAAATTTGATCTCACAAGTTCAAATAAGAATAATATGATACTAGTTCAATCTCAACAGGGATCCCTTGGTAACAGGATACAGAAATGTTATTTACAGTTTGGTGCTGTTTCTGTTTGGTCTTCTCTAGTCAGAACATGATGCGGAAGACTAAGAGTGCCAGCTGGAATAGGGTACCATTGCACCATTCAAACAGGGTCGACATGGATCAAGTATTCAATACCGCAAATAAGCCCTCTGAAGTAGAACGATTCATTGATTGTTACTTTTGGAATCAACTCAACAACAAAACATGTATGAACAGTTCTCTTGGCAGTATTTCCTTCAATGACAGCAGCTGAGACAAGTCTTGTGAGATTTGGCGCCTTGCACATCAGGGAATTTACATTTTTACGGAAATATCAGAGGTTCCTTGTGTGGTACTATTTTGCCAGGTACTCTGAAAAGTAATGGCGTGAAACCCAGTAAAACTCCAACAGTAACATTGCTTCAGGAAATAGAGCATTTCGGAGTCTAAAATCATCACAAATCCAGTTGCCAGCAGTAGCCTTACTGTATGCTGAAATACCCTACTTAATACATGGTGCTAAAACATCCTTCAATCGTTTTGAAATTCACACTGTAAATGCTTGCAAATGTGTGGTTTTACTGCAGGTTTATGCATGTCTGTGTGAGAGTCAGCGATGGGCTTTACAGGTAAATAAAAGGGAGGGGGGCTGTTTTTATAAAGATTCAAAACAGGATGTCAGAGGTGCAGGTGAGTTTCCTCTAGTCAGTCGTCCAGACAGAGCTCAACCCTCATATCACATGCAGAAGGATGTCCAGAGATAAAACAAAGATAAACTGTTGATCAAAGGGTTGATTAAGTGTGAAAATACAGAGAGTGAATGAAGGACAAAAATAGAATTCTATATGTGTTTAATGGTGTGACAGACAGTTGCTTTTCAATGGAATGGCAGAGTGCAAGCTATCCAAAACCCTACCAAGTACTCACAGTACTGTGGCCCTCGTGAACCAATTCCTAACCATGCAGGTCAATGGTTTTAACAACAGGTGGCATTCTTCAGCCAAGTTCAAACCTCTTCACACAGCACTTTGTTGAATGTTGTTTTTGTGTCAGAATGGGGAATGAGTTGATAGGAGGTTGGCTTTGGGAAGCTGGCCATTCAGGGGAGAACTTTTAATTTAGAAAGTTAGCTAGTAGACACAGGGGTAGAGATGTAATAATTCAAAAACTATTCTTCCTTTATTCATGAGAAAATGCTCCAATGAATTCAGAGCTGTTTTGCTGTTCAAGTTACTTGATTGTCTGCCTCCTTATGGTGCTAAATAATTTACAAAAAGGTGCTACATTATATTTTGGTTTGTAATTCAAATAAATGTACATATTCTGCTTGAACATGAATGACATGACCAATACATATTTTACATTAACTTCACAAACCTTTGTTAATAAAGATATTGAAACATCTTTGTCTCAACCTCAAGCTTGATTGTTCCACAATTGATACATCTGTCAAACTGCTGCAGTCGAGCAAGGAAATGTACATAAGAGAAGAGGTCAACACATACTTTTACATGTCTTCATAAATTAACAACCTCCATTGTTATAGGACCTATTATCTGTTATTTTGAGTGTTGAGGGATAATTGTAGCCTTCTACCAAAGGCAATAAAAATATAATGGTTGGATGTACCGATTAGTGCGCTAGAGTGGAGCTGAGTTCAAGTCGGCCACCTCCCAGTTCTCTATGTCACAAGAACACCCTTGAAATAACTAGGGCCTCCTTTGGACATAAAAAAACACCACAGAGAGAACATATACTGCTCAAAAAATAAAGGGAACACTTAAACAACAGATCTGAATGATAGAAATAATCTTATTAAATACTTTTTTCTTTACATAGTTGAATGTGCTGACAACAAAATCACACAAAAATAATCAATGGAAATCCAATTTATCAACCCATGGAGGTCTCGATTTGGAGTCACACTCAAAATTAAAGTGGAAAACCACACTACAGGCTGATCCAACTTTGATGTAATGTCCTTAAAACAAGTCAAAATGAGGCTCAGTAGTGTGTGTGGCCTTCACGTGCCTGTATGACCTCCCTACAACGCCTGGGCATGCTCCTGATGAGGTGGCAGATGGTCTCCTGAGGGATCTCCTCCCAGACCTGGACTAAAGCATCCGCCAACTCCTGGACAGGCTGTGGTGCAACGTGGCGTTGGTGGATGGAGCGAGACATGATGTCTCAGATGTGCTCAATTGGATTCAGGTCTGGAGAACGGGCGGGCCAGTCCATAGCATCAATGCCTTCCTCTTGCAGGAACTGCTGACACACTCCAGCCACATGAGGTCTAGCATTGTCTTGCATTAGGAGGAACCCAGGGCCAACCGCACCAGCATATGGTCTCACAAGGGGTCTGAGGATCTCATCTCGGTACCTAATGGCAGTCAGGCTACCTCTGGCGAGCACATGGAGGGCTGTGCGGCCCCCCAAAGAAATGCCACCCCACACCATGACTGACCCACCGCCAAACCGGTCATGCTGGAGGATGTTGCAGGCAGCAGAATGTTCTCCACGGCGTCTCCAGACTCTGTCACGTCTGTCACATGTGCTCAGTGTGAACCTGCTTTCATCTGTGAAGAGCACAGGGCGCCAGTGGCGAATTTGCCAATCCTGGTGTTCTCTGGCAAATGCCAAACGTCCTGCACGGTGTTGGGCTGTAAGCACAACCCCCACCTGTGGACGTCGGGCCCTCATACCACCCTCATGGAGTCTGTTTCTGACCGTTTGAGCAGACACATGCACATTTGTGGCCTGCTGGAGGTCATTTTGCAGGGCTCTGGCAGTGCTCCTCCTGCTCCTCCTTGCACAAAGGCGGAGGTAGCGGTCCTGCTGCTGGGTTGTTGCCCTCCTACGGCCTCCTCCACGTCTCCTGATGTACTGGCCTGTCTCCTGGTAGCGCCTCCATGCTCTGGACACTACGCTGACAGACACAGCAAACCTTCTTGCCACAGCTCGCATTGATGTGCCATCCTGGATGAGCTGCACTACCTAAGCCACTTGTGTGGGTTGTAGACTCCGTCTCATGCTACCACTAAAGTGAAAGCACCGCCAGCATTCAAAAGTGACCAAAACATCAGCCAGGAAGCATAGGAACTGAGAAGTGGTCTGTGGTCCCCATCTGCAGAAGCACTCCTTTATTGGGGGTGTCTTGCTAATTGCCTGTAATTTCCACCTGTTGTCTATTCCATTTGCACAACAGCATGTCAACTTTATTGTCAATCAGTGTTGCTTCCTAAGTGGACAGTTTGATTTCACAGAAGTGTGATTGACTTGGAGTTACATTGTGTTGTTTAAGTGTTCCCTTTATTTTTTTGAGCAGTGTATTTCATGATTGTTCATGATTCCCCCTCTATAGTTTTGCTGACTGAGACATTAGTGGTTTAAATGCAACCTGACCACAATGGGCAGGCATTCCCTCTTTGGTCCCAAGGATCATATACTTTCCTTTAGCCTTAACAACAGTCTTCCACCACTCCAGAACACTCACTCAGCCAAGACACACACAATGAGCATTTCAGGGTTTTCACTTGGTTCAATCTGCAGTGGTGGACAGCTACACCCTGTCCTCAAACCGCAGGCCATTCCACTGCTGTTGTAATGCTACACAGATAGACTCCTCTCAAGCAGGACTCTACCTGACTTCATCCTCTGTAGTATAGTTGGTAGAGCATGGTGTTTGCAACGCCAAGATAGTGGGTTTGATTCTGGGACCACATACGTGAAAGGTCTTGGCCATAGTAATGTAATCTAAGTGCATGTGATACTCAAATGTATGCTGTAAATCTACGGTACCCACAATTGCTGTCTGGCACCACGGGTGGCATCCCAAATGGCAGCGGTGTAAAGTACTTAAGTAAAAATGCTTTAAAGTCATTTTTTGGGGGGTATCTGTACTTTACTTTACTATTTATATATTTTTTATAATAATAATTTGAGTTTACACCCCCTGGTATTCTCAGCCGGTCTCCCATCCAAGTACTAACCAGGCCCTAGGGTGCAGCCACAAGTATATTATTTTTTTTCACAATTTTCTCCACGAATTACAAGCTTGGCTCATCGCTGCAACTCCCCAATCGACTTGGCGAAAGTTGAGTTATGCGGCATCCGAAACATGACCCGCCTGGCCACGCTACTTCTTATCACACTGCTCGGTTCACCCGCAAGTAAGCCGCACCAAATGTGTCAGAGGACAGAGTCAGCTTGCAGGAACCCGGCCCTGCCACAAGGAGTTGCTAGAGCGCAATGAGCCAAGGAAAGCCTGTCCTATGGGGCAACAAGGCTGACCGGTTTGGAGACAAAAAATTGGTTCCCCATTAATTACGCCATCCCTTCACATGGTTTAAGAATAGGTAAAGACACATTCACATGAAGACAATATCATTCTGTCCTCCTCTCTTGCTGATATTCTGCATAGCAACAGAGACATGTAAAAATCAAGTCTGACCTCTCCCCTCTCTGGGCCCCAAGTGTCTGAGCCCCAGCTAAGGGGAACATGCAACTGAAACATACCAGAGTCCAAAGGACACTTTCTAATGACAAGTATCTCACATAAGCATATTATACTAATAAAACATCTTAATTATCTATGTTACCCAACTAATTCCGATTCATCCACGACAGTATACATCAATGTTGTTGTCTGAGGCTACCCGGAACATATCCCAGTCCACGTGATCGAAGCAATCTTGAAGCGTGGAATCCGATTGGCCAGACCAGCATTGGAGACCTGAGCATGGCCGTTTCCTGTTTTAGTTTCTGTCTATAGGCTGGGAGCAACAAAATGGAGTCATGGTCAGATTTGCGAAGGGAGCGCGGGGGAGGGCTTTGTATGCATTGTGGAAGTTAGAGTAGCAATGGTCCAGAGTGCTACCAACACGTGTCTTGCATTCAATATTCTGATAGCTAATCTGAGAACAAGGCTTCCTAAATTCTATGTTAAAATCCCCAGCTACAATAAATGCAGCCTCAGGATATATGGTTTGTAGTTTACATAGCATATTGCATGCTGCTGAAGGTTCTTTCAGGGCTGTCGAGGTATCTGCTTGGGGGGGATATAAACTCAGCAAAAAAGAAACGTCAACTGTCTCACGTCTCACTGTCAACTGTGTTTATTTTCAGCAAACTTAACATGTGTAAATATTTGTATGAACATAACAAGATTCAACAACTGAGACATAAACTGAACAAGTTCCACAGACATGTGAATAACAAAAATTGAATAATGTGTCCCTGAACAAAGGGGGGGGTCAAAATCAAAAGTAGCAGTCAGTATCTGGTGTGGCCACCAGCTGCATTAAGTACTGCAGTGCATCTCCTCCTCATGGACTGCACCAGACTTGTCAGTTCTTGCTGTGAGATGTTACCCCACTCTTCCACCAAGGCACCTGCAAGTTCCCGGACATTTCTTGGGGGAATGGCCCTAGCCCTCACCCTCCAATCCAACAGGTCCCAGACGTGCTCAATGGGATTGAGATCCAGGCTCTTCGCTGGCCATGGCAGAACACTGACATTCATGTCTTGCAGAAAATCACGCACAGAACGAGCAGTATGGCTGGTGGCATTGTCATGCTGGTGGGTCATGTCAGGATGAGCCTGCAGGAAGGGTACCACATGAGGGAGGAGGATGTCTTCCCTGTAACGCACAGCGTTGAGATTGCCTGCAATGACAACAAGCTCAGTCTGATGATGCTGTGACACACCGCCCCAGACCATGATGGACCCTCCACCTCCAAATCGATCCCGCTCCAGAGTACAGGCCTCGGTGTAACGCTCATTCCTTCGACGATAAACGCGAATCCGACCATCACCCCTGGTGAGACAAAACCATGACTCATCAGCGAAGAGCACTTTCTGTCAGTCCTGTCTGGTCAAGCGATGGTGGGTTTGTGCCCATAGGTGATGTTGTTGCCGATGATGTCTGGTGAGGACCTGTCTTACAACAGGCCTACAAGGCTTCAGTCCAGCCTCTCTCAGCCTACTGCGGACAGTCTGAGCGCTGATGGAGGGATTGTGCATTCCTGGTGTAACTCGGGCAGATGTTGTTGCCATCCTGTACCTGTTCGGATGTACCGATCCTGTGCAGGTGTTGTTACACATGGTCTGCCACTGCAAGGACGATCAGATGTCCATCCTGTCTCCCTGTAGCGCTTTCTTAGGCATCTCACAGTATGGACATTGCAATTTATTGCCCTGGCCACATCTGCAGTCCTAATGCCTCCTTGCAGCATGCCTAAGGCACACTCACGCAGATGAGCAGGGACCCTGGACATCTTTCTTTTGGTGTTTTTCAGAGTCAGTAGAAAGGCCTCTTTAGTGTCCTAAGTTTTCATAACTGTGACCTTAATTGCCTACCGTCGGTATGCTGTTAGTGTCTTAACGACCGTTCCACAGGTGCATGTTCATTAATTGTTTATAGTTAATTGAACAAGCATGAGAAACAGTGTTTAAACCCTTTACAATCAAGATCTGTGAAGTTATTTTGATTTTTACTAATTATCTTTGAAAGACAGGGTCCTGAAAAAGGGACATTTCTTTTATTGCTGAGTTTATATATGTACCCCACCTCCTGGTCCACAATATACTGAGGATCCTCTTTCATAAAACTGAAATGTAAAGTTATATTAACTTCTGACCGATTGTTCTTTGCTCTCATAAAAGTGACATCTGTACACCTGTCATACGCCGCATGATCCACCCTTCAGCAGCATGCAATATGCTAGCTAAACACACGTAGCTAGCCAAAAATATCCCCATGACAAATCAGAAATCATGGTCTCACAGCCCTTGTTAATGTGGAAATGTGACAGAGTGCCTATCAGGGGTTGACTGTAAGGCTTGCCTTAAGAAAAGTTGAACTGAGCACAGGGGCCAGTTCAATCATCCACAACTCCACTTCCCCATGAGTCAGCTGTCATCATAGGGAGTCTATAGTCTGTTTGTGCACTCAAAAAAATGGATTACCCAAACAAAGGTTAATTTAACCGTCAGTTGTTTCTTTAAGCGTCAGTTGGGTTGAGACAGCAGCAGTACGGTTGACCACAATGGAGTTGACATGATAGTACAAACAGATATGGGACCAGGAAGTCTAGGCTTTACACACCAATAGCAGACTGTACAACAGTAACAAAGATGTCTATGATGTGATAAGGGATAAAACTGTTGTGGTTTACTGTGTTAACACTGAAATATGCTGTTGTAATAAAGAGTATGTTGAAATATGCTCCTGTAAGTCGCTCTGGATAAGAGCGTCTGCTAAATGACTAAAATGTAAATGTAAAATGTAAATACCCTTTAGCAAATGCAGCTCAAAGCAGTTGCACGTGAGCACATGAAAGTAACAGTTAATAGAAATACATCTACAGAGCTAGCTAATTTCTATTATTTTAATTAAACAAACATGTACCTCAAAATACAATGCATCCAAACATTACCATATACTATAAAATGAGAAAGGGAGAGAAAAAGCATGAGAGAAAGAGTCACACAGAGACAGACAGACACACAGACACACCTGTTAAATTCTACAACCACCTAAAAGGAAGCAATTCCCAAACCTTCCATAACAAAGCCATCACCTACAGAGAGATGAACCTGGAGAAGAGACCCCTAAGCAAGTTCGTCCCGGGGCTCTGTTCAAAAACACAAACAGACCCCACAGAGCCCTAGGACAGCAACACAATTAGACCCAACCAAATCATGAGAAAACAAAAATAAAATTACTTGACACATTGGAATTAATTAACAAAACAACTGAGCAAACTAGAACGCTATTTGGCACTAAACAGAGTATACAGCGGCAGAATATCTGACCACTGTGACTGACCCAAACTTACGGAAAGCTTTGACTATGTACAGACTCACTGAGCATAGCTTTGTTATTGAGAAAGGCCGCTGTAGGCAGACCTGGCTCTGAAGAGAAGACAGGCTATGTGCACACTGTCCACAAAATGAGGTCGAAACTGAGCTGCCAAATGTATGACAATATTAGAGACACATATTTCCCTCAGATTACACAGATCCACATAGAATTCAAAAACAAACCCAATTTTGATAAACTTCCATATCTACTGGGTGAAATACCAGTGTGCCATCACAGCAGCAATATTCTTGACCTATTGCCACAAGAAAAGGGCAAACAGTGAAGAACAAACACCATTGTAAATACAACCCATATTTATGTTTATTTTCCCTATTTGCACATCTTACAACACTGTATATAGACATACTATGGCATGTGAAATGTCTATTCTTTTCAAACTCTGTGAGTGTAACGTTTACTATACATTTGTATTGTTTTTTTACTTTTGTTTATTATCTACCTCACTTGCTTTGGCAATGTTAACATATATGTTTCCCATGCCAATAAAGTGAAAGAAAGAAAGAAAGAAAGAAAGAAAGAAAGAAAGAAAGAAAGAAAGAAAGAAAGAAAGAAAGAAAGAAAGAGCAGGGCTGGCTCATGACACAAAACAGTCGCTTAGACACCCCCAGCCACTAGGGGGCCCCCTGACCCAAATTATAACTGGTTTTTTTTTAGAACTCCGTTGAGGTTTCAACTTACTGTTGAGAGTTAAAATAGCAGAATACACAAAGTGCAAGTTCGAAATTTGGTTGTGCATCAGCAGTTTCTCTATTATTTTGACAGTCACTCAATTAGCCATGTTTTGATTCGTAAATTAGTATTGCCAGTTATCTAAACTTGTAGAAATCATGGACGAATACCAACCGGGCACTCAGGGCACATGCCCAGGCGCCCAGGCCTCCAGGGGGCCCCAATTGATTTTGTTTGTCACTCTCACTCAGATGTAATTAACATGGCACAAGTCACGGCGGTAGATAGCTTCTGTACTGTACTGGTGGCAAAAGGGTGTCATAAAATATAATAAAAAGTTTAACTTATTCATTATGACAAAGCTCAGACGCAGTTGTCAAGTCAACACATCTGTCAGTGCTGCATCACAAGAGATGCAATTTCAATGTTGTTTGAGTTGCTTTGTGTGCCACCAAATTTGCTTGAGATGATTTTACTGCAACACTGCTCACTGCATCCAAGATGCTTGACATAAGCATTTCAAAGAGCTGTCAGTCAAGGCGAGCTCATCAATATAAGCTCCCTGCCCATTCAGCCTGTCTTTCAAACTTCCTGGTACTTAGCCATGGGAGAAAAATAACTTTTTCTAAAATGATGAGCATTTCTATCCCACAAAAATATTGTGTGATATTTTAGTGACTCAAAACCAGTATTGGCGGGAATGCGTTTCAAAGTAATGCATTAGAGTACTCAAATTACTTTTCTGTGGTAACGAGTAACTTAACGCATTAGTTTTCAATTTAAGTAATCTGATACTTAGTTACTTAAAGGAGAAAAACATAAAAATAAAACGCAAACTGTGCCTCTGGGATAAGCGCCTGTCACCTGCGAAGAACTCAACTTCAAATATCAAGAAGCTCCTTCAGGCCAAGCACAGCTACACAAGACTGGTGCCAGCCGATTGATGTTGATACTGAGGATGACAGTGCTTCTGCTCCAAAACAGCAGAAGCTAGATTTCTGTTTGGCTAAACATATCACCCAAGACAACAAAATAAACATGTTTGCGTCTTTGATGATTGTATGTAATTCTTTTGATTGCATGCCATTCATTTCAATGCATTCTGTTTAGGATTTGTCTGAGTTTGCATTCATGGTCAGCAGTTTAACACACAGGTTTAAATTTTTATGTCAATATTTCAAGTCAGGCTTGTTGTGACTTAATAGTCTGTATTCAGTGGCTTTAATATATATACTGCTCAAAAAAATAAAGGGAACACTTAAACAACACATCCTAGATCTGAATGAAAGAAATAATCTTATTAAATACTTTTTTCTTTACATAGTTGAATGTGCTGACAACAAAATCACACAAAAATAATCAATGGAAATCCAATTTATCAACCCATGGAGGTCTGGATTTGGAGTCACACTCAAAATTAAAGTGGAAAACCACACTACAGGCTGATCCAACTTTGATGTAATGTCCTTAAAACAAGTCGAAATGAGGCTCAGTAGTGTGTGGCCTCCACGTGCCTGTATGACCTCCCTACAACGCCTGGGCATGCTCCTGATGAGGTGGCGGATGGTCTCCTGAGGGATCTCCTCCCAGACCTGGACTAAAGCATCCGCCAACTCCTGGACAGTCTGTGGTGCACGTGGCGTTGGTGGATGGAGTGAGACATGATGTCCCAGATGTGCTCAATTGGATTCAGGTCTGGGGAACGGGCGGGCCAGTCCATAGCATCAATGCCTTCTTCTTGCAGGAACTGCTGACACACTCCAGCCACATGAGGTCTAGCATTGTCTTGCATTAGGAGGAACCCAGGGCCAACCGCACCAGCATATGGTCTCACAAGGGGTCTGAGGATCTCATCTCGGTACCTAATGGCAGTCAGGCTACCTCTGGCGAGCACATGGAGGGCTGTGCGGCCCCCCAAAGAAATGCCACCCCACACCATGACTGATCCACCGCCAAACCGGTCATGCTGGAGGATGTTGCAGGCAGCAGAACATTCTCCACGGCGTCTCCAGACTCTGTCACGTCTGTCACGTGCTCAGTGTGAACCTGCTTTCATCTGTGAAGAGCACAGGGCGCCAGTGGCGAATTTGCCAATCTTGGTGTTCTCTGGCAAATGCCAACGTCCTGCACGGTGTTGGGCTGTAAGCACAACCCCCACCTGTGGACGTCGTACCACCCTCATGGAGTCTGTTTCTGACCGTTTGAGCAGACACATGCACATTTGTGGCCTGCTGGAGGTCATTTTGCAGGGCTCTGGCAGTGCTCCTCCTGCTCCTCCTTGCACAAAGGCGGAGGTAGCGGTCCTGCTGCTGGGTTGTTGCCCTCCTACGGCCTCCTCCACGTCTCCTGATGTACTGGCCTGTCTCCTGGTAGCGCCTCCATGCTCTGGACACTACGCTGACAGACACAGCAAACCTTCTTGCCACAGCTCACATTGATGTGCCATCCTGGATGAGCTGCACTACCTGAGCCACTTGTGTGGGTTGTATACTCCGTCTCATGCTACCACTAGAGTGAAAGCACCGCCAGCATTCAAAAGTGACCAAAATATCAGCCAGGAAGCATAGGAACTGAGAAGTGGTCTGTGGTCCCCATCTGCAGAACCACTCCTTTATTGGGGGTGTCTTGCTAATTGCCTATATTTTCCACCTCTTGTCTATTCCATTTGCACAACAGCATGTGAAATTTATTGTCAATCAGTGTTGCTTCCTAAGTGGACAGTTTGATTTCACAGAAGTGTGATTGACTTGGAGTTACATTGTGTTGTTTAAGTGTTCCCTTAATTTTTTTGAGCAGTGTATATTTCATTTCATAAAGCTGCCAAAATTGTGGTTTTGATTTATGGACGATGTCCCTTTGATGCGTATAATTTATCAAGATAGAATTTCATTGTAATGCAACACTTTTCTTTGCATTCATCAGACATTTCGATAGTTTAATATGGAATTTCGTTAGAATAATTGGATATAGATGCGCAATTGAGAGCATCCTGTCGGTCTGTTTCACCGCCTGGTACGGCAACTGCACCGCCCACAACCGCAGGGTGAACTACCCGCCCTCCAGGACACCTACAGCACCCGATGTCACAGGAAGGCCAAAAATATTATCAAGGACTCAAAATCATTGGCCACTTTAGTAAATGGAACACTAGTCACTTTAATAATGCCACTTTAATAATATTCACATATCTTGCATTACTCATCTCATAGGTATATACTATATTCTATACTATCTATTACATCTTAGCCTATGTCGCTCTGTCATTGCTCATCCATATATTTATATATTCTTATTCCATTCCTTTACTTAGATGTGTGTATTAGGTCTCTGTTGTGCAATTGTTAGATATTACTTGGTTAGAGTTTGCTGCACTGTCGGAACTAGAAACACAAGCATTTCGATACACTTGCAATAACATCTGCTAAACATGTGTACGTGACCAATACAATTTGATTTGAAGTTAATGTTTATATACCTTAGTAGAATTCACTGTGGATAAGTGTCTGGTAAATGATGCATATGTATATGTTAAAATGAACATACCAAAATGAACTGCCAAGCACACTGGGTAAAATTATTTGCCTTGTTTCGGGGCAGAGCTCATTAGAATAATACTTGTACAGTGTATTTGGAAAGAATTCAGACATTCACTTTTTCCACAATTTGATACATTACAGCCTTATTCTAAAATAGATTAAATTGTTTTTTCCCCTTATCAAATCGACACACAATACCCCATAATGACAAAGCAGAAACATGTTTTTAGAAATTTTTGCAAATGTATTAAAAATAAAACTTAAATACACATTACATAAGTGTTCAGACCATTTACTCAGTACTTTGTTGAAGCACCTTTGGCAGCAATTACAGCCTCGAGACTTCTGGGTATGACCCTACAAGCTTGGCACACCTGTATTTGGGGAGTTTCTCCCATTCTTCTCTGCAGATCCTCTCAAGCTCTGTCAGGTTGGATGGGGAGAGTTTCTGCACAGCTATTTTCAAGTCTCTCCAGCGATGTTCGATCGGGTTCTGGCTGGACATTCAGAGACTTGTCCAGAAGCCAGTCCTGTGTTGTCTTGGCTGTGTGCTGAGGGTCGTTGTCCTTTTGGAAGGTGAACCTTCGCCCTAGTCTGAGGTCCTGAGGGCTCTGGAGCAAGCTTTCATCAAGGATCCCTCTGTACTTTGCTCTATTCATCTTCCCTCGGTCCTGACTAGTCTCTCAATCCCTGCAGCTGAAAAACATCCCCACAGCATGATGCTGCCACCATTATGCTTCACCATAGGGATGGTGCCAGGTTTCCTCCAGACGTGACGCTTGGCATCCAGGCTAAAGAGTTCAATCTTGGTTTCATCAGACCAGAGAATCTTGTTTATCATGGTCTGAGACACCATTAGGTGCCTTTTGGCAAATTCCAAGCTGGCTGTCATGTGCCTTTTACTGAGGAGTGGCTTCTGTCTGGCCAGTCTACCATAAAGGCCTGATTGGTGGAGTGCTTCAGAGACGGTTGTCCTTCTAGAAGGTTCTCCCATCTCCACAGAGGAACTCTGGTGCCCTATAAGAGTGACCAAGGCCCTTCTCCAATTGCTCAGTTTGGCCAGACAATTCCTTCGACCTCATGGCTTGTTTTTTGCTTTGACATGCATTGTCAAGTGTGTGACCTTATATAGACAGGTGTGTGCCTTTCCAAATCATGTCCAATCAATTTAATTTACCACAGGTGGACTCCAATAGAGTTGTAAAAACATCTCAAGGGTGATGAATGGAAAAAGGATGCACCTGAGCTCAATTTCAAATCTCATAAATAATGTATTTCAGTTTTTTTTAAATACACTTGCTAAGTAAACTTAAAAATCCTTACACAGGGACAAGCAAAGTCAATCTTAAATTAATCATCCTTCATTTGTCAGCACGCTGGAGAGTTTCCAACCAACTCAATGCACTATAGTACACATGTCAATCAGAAGCTCTGCCTGGGCAGTCCCAGCAGTTGTCTTATATATGACTATAAACAGACAAGTTATATTTGCATGATTTAGCATAATTAATTAATCATTACTGTTTTGTTTCATTCATGTGACCAACCAATACTGGTTCATAACATGTGACAAACCAATACCTAATGAGGCTTCTTCTCTCTAAGCTGAGACTTTGAAATTGAGATATTTTTCGCTCGTTCTCATAACAAGGTCTGGGTGTCCTGCCAAATTGCAGATACTGATAAGAGAAGATTCGTTAAATCAGTCCCTTGCATGAACACAAAAATTGGTTATTAGAACGGCACATAAATAGAACACAGAAATTAGTTAACAAATCTAAAACCCTTTTTTCACTTTGTCGTTATGGGGTATTGTGTGTAGATTGATGAGGGAAAAAAATGTAACCAATTCTTGAATAAGGCTGTAACATAACAAAATGTGGAAAAAGTGAAGGCATCTGAGTACTTTCTGAATGCATTGCAATTTAGCTCTGGAATCAACACTAGATAACACTGGCCAATTTGCTGTGGAGGCATGCATGAACACACACAAGCACACACGCACACGATCAACTTCTCCCTTCTGCAGCACATTGAGCTGGGGCTTAGGGGCTTAGCCCTCTCAGTTGAAACATGTGCCCCTCACAGTTTTAGTTTTATGTCCCTATATAAAAATAGCAAATGGGTTCAAATAATTGAGTGACAGGTTGGCGCAAAATCTGTATCCCCAAGGCGCTGTGTCAGCACAATGGACAGAGTGCATCATGGTGTGTGTAGAGGGGCTATGGAAATCCGATGTGGTGGTTAGGTTATAGGACAGCAGGCAGACCCCGAGCCTGTCTGCCGTCCTGTACTTGCCTGATTCTGACCTGATTACGAACCTCTCCTGCCCTGACCCTGAGCCTGTCTGCCGTCCTGTACTTGCCTGACTCTGATCTAATAACGAACCTCTGCCTGTCCTCGACCTACCCTTTGTGTTATAATAACTGCTCCAGCTATGTCAAGACTCCCGTAGTGTGGCAGACTACGCAGTGTATTTTCGCACGTTGGCGGCTGAGAGTGCCTTGAACCAGGAAGCATTGTACGACATCTTCCTTCACGGATTATTGGAGGTGATTAAAGATGAGCTCGCAGCCCGGGAGCTTCCCATGGACCTCGACTCTTTCACAGACTTGACAATCCGGATCAATGGGCGGATACGAGAACTTAGAAGGGAGAGGGAATCTGTTGCCCGTCACCCTCGCTCGCCCTCGATTCCCACCTCGCCTCCGAGGAATCCCGGAATCCCCCAAAGTAATTTTCGAGAGAATCCGATGTCACCTTAGTGCTCCCGGAATCGCCGAGGGCGGTCGCCTCGCCTCCTCTAGAGCCCAAGCTACTGGGAAGGGCTTGATTGTCTCTGGGTGAACATTTACGCAGACTGAACAACAGGAGCTGTCTGTATTGTGGGACTACAGGATATTATATTTCCACCTGTTCATTAAAAAGAACAGGCTCATCATTAGGTACGAGTACTCTTCTGAGCCGTACAGGGATTTTCCAATCTCTCATTACTCGCACCCCTTTTCATGCCACTCTGTTTTGGGGTGACCATACCAAATTACTCCGGGTGCTCATTGACTCTGGGGCCGATGAGAGCTTTATCGATGCAACTTTGGTGTCAGAGCTGGGCATCTCCATTCAACCCCTCTCCATTCCCATGGACGTCAGAGTGTTGGATAGGTGCTCTATTGGCAGAGTCACCTGCACTACGATTCCGATCGACTTACGAGTATAAGGAAATCACAGTGAGTGTATGCAGTTCCTGCTCATAGAATCTCCCCATGTACCAGTGGTTTTGGGATATTCATGGCTCCAAAAGCACAAACCCTTGATCGACTGTGCTACTGGTAATATCGTGGGTTGGAGCTCGTTCTGCCATGCTCATTGTCTTAAGTTGGCCCAGCCTGCCCTGCAGGCTTGAGAGAACCCTTCGGAGTATCTGGACCACCGGGAAGTCTTCAACAAGGTCCACACTACATCTCTCCCTTCGCATCGACCCTACGACTGCATTGACCTTCTCCCGGGCACTACACCCCCTCGGGTGGCTTTACTCCCTATCGGGTCCAGAGACCAAGGCTATGGAGGAGTACATTGAGAACTCTCTCGCTGCAGGGCGTATTCGTCCATCGGCCTCTCCCGCCGGCGCAGGGTTCTTTTTTGTGGAGATGCAGGACAAAACCCTGCATCCATGTATCGACTACAGGGGCCTTAATGACATCACGGTTAAAAAACGTTACCCTCTACAACTCATCTCCTCGGCTTTCGAACCTCTTCAGGGAGCAACCATCTTCTCTAAGTTGGACCTCCGGAACACCTACCATCTGGTTCGGATACGAGAGGGAGATGAGTACAAAAACAGCCTTTAACACAGCTGGTGGGCACTACACCATTCAGACTGATCAACGCTCCTGCGGTGTTCCAGGCCCTGGTCAACAATGCGCTCTGGGACATTTATTTATTTATTTATTTTATTTCACCTTTATTTAACCAGGTAGGCAAGTTGAGAACATGCTAAACCGGTTTGTGTTTGTCTACCTCGACGACATCCTTGTCCTTTCCCGTTCAGCTCACGAACACGTCCTCCACGTCCGACAAGTCCTTCAGCGTCTCCTAGAGAACCAGCTTTTCGTTAAAAGCGGAGAAGTGTGAATTCAATCCCTCCACCATCTCCTTCCTAGGATACGTCATCGCTGCAGAACATATACAGATGGATCCAGACAAGGTGAGAGAGGTGGTGGATTGGCCTCAACCCACATCCAGAGTGCAGCTGTCCTGGGCCAATAGGGGGCCCAGGACAAATTTGAACAGTCAAGGGGCCTAGCCCTTCTAAGAATATGTACAACAGACCCTGCATTAATATCAACCTTAATTTTGGGCTAGCTGTTCTGCTAGCGGGACAACATCCGGTGAATTTGCAGGGTGCGCAATTCACATAAATATTCGTAATATTAAACATTCATGAACATACAAGTGTCTTATATAATTTAAAAGCTTAACTTCTTGTTAATCCAACTGCGTTGTCAGATTTCAAAAAGGCTTTACGGCGAAAGAATACCATGCAATAATATGAGGACTGCGCCCCACATCACCCTACATTTCAACCAGCACAAAATCACAAATAGTGATTAAATAAATCACTTACCTTTGAAGATCTTCCTCTGTTTGCAATCCCAAGGGTCACAGCTACAACATTTGTTCGATAAAATCCTTTATATCCCAAAAAGTCTGTTTACTTGGCGCCATTGATTTCAGTAATCCACTCGTTCAACATGCAGACAAAGGAGTCCAAAAGGCTACCGGTAAACTTCGTTCAAACAAGTCAAACGACATTTCTATTTAATCATCAGGTAGTTTAAAATGTAAATAAACTATAATATTTCACACGGAAAGTATTATGTTCAATAGGAAAGGAAAAGTCGTAAGCGCACGCCTTCTCCCTCGCACGCCAAAAGACTGATTTGGTTCAGGTGCTCTTCTTACAATAACTCCAAATACTTGTTTGTTTTTCAAAAAAGAAGCCTGAAACCTTGAATAAAGACTGTTGACATCTAGTGGAAGCCACAGGAATTGCAATTTTGGTGACGGACATACGTATAAGCAATAGGTTTCCATAATAAGAGCCTGGGAGCTGAAAAAACAAATTCTGGTCAGATTTTCTTCAGATTTTCTTCGGATATTCGCCTGCCATATCAATTCTGTTATAGTCTCAGACATTATTTGAACAGTTTCAGAAACTTCAGAGTGTTTTCTATCCAATGCTTATATCCATATCCTGGCTTCTGGGCCTGAGTAGCAGGCAGTTTACTTTGGGCACGTCAGTCAGGCGGAAATTCAGGAAACTAGACCCTATCCCAGAGAGGTTTTAATGTGTGGGTGGTTTTGCAGGGGACCAAGCCCTAACCTTTATCCTACCTTACTCAACCCTTTATGGACTGACTGAGACTTGACATGCTAAGGCACAGACAAACAGACCAAAAGCACACTGTAAAATATTTGCTATAATTTTTAAAGTGAATTACTGGCGGTACAGTAGCCAGTAGATTACTGTAAATGTACAGTAAAATACTGTCAGCACAGAAGCCAGTAAATTACTGTAGATTTACAGGACCTTTACTGAAACACAAATTTACAGAATATTACTGTAACACCTGACTATAGCAACATGTTGTATTTCTAGAATTCACAGTACATTACTGGAAGCACAGTGGTTACTAAACTGTTGTAGATTTGCAGTGTAAGTAACTAGTGCCAACTACAGTATGTGCAGTATTTCTGTTGAAAGCATTTGATATAGGTATTTCAATACCTATTTTGTCATTTGTATTTCACTGGCCTGAAGTACAATTCATGTCTTTTGTAACAGTTATTTTGGAATACATGTATTTTGTGTTTTCTAACACAAAAATAAACTTGCAAATAACCCACTTAGCTTTAACATTCTCGGTAATGGTAACATTATTTTTTACTTGCTATGAATGTGATATGTTCTTGTTTATCATTTTTACATTTACATTTTGGTAATTTAGCAGACACTCTTGTCCAGAGTGATCTACAGTCAGTGCATTAAATGAAAGTTGATTAAAAAAACATATAACAGTCATAGCAAGTAAAACGTTTCTGTAACCGTTACTGAGAATGTTTTTGTATTTAAGGATACAATGGTCTTCAAATTATTTTGTATTTGTGAAAAGATACCTTTTGATGCATCTTTGTCCATCTCGGACTAGTGCAATACGGTAATACAATACGGTAGTACAATACGGTAATATTCACAGTAACTTCCCACTAACGTTCTGTAAGTTACTGTAATATCATAGCAACAATACAGTACAATACTGTACAATTAGCATACTATACTTTAAGAAAGTGCTACTGTTATTGTAATATTGGTATTTTACTGTAATTATATGGGATGGGGTGCGTATACAGTGCGTGAGTGCAGAGTTGGATGGTGAGCGGTGCATTGCATGACGTGCAATTTTGTGCTGTTCCTATCAGAATAAAGCTCCATGACTGGTGTTACAACTTGGAGTTTGTGTCGATGATTGCTTGTACACAACGCAAGAAGAGTACTGTTACACTTAGGTACTAATCACAATCGCAAGTGATAATAACAGCTAGGTTACAGAAATGTAACTGGTCTGACAGACAGTTGATGAAGTTGTGGCAACTACACTAAAAAATACAACTTAACCAATTGCTTAATCAGCTCTATTCTGTGAGTCGTGTGGACTTTAGAAGGACAAGAAATGTAGCTAATGTTTTCATGTTTGTTTACTCAACAAACTTTGCTCACAGTGAGCTGAATATATAAAAACGTGTTGAGTCAAAATACTTTTTACATGTTTGCCTTCACTGTGAAACAAACAACTTAACCATTGCTTAATCAGTGTTTTTCTGTGAGTTTTGTGGACTTCAGAAGGACAAGAAATGTACCTAAGGTGTGAACGTTTGTTCACTCAAAAAACTTTGCTGGAAGTGAGCTGGATTTAAAAAGCTTGTTCAATAAAATTACAAATGTATGTTTGCCTTTGGAAGGAAACACTGTGGCCTTGTCCAAAATCTGTCTTGCCTACTACTTACTTAAACTGCATACTGTGTACTAATCGTACTATATACTATTTAGAATGTTCTGTTTAGTAAAAAACATATACAGTAAGCAACACATTTCAACATACTACTCATCCATGCTGAGAAGGCATCATCCAATGTGCAATCACGCTTGTTCCCCACCATGAATGGAATTTAAGGATTTTGGGGCCTGGTCAGTCGGGCTAGTAGACCACCATTTTTACTAGCCCAGCTGCCCAGGTGCAAAATCTGTGCCCTGAGATATTTGAAAAGACAAAATGTCACTAGCCAGCGGGCTAGTTAAACACATTTTCAACTAGCCCGTTCTGAAAAGTACTAGCCTCAGTACATTTTTTGTCGATCGCACTAATACAGGACTAGTAAAGGCCCAGTGCACTACTTTTGAGAATAAAAAAGAAAAATGTTTTTCTTTAACATATTTTTTTCAGGGGATGCTGCAATACCCTCAGCACCCCTACTTCCCGTGGCTATGATTGGGTGCACTTGTACACATGTTTGTAATGGGCCTAATAGTAAAGATGCAATTTAATGGATGAATTAGCTTTTATTATCTGATTGTCATGCAAACCACTTCAAAAGGTAGGCTGCCTGTATATTCATCCACTCCAATATAATGCCAGCATCCAAACAGTGCACTGCATGTACAGTATACTTGAGCCATTTGATGAATCGAAATAGACGTCTGTTACAAAGCACAAAAAAGTGTGCCTAATGACATTCGCAGATTGCCATTGACTAGGCCTGCATTAATTAGTTCTATATTGATTAGGTCTACATTCATCAGTTCTATATTGATTAAGCCTACATTAATTGATGCTCTTGCTGACAAATTGACCTTTTTTGTAGCCTGAAAAGTCAGGTCTCATGAAATGGGGCTCAAACTGTCCCAGGAAAAATGGCATGATCACCCTAACAAACATGTCAACTTTCTATACTATGTGCTACAATGTGTATGACCATGAACTTCTAAAAGGCCTACCAGTAACCAGTGATGTAGCCTAGGGTGATAAAATAAATGGGTGTGTAAATTCTGATTACCAGTCGCGGTAAAGAAAGTACGTTACTAGGGGGTAACTAGCCCCCCCTAAGAACAATGTCTAATTGCTGACACAAAAAAGCAAAGTTTGGAATGAATTGATATGTGGATGATGGTTATGCTTAATGCTCCCTCTACTTTCAATGCATTTTTCTGAAAAAGGTGGGTAAACTGCATTTACAGTACTTGCGTTTACCCTCCACTAGGCTTACACCACTGCCGGTAGCCTATCCTTTTAGCCGAGGCAATTTTACACCCATGAACACACGCAGGTTTCAGATAAAGCTGCTGATGCCATGTTCAAAACAACTGGGAATTCAGAAATCTCCGACTTCCAACTTCAGTAAGTTCAAACTCAGGCATCTTTCTAGAACTCCGACTTTCCAACCTGAAGATCACTGACGTCATGATTTAAACTTGTTTTTTTCAGAATTCCAAGTTGTCTTGAAAGCACCATTAAGATATCACAAGGTTTACAGTTATATCCTGTCATTACACAATCACCATTTAGAAACAGACACATTACATTTACATTTTAGCAGATGCTCTTATCCAGAGCAACTTACAGTTGTGAATGCATACATTTCATACATTTTCTTTCTTCTTTTCATACTGGTCCCCCGTGGGAATCGAACCCACAACCCTGGCGTTGCAAGCACCATGCTCTACCAACTGAGCCACACGGGACACAATTAATTGATAAAGGCATTGTAAACAGTAAAATATGCTTGGAGTCTTAACAGATAGTGTGTCATCACAAGAGGTTGGTGGCACCTTAATTGGGGAGGATGGGCTTGTGGTAATGGCTAGAGTGGAATTAGTGGAATGGTATCAAATACATCAAACACATGGTTTCTGGCCATTACTATGAGCCATCCTCCCCTCAGCAGCCTCCTGTGTGTGTCATAAAACACTACCTTTCTTTCCTTACATTAGTGACATTTACGGCTTGTTATTTATCATTATTAAGCATTTAACAATTGAATTAGAACATGGAACTTAAACCCAGTGGGAATCCTGGATCATGGAGATCTCGGAAAATGCACTGTAAGTGTAACTATGCCTACATAACATTATGTTTCACTGTGAAAACTGTTCTCTCGGGTACACAAATCCAAAATAATACAGGCCTATGCCATTGCAAAATCGAATGCTTCTAACTGAAAGAGTCAACTATATATAGGCCTAGGCTACTTTCATTACCTTATAGCCTACTTGTTGGATGGATTGGATGCGTATTGGTGTCTAGATGTAGGCTGGTTGTCTAGTGATATTGTCGACCATCATCAGGTGATCCAGGAAATAAAAAACAAATACTGATAGAACATAAAGCAAAATAAATGGTCTTCTTCTTGTGGCCACAGACGACACAGGGAATTACAATGCCCACAAGGCACCTTAAAATCAAAGCAATGACTGCTCTAAACAACTGACTGACAAAAGAAAACAATGATAAATCATTGTTTAGAAAAAACATTTAAAAACGGTATAATCTTTGTTAATGATATCATAAATGCGACTGGTGGAGTTATGTCACACATGCAGCTAACAAAAATATATGAAAATGCCTACTCTATCCAAAATTACAACCAACTGACTGCATGCAGCATTACCGCAAAAATGGAGAAGGAAAGTGGAATCGGGAGAAGCTAAGGAACTTCTCTGTTGGCCCTGTATTAAAGACCAAAATTGGTAAAAAAAACGAAACAATCAATTGGCTACCAGATCCATTTAAGGACCAAAAAAAATGACAGCTGTGCTATACAGATTTCAAAATAGTTGGGAAGAGATTTTTGATATGCCGAATACATGGCACATGGTTTATGAACTGATATACAGAACAATGTCAGATTCAAAAGGTAAAGATTTTCCAATTAAATTATTATACAAAATTCTTGCAACAAATAGAATGTTATGGGGTATACAACCATTTCAGCTCTGCAGATTTAGCATCGAAGAGACAGAATCATTATATCACTTGTTTTCGTACTGCTTATGCTTGGTCACAGGTTCAGAAATAGCTGACAAATCACATTTACCTAGTGTAAAGCTAACTCTGCAAATAGCACTGCTGGGTGACTTGAAAAGCCATAGTCATTCTTAGCTAGCCAGCTAGGTGTGTCAACACACACTATGAGTAATGTTAGTTCCTCTTCAATGTAGCTAAACACATTTTGTAGTGTTAGCACAGATAGAACAATGGCCCAGCTGTTTCACAGGAAATATAAATGTGAAGTTTCCTCTCCCTGACAAATATGGTGGAGAGAGGAAGCTCATTGGTTGGCAGTGGGAGATAATTGGAGCGAGATGGAACTGGACATTCTGCTGATTAAACAGTCGATCTCAAAACAGATTTCTGTTCCCAAGACAAGAATATGTTACAAACAGCCTCAGTGGACTAAGTTTTGTAAACTTTACCCTTTGCCAAAGTTTAAAAAATGGGGCTGTTTAGAAGGAGTGCAAGGACGAATTGAGTTATCGCCCATGCACACTTCACAGAGCAGGGGTTCCCTAATGTAATATGATGTAACACAAGAACTAGCTAGGTAGCTTGCTAGGCCTATCTAGCTAAAGGCCTAAACTATAGAAAGCATGATGATGATAACTAGTATAGGGTAACGTAGTGTCTAATGCTAAATTGTCATAGATTCTTCTTCTTTACCATAGATTTCCACATGGTCTCAGACTCTAGGACAAGAAAGAAACAAAGGAGACAGAGACAGAGTTGTTGAATTCCATTGTTACTTGTAATATTAAAAAGGGGAGAAAAAGACAATTAGCTATCTGGCTACTCACCATTCTAAAGGCTACAGATTTGATTCACCACTAGAATAGTTATTTTTATGTTATATACCTTTGTTCAATCTAATTAATCTAATTATTAATCTAACAAAAAAATCCAAATTATTTGTAAGAAATGTAAGGTATTTTTACATGTTGCAATACACTTGACTAAAGTAGAAGCTCATCTATTGTTTGTAGATATTTTCACTTAATGAGTAATTAGTAGTAGGCCCAAGTAATTATATAGAAATGGCTATATCCTATGTAACACCTAGTAATTACATTGTACTTATGCAGATATTACATGTACTCTGTGGTGTACTAGTGTGTTTATTTATTACTTGCATGGCACGTTCAGAAGCAGATTATTAGATTGTCAGGACAAGTAACATATTTGTAGGTACACAATAAATACAAGTAAGTACTCCTCAAGATACACTTCATTTTAACTAGCTAAATTCTGTGTAACAACTAGTAATAAGTGTCTTATTCCTCATCTGGGATGACACTCGTATTAGATCTTTATTTGTAAGCTCAACCAAGTTAACCCAGATGGTATGCTTTATTTTGGGGGCAAGTGCTAGCAACAACGTTGACAGGAGATATATTTTGAACAGTGCACATTGATGGGTGGTAAGCAATTAAAGCCTATTGAACATAGGCTATAATCTCTCGGACACCCAGCGCATCCACAAGGGATCCCAACGTTTGTCACAGTTGTAAATGAATCGGAGCCAGCTGAGAAGAAGCGAAACAATAAGTTGGTGAATTTAGTGGAAACCTGCCCATTTATAACAAGTATGGTAACAAGCATTTGTTGTTACACTTCTGTTATTACAGGGCCCAATTACTGCCAGTTACATGTTGTTATTACACTGTAACTATGAGTTGATACAGTTAACTACAATGCTTGTTACATGTACACTGCGACAAGAACCCCTTAAAAGGAAGTGTTACCGTGTAGGTATTTAGTAGTTTTTTACGTTGAATTATATAATTATTCAGATATCAGACAGAACATGTGATATAAATCTAGTCTGCACGCCACGGGAAAATTCACTTCAAAGCTTTGCTGCCATCTAGTGGAGATAAGGGAATATTTGCGTAGTGAATCATGAGAAACCAAACTGAGAAACTGAACATTTTGTGACTTGAAGGTAGGTGATTGATTTCCCTAATGGGTTCACACCAATAAAATTGTATTTTTCATTTTATGGACATCAAGCTACTCACAACATCAATGCGAACACACGGGACAGCCACTTAGGGTTTGAACAGTGACGTCACAAAGGCAATTGCCATAGAAATATAACTCAAGTTCTAGTTACATGAAGTGTTTTCTAAAATAGGTTTATCAATCGCTTTTCTCACGTATGCAGATCTTGTATCTGTAGGCTGTTGTAGATTCGTATACTTTAAGCATCTTTTTAAGTGCTTGCATCAGCAGCTAAAGTAAGAAATTCAAGAGATCTCATGAGGAATAATGATAAATTATGAGATTAGGGTGAATGATGTTCTCTTGTTTTTAGCTTTTCTCACAAATTACTTTTCTTTTTTTAAATCCAGGTGCGTGTATGATGGATACAAACCCTTACGTGTTAGGGCTGGAGGACCAGCATAGACCTGTAAGTAGCCCACAATGTTTGATTGTTGTAATAGCAGATGCATGGTTTTGGAATCTATCAGGTAATTGACAGCAGTTGATCTCTCTCATCACTTTACTCAAATACAACTGACAGTTTTCTAACCCTTTGCCCATTAATGTAGGTGTTGGGTTACTTGACTGGACTGAGAAATATACCCTGCAAAAAGTCACAAGTTTTGTCTAAAATGGCACCCTATTCACTAGGTAGTACACTGCTTTTGACTAGGGCCTGACTACTTTTGAACAGGTCTGGTCAAAAATAGTGCACTATATAGTGAATAGGATACCATTTGGGATGTAACCGTGAGTGATGATACTGTCCACCTTCAGGCTTCCTCCAGTTCCTCTGGCTGTAGGGAGACAAGTCAGGCTGCAGTGACATCTGGATCCAGAGTCAGTGGAGAGCAGCGTCTTCCGAAACCCAGCAAACAGCGCTCCCAACAGGGCTTCAGTGTACTACAGAAACTGTGTGCGGAGTAAGTTCAGTTACAGTGTATCTACATTACCAGTCAAAAGTTTGGACACACCTACTCTTTCAAGGGTTTTTCTTTATTTTTACTATTTTCTTCATTGTAGAATAAAAGTGAAGACATACACTATGAAATAACACATATGGAATCATGTAGTGACCAAAAAGGGGTTAAACAAATGAAAATATATTTGAGATTTGAAGATTCTTCAAAAAAGCCACCTTGATGACAGCTTTGTACACTCTTGGCATTCTCTCAACCAGCTTCATGAGGTAGTCACCTGGAATGCATTTCAATTAACAGGTGTGCCGTGTTGAAAGTTAATTTGTGGAATTTATTTCCTTCTTAATGGGTTTGAGCAAATCAGTTGTGTTGTGACAAGGTAGGGGTGAAATACAGAAGATAGCCCTGTTTGGCAAAAGACCAAGTCCATATTATGGCAAGAACAGCTCAAATAAGAGAAAGAGAAACAACAATCCGTCATTACTTTAAGACATAAAGGTCAGCCAATCTGCACAATTTCTAGAACTTTGAAAGTTTCTTCACGTGCAGTTGCAAAAACCATAAGCTCTATGATGAAACTGGCTCTCACCAACACAGGAAAGGAAGATCCAGATTTACTTCTGCTGCAGAGGATAAGTTCATTAGAGTTACCAGCTTCAGAAATTGCAGACCAAATAAATGCTTCACAGTGTTCAAGTAACAGACACATCTCAACATCAACTGTTCAGAGGAGACTGCGTGAATCAGGCCTTCATGGTAGAATTGCTGCAAAGAAACCACTACTAAAGGACACCAATAAGAAGAAGAGACTTGCTTGTGCCAAGAAACATGAGCAATGGACATTAGTCTGGTGGAAATCTGTTGTTTGGTCTGATTTGAGATTTTTGTAGGTGAGTAGGTGAACGGATAATCTTTGCATGTGTGGTTCCAACCGTGAAGTATGGAGGAGGAAGTGTGATTGTGTGCGGGAGCTTTGCTGGTGACACTGTCTGTGATATATTTAGAATTCAATGCACACTTAACCAGCATGGCTACCACAGTATTTTGCAGCCATACGCCATCCCATCTGGTTTGCGCTTAGTCTGACTGTCAATTGTTTTTCAAGAGGACAATGACCCAACACACCTCTAGGCTGTGTAAGGGCTATTTGACCAAGAAGGAGAGTGATGGAGTGCTGCATCAGATGACCTGGCCTCCACAATCACCCGACCTCAACCCAATTGAGATGGTTAAAGATGGATCGGACCGCAGAGTGAAGGAAAGGCAGCCAACAATTGCTCAGCATATGTGGGAACTCCTTCAAGACTGTTGGAAAAACATTCCAGGTGAAGCTGGTTGAGAGAATGCCAAGACTTTAAAGAATGTTAAATATATTTTGATTTGTTTAACCCTTTTTAGGTTACTACTGTACATGATTCCATGTGTTATTTCATAGTTTTGATGTCTTCATTATTATTCTATGTAGAAAATTGTTAAAATAAAGAAAAACCCTTGAATGAGTCGGTGTGTCTAAACTTATGACTGGTACTGTATGTATTAACTGTTGTTTTTCATATGTGTAGTTTTTTCTTGTATATAACCACTCAACAAAAGAAGTCCCCCCCCCCAATGTACCCATTGATTTTTGAAGAATAAGTTATAAATGCCTCATGAGCTTAGTTTGACTGTCGTACCCCATCAGAACCCAAGATATATACTTGTTTTACTCTGTTTGTAAACAAAGTAAATGTAATCAAACAGGCGCGAAACATGGTTAAAACTATAATATTGATATCATGGATGGCCAGTCCTTGGCATCCTCTAATTTATGAATTTGAGAGTGGTTACATTTCTCCACACCCATCCCTCAGCTTTTTACTGAAACAGGGGCATTCTGTTTTGTTATTGTTTCTACTGCTGATTGCACCTTTAAGGTATTAGTTATTAGTATAAGATATTAGTTCAGAGGTTTCAGTAACTATCTTTTCAGTCACATTGAAAAAGTTTCCCATGTATCTCATTGCCGACTAAAGCGTTGGTTTTCTCCTTTCTTCAAAATTCAGATTAGTTTGGAAGCCCTGAGTCACGCCTGGAATGGCATCATCGACTGGGTGTTGACCGTGACCACTGAAGTTCTCCTCCCTTCCATCTTCCTGTGCAAAGCTCTGAGAAGCAGATCCACCTCCAGATACTCTAGGACCTCCTCCAGCACTAAGCAGGATCCACAGGATCCACAGAGAAGGACCCCATCAGAGGCCTCGCTGCTACAGGCCCCATCAATATCATCATCAACACCTCAACACTCTGGTACCTCCCCAGAGAGACTGAGTATCATCCGCAAAATGTCCAGCTTCCTTATAGGCCAGGGTGAAGCTACTGTTCCCTTGGATCCCTGTTAGGTGGAGAGGTGAGGACGGAGGCTGAGTTAGAACACATGGCCAGCAGGGTGGTGGCTGTGGTTCTACAGAAGTTCTGGACAATGACATCAGTAGACACCAGCGACCCTGAGATGGGGGCTCTTCTCTCAGGCATTCTCAAGAACATCCCCATGTTGTTGAATTCTGCTGCAGCTGCAGATAGAGAAAGCTCTGAAAGTCGGAGTCCCTTAGAGATAGTTGACATTGGGCAGAGAATCAATCCAGGGTTTTTCCTCTCAGACAAGCACATCAGCTGTATTTGCTCAGACATGGTGACCAGCGCGTACAGCAATGTCAGGTTCTCTGTGTTGGAGGACAAATCTCTAGGCTTCACTGATGACAGAACCTGGTCTCCTCCATCACCGCTGTGTCAGAAGTCCCAGTTCTGCCTGACTGCTGGGGAAGAGACAGACAGAGCTCCCTCTCTCAATGTTCCTCACACTGCAGACAGATGTTAGGGCAGAGTACTGCCTCCTCCTCCTCTGGACGCCTCTGAGTCCAGATGAGCTCCTCAGCCATGATAATCCTCTAAGGTGAAGCAGAGGATTATCATGGCTGTGGAGGAGATAATCACAAAGGGCGGTGAGGACGAAGCCTCTGGATCCACTGAGCTGTGTGAAGCTACCAGGCTCTCACCGCTCCACTCCCACTACCAGCCAGCAACATTTTGTCTGTTGTTCTGCATGGCCTAAAGGACACCATCGGTGCATTTCTGTCCAAAGAGGTCACAAGGCCAGAGTTGGAAAAGGCTATCAGCCAAAGCCTGGTGAACTCTGTGATGGTGACCCTGAAGAGTCTGCTGATGCTGGATGTCCAGGTTCCTGTGGTGCAGGGGGACAACTCCACCCTGAAGACCTCAGAGTAAATCCCACATGGAACCATGGAGATCTCAGAGCTGATCCCAGCTATAACCATGAAGACCTCAGAGCTGATCCCAGCTGTAACCATGGAGACCTCAGAGCTGATCCCAGACAGAACCATGGAGCCCCCAGGGTGTTCCTCAGACATAGCTGTGGATAAGAACCACATCTCCCTCCAAGATGAGGACATGGCTTATGAGGCCAGCATCACCACCACCTCTATCTTCTCCTCCATTGTGAATCTGGTGAATCCCAAAATGGACAGAAGGATCACCTCTTCCAGGGGTGGCTCTCAGTATCCATGCCCCATGCGTGCTTTCCTGGACTCCAAGGACCTAGCGGGGTTCCTTTGCAGCCCAAACCTCTGCCACTTCTCTGAGCAACTGATCTGGCACATGGCGCGACTGATCCTGGAGTCCAAAATGGCGAAGACGACGTCCGTGAGAAAGTGTTTCTCATACCTAACAGTGGCCAACCTGAGTGGAGGCCTTGACCTGTCCACAGAGTGCTGTACTGAGCTCCTCTACAGCTTTGTGGAGGGGGCGGTCAAGAACCTTATGGAGACCTTCCTGAGTGTTCCACCCAACCCTCCTATGGAATCCTTCATGGAGGATTACAGCTGCATGGAAGAGAGGAACTGGGTGGTCTCTCCTGTTCTCTCTCATGGCAGTAGTGTATGTCTGGCCTCTCCCACCCTGAGTGATAATGACTCTACAATCATACAACAGTCAGGTGAAGTGGGCATGGTCAAGCCCAGCTCTAGGAAAACCATCAATGCTCTTCTGTCTGACATGTTCATTGACAGAGTTGGAGAACTTCTCCAAGAGGGTTGTGATGTGGGTGAGGTTGAACAGACTGCTGCCAGAGTTGAAGAACGTCTCCAAGAGTCTTGTGATGATGAGGTTGAACGTACTTCAATCAATGGTAAGATATCTGTACAAGCATATTTGGTTTGATCAACATAGGCCTGTCCATAATGTGTCCGTACAAAGCTAAGATGATTAGTAAGTCAGATTGGCTGTATTAGAAGAATTTTTTTTTAAACTTTAGCAACATGGTATTTATACGATGCACAACCATAGCGCTGTCACATTTCTTTAAGATAAGTGAATGTATAGATTATTGATGGTATCAACATGACATAAGGACACCATTTTCTTTGTGATTTAACTGTTGTGCATTTCCAGATTGCATGATGCCGGACATGATGTCAGAGACTTCGTCTAAGTATTTTCTTGAAGCTGAGGCCACCAATAACGATGTCACTGGCTGTGAGAAGAACCCCAACTCCCTTTGGATGACAGGGTAACTGGATGAGTGCAGAGCTGAATCAGTGGACTCAGGCGAGACAGGGCACAGGACCTCATCCTTCTGGCAGTCATTTCCCAGCCAGGCTTCCTTCAAGGCAGAAGCCTCATCAGATGCTTTCTCACTGGAGACGGTGGTAAAACTCAGCTCTGCTAACAATGCTGCATTAACAGCTGACCGTCAGAACATGGTTGTGACTCAGAGCAGCAGGTCACAAAGGCTGGCGCTGCATCCTCTGCTGCCAGACTGCTGAGGGGACTCCCATTGAGATAGCAACACTATTATCACTATATTTCATAGACAATTAAACATTAAAATACATTGAAATTAAGTATCTTTATTTCAATTAATTGATTAGAGAAATACATTATAGCAAACAAATGAATGTCTGCGGTTAACAGCAGCGTAAGGTGCCTTCAACTCTATCAAAGACATCGAAGTGTCACGTTCACTATCTTCAAACTCCCGATCATAAATAAACCAAGTCGCAGCGTGCATGGAATTCCTCATCTTTTAATGAAGATGAAACTCACCAAACAACAAAACAGAAGAAAAACGAAACATGCCGTTCTGGGCTGCTCACAGGCAGCTACACAAAAACAAGATCCCACAATCACAGGTGGGAAAAGGGCTGTCTAAGTATGATCCCCAATCAGACACAACGATAGACAGCTGTCTCTGATTGGGAATCATACCCGGCCAACAAAGAAATAGAACACATAGAATGCCCACCCCACATCACACCCTGACCTAACCAAATAGAGAAATAAAACGGCTCTCTAAGGTCAGGGCGTGACATGAAATTTCAGAACAAAAGCCAGAAGAAATCTTCCAAGCCTCGTAAAGGAAAGATCTTCAATAATTCAGTGTCACCCCAGCCTGCGAATTTTTCCTAACATAACAAATGCTCACGTCACAGGTTACCTTTTCATTTTGTGTGGAATTCAATTAAATCCATTGTGGTGAATTGTGTTAAACTGTGTACCATTTAAATACAGGTGACAGTAGCTATTACAGGCCTGTCAGAGTACTGATCTCTTGTTGATCTGTAGTTTCAGCTGCTACAGAGAAACACAAGAAGCTCTCCTTTGGCTCCCGCTTGTCCGCTGCCTTCACCAGGTTCTTTTTTGGATGCTGTGGTAGCACGAAGAAGATCAGACAGTAGAGAATAATATCAGCCACAAAGGTTAACACCAGACATATTTCAACACTGGGTTTAAATAGTAAAACCCACATGAAGAAATAAACAAACATAATTGCACTCAAGTTCAACCATACCACAGCTTTTCCTTTATTGATCGTCTCCCGACAAAGTCCACCACATCTACATCAGATCTTTCACAAACAAGCAACAAACAGATAATAATTATATATCCTTAATTACTTAACTGATTAATTTAATCAAAAATCATCACATCAAAAGCATTACAACAATTTTTTTTCAACTCTGTAGTAGCACACAGAGACCAAATAATTCTTACACAATGTCTATATAATTGGTAGTTTTGTCCCATTATCCCAGTTTTTCTTTATAATTGTTGGTCACACTTTATTTGTATAGTCCCATATAGATGAACTACAGATGGTGATAGTATCAACTAAGTAGCTGTTGATAAGCAAATGTCTGCTAAGGTTACGTTTAGGGTTAGGTTTAGAATAAGGGTTAGGGTAAGGGTTAAGGTTAGGGCTAGGTTAAGGGTTAAGTGTAGTGTTAGGATAAGGGTTAAGGTTAGGGTTAGTGCTAGGGTTAGTGGATAGTTAGTTGAAATGTTTTTGTTAGTCATTGAACATCGACTGACCATCTACAACCCATCTACTTGGGACTATCCAAATAAAGTGTTACCTAAATGTTTCGCCCCAGAAAGGTTTGCAACAGTAAAACATGACAAAGTAAATGTTTCCTGATCAGAAAACAATGCCGTACCTCACATAATGAAAGCCGAAGATGTCAGTTCTTTTGAAACACACACACTTTAAATGCATTAATACATATAGACATATGCTATTTTAACAATAGGTACAATATATTATCTTTGTTAATAACATAGTAATATCTGGTTAATAATAATGTATTAAAAATGTTATTTCATACATATATAATTACATGTTGTTCATAATTACACATTTGTTATGTCTGCCACAAAATAAAAACATCCAGTTGTTTTTATAATATCTGTAGTATATACAGCACCAGTCAAAAGTTTTGGACACCTACTCATTTGAGGGTTTTTCTTTATTTTTATTATTGTCTACATTGTAGAATAATAGTGAAGACATCGAAACTACGAAATAACACAGTCGTAGTAACCAAAAAAGTGTTAAACAAATTCGATTTTTCAAAGTAGCCAACCTTTGTCTTGATGACAGCTTTGCACACACTTGGCATTCTCTCAACCAGCTTCATGAGGTAGTCACCTGGAATGCATTTCAATGAACAGGTGTGACTTGTTAAAAGTTTATTTGGGGAATTTCTTCCCTTCTTAATGTGTTTGAGCCAATCAATTGTGTTGTGACAAGGTAGGGGTGATATACAGAAGATAGTTCATATTATGGCAAGAACAGCTCAAATAAGCAAAGAGAAACGACAGTCCATTGTTACTTTAAAACGTGAAAGTCAGTCAATCCAGGAACATTTCAAGAACTTTGAAAGTTCCTTCAAGTGCAGTAGTAAAAACCATCAAGGGCTATGATGAACTGGCTCTCATGAAGACCGCCACAGGAAAGGAAGACCCAGGGTTACCTCTGCTGCAGAGGATACGTTTATTAGAGTTACCAGCCTCAGAAACTGCAGCCCAAATAAATGCTTCAAAGGGTTCAAGTAACAGACACATCTCAACATCAACTGTTCAGAGGAGACTGCTTGAATCAGGCATTCATTGGTCGATTTGCTGCAAAGAAACCACTGCTAAAGGAGACCAATAATAAGATGAGACTAGATTGGGCCAAGAAACACAAGCAATGGACATTAGACCGGTGGAAATCTGTCCTTTGGTCTGATAAGTCAAATTTGAGATTTCTTGTTCCAACCGCCGTGTATTTGTGAGACGCATAGTAGGTGAACGGATGATCTTTGCATGTGTGGTTCCCACCGTGAAGCATTGAGGAGGAGGTGTGATGGTGAGGGGTTTCTTTGCTGGTGACACTGTCAATGATTTATTTAGAATTCAAGGCACACTTAACCAGCATGGCTACCACAGCTTTCTGCAGCGATACCCCATCCCGCTTAGTGGGACTATCATTTGTTTTTCAAGAGAAAAATGGCCCAACAAACCTCCAGGCTGTGTAAGGGCTATTTGACCAAGAAGGAGAGTGATGGAGTGATGCATCAGATGACCTGGCCTCCACAGTCACCCGACCTCAACCCAATTCAGATGGTTTGGGACGAGTTGGACCGCAGACTGAAGAAAAAGCAACCACAAGTGCTCAGCATATGTGGGAACTCCTTCAAGACTGTTGGAAAAGCATTCCAGGTGACTACCTCATGAAGCTGGCTGAGCGAGTGCCATGAGTGTGCAAAGTTGTCATCAAGGCAAAGGGTGGCTACTTTGAAGAATCTCAAATGTACGTTTTGCCTTGAAAAAAACCCCACTCAGTTACACATACATGGATCATTACAAACATTTGGAAACAGAAATCACTAATCAGCTGTTGGCATGAAAGAAGAGATAACAAACACCGGTCAGTCTGAAATCAACTGCTGGTATTCTAGTGCTAAGTCAAATGAGAGGCTTCCGAGCCCACTTTGGGAGAATCTCAAATGCATACTCCTCGCGTCCTCTCTCATCACCTCCTTCGCTTTAACCCATTGGATGAAAAAAACAGAGATCCCACCCCTCTGACTCCAATAGATTTTGAGGACGATAGGAGAGAGGACAGGAGTATGCAATTGACACTCGCTTTGATTTTAAGGACATACACAATGTCAGTTACTAGTGTCAAGCCAGTGTTGGTCACATTTTGGTTGGCAGTCAAGGTTGGTGCATGGGGGTTGGTTATTGGCGGAAAAAGACTTGGCTTTTAAGTTGGTTAAGTACATTGGTCTTCTTAATTAGTGCTTACACGTCATCATTATATAATTTGGTGCCTGCTGATGGAATGCTTAAGAATTTAATTAAATGTTTACTGATTTATCTAGTTTGAGAATTTTCTGCTGTGAACAGTTGAGGACAATATCTGAGTTTGCGCTGGTGATGACGCAGCACATCTGCAACAGCTCAATTTGTGTTAATATGGCGTGTCTATAGTTGTGCTTTACTGTTAGTTGTTCGGTTCCTGTATGTCATACCCTGTCCTTTGTCCTGTATGATGGGATAACCTTTCAGATTTAGCACCGTTAACAGTTGGTTTGGCTTGTTAATTTGGTATAGATATGGCCAAGAGTAGACACCAAACAGTGCCATTTTACATTTGCCAAACAAAGAAAGCTAAACTGGCAGAAAAGGGATGGCAAGCAGGTCCTAGGTCATTGTGCAATGACCAGGCTGTAGTGTTGAGGCCCACAAAACACAGTGGTGTTTCGTAGGACTTCTGTTGTTCAGGTCTCATCACCTATATCATCAGGTGACTATCTAGTCCCTTTGTTTGCCAGAAAGTAGTTTTGCACACCAATTGCATTCCTAACGTTCCTTCTTTAATAAGTGTTGATATATGTGCTAGTATAGGTGTGTATGAGTTCCAAGACTGCATCCATTTCGAATCCCACCGTACCTTCTCCACTGTGCAATCCGGTTTCCGAGCCGGTCACATCTCAGCCACGCTCAAGGTACTAAACGATATCATAACTGCCATCAATAAAAGACAGCACTGTGCAGCCGTCTTCATCGACCTGGCCAAGGCTTTCGACTCTGTCAATCACCGTATTCTTATCGGCATACTCAATAGCCTTGGTTTTTCAAATGACTGCCTCGCCTGGTTCACCAACTACTTTGCAGACAGAGTTCAGTGTGTCAAATCGGAGGGCATGTTGTCCGGACCTCTGGCAGTCTCTATGGGGGTACCACAGGGTTCAATTGTCGGGCCGTCTCTTTTCTCTGTGTATATCAATGATGTCGCTCTTGCTGCGGGCGATTCCCTGATCCACCTCTACGCAGACGACACCATTCTGTATACTTTTGGCCCGTCCTTGGACACTGTGCTAACAAACCTCCAAACGAGCTTCAATGCCATACAACACTCCTTCCGTGGCCTCCAACTGCTCTTAAACACTAGTAAAACCAAATGCATGCTTTTCAAACGTTCACTGCCGGGCACCTGCCCGCCCGACTAGCATCACCACCCTGGATGGTTCCGACCTAGAATATGTGGACAACTATAAATACCTAGGTGTCTGGTTAGACTGTAAACTCTCCTTCCAGACTCATATTAAACATCTCCAATCCAAAATCAAATTTAGAATCGGCTTTCTATTTCGCAACAAAGCCTCCTTCACTCACGCCGCCAAACTTACCCTAGTAAAACTGACTATCCTACCGATCCTCGACTTCGGCGATGTCATCTACAAAATAGCTTCCATTACTCTACTCAGCAAACTGGATGCAGTATATCACAGTGCCATCTGTTTTGTCACCAAATCACCTTATACCACCCACCACTGCGACCTGTATGCTCTAGTCGGCTGGCCCTCGCTACATATTCGTCGCCAGACCCACTGGCTCCAGGTCATCTATAAGTCTATGCTAGGTAAAGCTCCGCCTTATCTCAGTTCACTGGTCACGATAACAACACTGACCCGTAGCACACGTTCCAGCAGGTATATCTCACTGATCATCCCCAAAGCCAACACCTCCTTTGGCCGCCTTTCCTTCCAGTTCTCTGCTGCCAGTGACTGGAACGAATTGCAAAAATCGCTGAAGTTGGAGACTTTTATTTCCCTCACCAACTTTAAACATCAGCTACCTGAGCTGCTAACCGATCGCTGCAGCTGTACATAGTCCATCTGTAAATTGCCCACCCAATCTACCTACCTCATCCCCATACTGTTTTTATTTTATTTACTTTTCTGCTCTTTTGCACACCAGTATTTCTACTTGCACATCATCATATGCTCATTTATCACTCCAGTGTTAATCTGCTAAATTGTAATTATTCGCTCCTATGGCCTATTTATTGCCTACCTCCTCATGCCTTTTGCACACACTGTATATAGACTTTCTTTTTTTTCTTCTGTGTCATTGACTTGTTATTGTGTTATTGACTTGTTTATTGTTTATTCCATGTGTAACTCTGTGTTGTTGTCTGTGTCACACTGCTTTGCTTTATCTTGGCCAGGTCGCAGTTGTAAATGAGAACTTGTTCTCAACTAGCCTACCTGGTTAAATAAAGGTAAAAAAATAAGAAAAATCCAGACTCCCCATCTCTCTCCCAAAGTGTGCACTTGCACACTCCCCATCAAGGGTTGGTGGAAACTCCTTCCAGTCAATGCTTACACCAATCCCATTTTATCCATGATGGGGAGTATGCAAGTGCACACTTTGGGATAAGGGTGGACAACTGGGACACACATAAGTGAATTAAGGCTGCAGAAAATAACCCTCTTCTGGTTAGAACTCTGTCTGATCCCATGGAGGTGGCCAACCAACACTGCACCCCCCCCCCCACACTAAAGGCAAACCGCTTCCGGACACCGACACACACACCGACCATGGTCTCTGAGAAGACTCTCGCTCTCCCCCATACCCTGCCTCCACCTTCCAAGCAATGTTGTAGAACTCTCAAGACTCACACACACAATGATTGCCAACCCTTGGTCCTGTGCCAACCCTTGGTCCTGTCCCACCTTGTTAGCCACCCAAAATCCCTGTCAGGTATTCCAGTCTCAGATCTGTTAGTGCTATCTTGCGAACTCCTACACTGCCTTCAGAAAGTATTCATAGCCCTCAAATTATTCCACATATTGTTGTGTTACAGCCTGAATTCAAAATTGATTAAATGTATTTTATCTACACACAATACCTCATAATGACAAAGTGAAAACATGTTTTAAATTTTTTTTTGCAAATGTATTGAAAATAAAATACAGAAATATTCACACCCCTGAGTCAATACATGTTAGAATCTCCTTTGGCAGCGATTACAGCTATGAGTCTTTCTGGGGAGGTCTTTAAGAGCTTTGCACGCCTGAATTGTACAATATTTGCACATTATTATTTTTTTAATTCTTCAAGCTCTGTCCAGTTGGTTGTTGATCATTGCTAGACAGCCTTTTAAAGTCTTGCCATAGATTTTCAAGTTGATTTAAGTCAAAATTGTAACTAGGCCATTCAGGAACATTCAATGGCGTCTTGGTAAGCAACTCCAATGTATATTCGCCCTTGTGATTAAGGTTATTGTCCTGCTGAAAGGTGAATTTGTCTCCCAGTGTCTGCTGTAAAGCAGACTGAACTAGGTTCTTCTCTAATATTTTGCCAGTGCTTAGCTCTACTCCATTTCTTTTTATCCTAAAAAAGTCCCTAGTCTTGCTGATGACAAGCATACCCGTAACATGATGCAGACACCACCACGCTTGAAAATATAAAAAATGTGGTCAGTGATGTTTTGTGTTGGATTTGCCCCAAACATAACGATTTGTATACAGGACAAAGTTAATTTCTTTGCCACATTTTTTGCAGTTTTACTTTAATGCCTTATTGCAAACAGGAATATTTTTATTCTGTACAGGTCTCCTTCTGTTCACTCTATCCTTTAGGTTAATATTGTGGAGTGCCTACAATGTTGTTGATCCATTCTCAGTTTTCCCCTATCACAGCCATTAAACTCTGTAAATGTTTTAGTCACCATTGGCCTCGTGGTGAAATGTCTGAGCGGTTGCCTTGAGTTAGTTAGGATGCCTGTATCTTTGTAGTGACTAGGCTTTGCATGTTGTATCAATACACCCAATTAATTACTTCACCATGCTCAAACGAAGCACATTTTTACTCCTGAACTTATTTAGGCTTGCCATTAAAAAAATAGGCTTGAATACTCACTTCAGCTTTTCATTTTTTATAAATATGTAAACATTTCTAAAAACATAATTCCTCTTTGACATTATGGGTTATTGTGTAGGCCAGTGACACAAAATTTAAATGTAATCAATTTGAAATTCAGGCTGTAACACAACAAAATATGGAAAAAGTCAAAGGGTTTGAATACTTTCTGAAGGCCCTGTATTTCATCATCACAGCTAACACAAACAGATCTGGGACTTGGATACTTTTAAGACACCCCATGTCCCCATAAAACACAAAAATGTCCCCTTAAACCACCCCTGATGCTGAGTAAGCCCATTCCTGGGCCTTTTCTTCCTCCATTTGCCCTCTGGCTCAGTACTCCTGGCCCTGGTAGCCAGCGGAGCCATCAAAGGCTGGCTCTGTGCTGGCCGCGGGGTCAATGTCGGCGGCGTAGCTCGTGTAGTCAGTGCCCATGGGGGACGCAGCGTTGGGGTCGGCGGTGGGGTCAACATACTCCTGGGAGAAGAGGGCCGAGTCAGCCCCCAGCTTGTACTTCTGAAAGCCCAGGAAGGCCTGCACCGCCTTCAGAGTAGAGAGGGTGTTATGCGGCGGGCGAACAATTGAAAAGGGAATGGGCAATAATATAGAGGCGATAGCAAAACAATGTATGCGTGGAGAAGGGAAGAGGGAGCCCAGACCATAGGGGGCAGCGAGCGATTGGAAAGGGGATGGGCAACAACATGAAGCAATAGCAAAAAAATATGTTGTGGGTGAGGGGGATAAACAAGAAAAGTGGAGACATGGGGTTGTGTGGGTTGGATTTGAATATGACAGATGGGCAGAATGAGATGACACGATAGATGCAACCAATGATAGTGGGGGAGGGGGGGTATATCAGGTAACATGCCATTGATTAAAAAAGGTATGAAGTAAGGTTAGGAGGATGAATGGTAGTTAGATAAGGGTGGGATAATAAGAGAAAAAGAGAGAGGGAATAAGAAGGAAGAGGGGAGGAGGATTAAGTCTGTTAGTCAGCTTTAAGTGGGGAGTGTGAGTAACCTTTCACCTGATCAGGCACTGTCTTTTACTTATTTATTTTTAATACAACAATTTATCATGAATAATAAACATTCACAAATCATCCCGGTGTCATATACAAAGCAAAAATACCCAAACGAAATAAAAAAAGTATTTTAATCCTAACTCATAATACAAGATAACAGACAGATTCACATAGTGGTTGCAGCCAGCTGGACCTGGTAACACTAAATGCATGTTATTAAGCTGTAGTAGTTAGCTACAGCATGTGTGTATGGGGAGCATAAGGCTAGATTAGAGAGAGGAGGTGAAAAGAGATCATAGCTTATCCTTCACTGATTTGTAGTTTTGGCATTGAAATAAAATGTGAACAATTCCTATATATCTAATATATAATCTAACAAGGTTTGGGGTCAAATTGGTATGAACTCTGAACATTTTCTGTAGGGCCACTTTGCATGGTTGGGATCAATCAGGAAATTATTAGAAAGTGATAAAAGTACAATCTAAATTGAATGGTACCATGAAATCAAATTATTTAATCAAAATAATACTTTACATAACAATGAATTGAGACAACCAGCAAAGGTGAACATAGCTAAAATGGTGGATTGAGAACCTGATATGTCAACAGTAGAGTACCACTGTTTTAACCCCACAAAGACACTCATTTTTGGCAATGGTTTGATATCAAGGCACTTTGGAAGGGCAATCTGAATCTAGCAAGCAGATCCTAGCTGTAAACACTAGCCAATCATAGTAAACAAATGCAAGGTACTCCTTCAATATGTTTGGCCATCTAAAGAGGACATCATTCAGACAGCCTGGATGGGAAGTTGGTGTGAGCGAAATAATGTGAGGGTCAGGATATCTATCATTAGGCTAGTGGTGGTGTGGGCTATGGAATGAACAGTTTGTTGTACTCTTCTTCGAACGACACTCTCTTTATCCTCTCCAAGGACAGCAGTGTCAGAGCACCCTAGAGAGAGACAAACAGGTCAGGGACAGTTATGGGATAGAAAGGGTGGTGAAGATGGGTGGTGAGGATGACCCCAATATTCACCAGATACAATCCTTCCATAAAGTTATGTATCATAATAACCTTCTAAGCTTTTTCTAGACTGAGACAGAAACAAAGATTAAATTGGCGAAGAGGTGGAAACTTAGATCTGAACTAACTAAAACAGAGATTAAGCATTATTGTATACAAATATACAGCATAGACAAAGATTAAAATTGAGAAAATTAGGAATCTAAACAGACCCAGAGAAGATAGAATTAGGAGAGAAACATTTAGATCCAGGTTACAAAACTGCAGAAAAACAGAAGACAGTAGACACTTCTAAATATGAAGAAAAAGCAGTGTTAAACAAAGCTAAGTTAAGACTGACAAAGAGGAGCAGAATGTTATGACCCAGCTTCAGACGGATCAGAATTAGATCCTGATGAAGAAGGCAGAGGTGATATGTAACCAATTTAATTGAAGGGGCACTGATGGAAAAATTTGATATGAATACATTTTGCGTAATATACATATTTTCTATTTTGTAGATGCACAAATGGCCATTATGCCAGACAGGAAGGTTGATGAAATGGAGGGCTGTTGTACTGTACGTACCCAGGTGAAGATGGAGAAGAAGGCGAAGGTAATGGCGGCTCGGGCTGCGTCTGCACCCTCCCTTAGAGGGTTGTCCTCCTCCTTGGCAACCTGCCACTGGTTGGCCAGGAAACAGAACCCCACAAACCAGACAAACGACCAGAATGCTACAGGAAGGATGGGGAGAGAGAGAGAAAAAGGGAGGGAGAAATACAAACGGAAACCAGTAATACTATGGGTGGTAAAACTAAAGAAAAAAAATCTGTTCTTGAAATGTAATATCATACTCAGTCATACCACATTACACATGTCATGCCAATAACAGACTGACATGAGTATGTTTGTGCATTATGAGCAACACCACAAAGGCCATGCAACAATATAAAAAAACATATCAACTACTGATTCACAACATATTTTGCAACCATTTTTACAAGCCTCAATAGCCTCACAGTAATCAAAGCCTCAAAAGGTCATAACGAGTATGTTAGGGTTTATCAGCCACACCACAGCTAACCAGAGGGGGGCACCTGTGCACATACAAAATGGCTCCTATAGTACTCAAGTCCGCCAATGTCCTAGAGCTGTGATTCAAATTCCAGGGCTCTGTTCCAATACTATTAATATGCATCCTTATCCTTCTTTAATCCTTTCCTTGAAATAATCACCCATCTGATATAATATAATTGGTGAGAGCAATGCAGTGAAAAGCTTGCTTCTATGCCAATCCAGTCACGTTGGAGTGATTACGTCAAGGAAAGAAGGAGGGATTACACATTTTAAGAGTATACAGACAGGGCCCAGTACGCCTAATGAAGAAACAACACCTTTATCAATGTCCATGTATTGATCAGTGTTTCCTAAGAGTTTAGAAAGGCTAAAGACAAAGGCCACATCCACCTCCCCACCCCTGAACCGAATCTTCACAGAGCACCCAGATAAACCGTGTGCCTCCAAACACACTCCAAACCTCTCAACTAAAACAACCCCTTTCTTTGCTGTTAACGAACACCTCCCGCATCCCCCAGTCAAACTCACACCAACAAGCCAAAACAACATTCTTTCTGTGTGGGGTGAAGTTGTCCATAGACGCTGATCTGTGGTCAGTTTTGCATTTGCCCCAGTAATGGTTAAGGTTCGGATTGGGGGAGGAAAAGCTGTTCCTAAATTGGTGCCTAGGAGAAACTACACCCCAGAGCTTACCAGACACTCCAATGTCAGCAAGCACAGCCTTCTTGCGGTCCTTGACGCTGCTGATCTGGGGGAAGTAGATGTCCAGGACCAGGAAGGCAGCACAGCTTAGGAAAGCCAGGGTTCCCATCCCCACTGCGTAGTTACAGGCATTCTGGTTCCTGTTGAAGATGCAGAACTCCTCAATCTCGTCAGGCCGGTTCACATAGCCCTCGTTGGCTATACAGCCAAAGATCACGATGGAGAAGAGCTGGAGGAAGAAGAGAGGGAGGGTGTGAGAAAGAAGTTGATTGAGGAGAGAGGGTAGAGCAGGGAGAAAAGGAGTAATGCATAGGAGCAAAAGCCTGCAAAATCAGTAGCTCCAGGAGGACAGTTGGCAACTGCTGATCTACAGCATATGGTAGTAAAATCAATGTGGATGGTACATCAATTGCACAAGCTGATCCTTTTTGCACCCTATGTAAATCTGTTATACAGGCATTTGGAAAGTATTGTCATGACGTGACAATCATTAATTCAATGACTTATCTTATCAAATCAATTAACTATGTTTAATTAAATTCAGTAACTTGGGGCACCACGGGAAACTAATTTAACGAGTTATTATTTCCCGAAATAAAAACTCTTATAAGATATATTCATATCTATAGATAAGTCACTTATAAATGTATTTTACCTCATATCAGTCTCATTCTGAACGTCATAATATTCTATAAATCTGCACGAACCCGAGTCTACATGATGACTCAGCTTACACAAATTGACTTAATTATTTATTTACTAACTAACAAAATAATTACACAGAAATACACACAGTATAGGTTGAATTGATTACTAACATAATGCATTGAAAAGTCCCCAGTGCACTAACCCGATATGACGGCTGGTTACACAATGAAAGGGGTGGGGAAAGAAAGAACGGGAGAAGAGGAGACCAAGGAATTCAACTATCGTACATAGTTGAATAATACGCTCATCGTAAATATGGATATTTAGCACCCTAACAACCACTCATTTGGATTTAGAAATGCAATGCAAATATTGACGCTTGTTTGTCTGTCATCTTGCTCTGTTGAAATCGCCCGATCCGTCTGTGACGAATAGTTCGACAGAAAGTCTCTGGATGTGCAAGTCTCTGGTTGGCCGCCAGAGATCACCATGTCCTTAGTAGTTGTAGTAGTAGCTTTCTTCGTTCTGGAAGTGTTCTTTAGACTGGATACATCAGACATTCCAATGATCGTTTGTTAAGATCTTCCTTGTGTCTTTGGTCAAAGTTCTAGCTTTGATCCTCACCCATGAGGGAAAGTCATGACAGCATTCAGACCCGTTGACTTCTTCCACCTTTTGTTACGTTACAGCCTTGTTCTAAAACGTACCAAAAAAATCCTCATCAATCTACACACAATACCCCATCATGACAACTCAAGGACATTCAGAGACTTGTCCCGACACCACTCCTGCGTTGTCTTGGCTGTGTGCTTAGGGTCATTGCCCTGTTGGAAGGTGAACCTTTGCCCAAGTCGGCGGTCCTGAGCACTCTGGAGCCGGTTTTCATCAAGGATCTCTCTGTACTTTGCTCCGTTCAGCTTTTCCTCGATCCTGACTAGTCTCCCAGTCCCTGCCGCTGAAAAACATCCCCACAGCAGGATGCTGCCACCACCATGCTTCACCGTAGGGATGGTGCCATGTTTCCTCCAGATGTGACACTTGGCATTCAGACTAAATAATTAAATCTTGGTTTCAGACCAGAGAATCTTGTTTTTCAGGATCTGAGAGTCCTTTTAGATGCCTTTTGGCAAACTTCCAGTGGGCAGTCATGTGCCTTTTACAGAGGAGTGGCTTCCGTCTGGCCACTCTACCATAAAGGCCTGATCGGTGGAGTGCTGCAGAGATGGCTGTCCTTCTGGAAGGTTCTCCCATATCCTCAGAGGTCACCTCCATGACCAAGGCCCTTCTCTCCCGATTACTCAATTTGGCCAGGCGGCCAGCTCTAGGAAGAGTTTAGGTTGTTCCAAACTTCTTCCATTTAAGAATGATGGAGGCCACTGTGTTCTTGGGGACCTTCAATGCTGGAGACATTTTTTGGTACCCTTCCCCAGATCTGTTCCTCGACACAATCCGGACAATTCCTTTGACCTCATGGCTTGGTTTTTGCTCTGACATGCACTGTCAACTGTTGGGCCTTATATAGACAGGTGTGTGCCTTTCCAAATAATGTCCAATCAATTGAATTTACCACAGGTAGGCTCCAATCAAGTTGTAGAAACATCTCAAGGATGATCAATGGAACCAGGGTGCACCCGAGCTCAATTTCAAGTCTCATAGCAAAGGGTCTGAATACTTATGTAAATAAGGTATTTCTGTTTTCGCTTTGTCATTATAGGGTATTGTGTGTAGATTGATGAAGAAAAACATTTATTTACTCAATTTTAGAACAAGGGTGCAACATAACAAAATGTGGAAAAAGTCAAGGGGTCAGAATACACTGTAGTAATGTATGGCGTCATGCAGAGAAGTCACAACATGATCATATCATCACACTTTGGGGTAAAATGAATCCAGAACCTACAAATCCACAGTCACATTTTCACCCAGTTGTCTACATTCAGATACATGTATGGCAGTACCTGATCTGACACGAGTGTAGATGAAGGAAGATCCTAATGACACGTGAAACAGTAAGCAAAATCAAAACTGGCCCATCTTGCACCAATGCCAGTAACTACATTATAAAACCATCTATCATTATATCAGCATTAAAAACTTCTACTCATTTAATTCACATACATTAGAAAAATTACTCATATACTGGAGTACATCCCAACTGCTTCAATCCAGGTTCAGGCCAAGGTTGATGTTTGTTTTGTTGATGATGAGATGGGATGATATTAGGGGGCTTGTGTATACTACTGCATCTATTGCGCTCAGGCACGTGCAGTTAGGAGTCAACCTGTGCCCAGCATATGCCCCTTTGAACTCCCATTCGACAAGTGCCCTTTTGCGTGGTGCTATAACTATTATTTTATGTAGAAGGTTTTGTCGTTGTTGTTCTGAACCCATTGCCCGCAAGTCGTGACGTTGTCAAGTTCGCCACCCCCCAACCCATCTGTTGCTTGCACCTGATGGTCTGCCCTGTACTGAGATTGCACACGCCCGGTATCCAAACATGTCACCGTTCGAGTGTGTGTAGCAAGTCAACTAGTTTAAATATCAACAGTGCTGCCTCAGCAGCATAACTTTTGGTTAACACTTGATTTACATCATTATTAATATTTGGTCTGGTTGGCTGATACACGCAGCAGAGAAAGGCAGAAAGACAGAGAGGAGCGGCTGCATCAACGACCCTCGCTCCGACCCAACTCCACCCCTTCCTCAGTCGTCAGCAGCAACCCAGGTAGTCTAGACTAGCTAACCACCCTGTACTAAAATATCCACACAAGACACCATATATCTAGAGTTAGAAGGTTATGAATATTATATTATGAAATGATCTTCAAGAGCATTTATGATAGCTAAATCACAAATCAGCAACAAAAAAAACCCAGCTAGTTAACAAGCAGATTTATATCAATCATCAACATCAATGATCAGCTGATAGCCCTCCCTCTTTTCCCAATGTCAGTTTGAGCACCTGCCCACTGAAAGATCTGTGCACGGCCCTGACTCCACTTGTGGTGTGTGTATAATGTGTGTATTGTGTTCCCCACCACAGGCAACCCCATCCAGCATTAGGCATGTGAGGAGGTAGCGTGGGGACCGTCATGGCAAAGTCCTGAGGTTTTAACAGCTGGCCTCTTCAGACAGCCCTGTGTATGCGCACGCGCGCACATATATGTGTGTATGTGGGAGAAAGAGAGAGCATGCATGCATGAGGGAGTGGGGTGGTGGTGTGACAGAGCGTCTCTGATGTAATACTGTATGTGTTGGTGAGGAGCGAGTGAGAATGCAAGTGTGTGTGGCTGGCAAGCAACCAGATGAGTGAATAAAAACACAATATGTAAGAGAGAAAGCGGAGAGCAGAGAGAGTGAGAGGAAGAAGAATAAAGCCAGAGTAATGGCCTTTAGCCTTCTTTCAATGTGCATCTTTCCCATTGAACTATCATTAGCTGTGCTCAAACTGGCCCACCTTGGTTGGCAGGAACTCCCCGAACACCTCAGGCTCAACAACCTACTGAGTGCTGTACGTTAACTGCTCTTTGACTAAACTAATATTCACATTCAATTTGAATATGCTACTGTCGACACACACACACACACACACACACACACACACACACACACACACAATATATATATATTGTATATACGAACAATATACACTGCTCAAAAAAATAAAGGGAACACTTAAACAACACAATGTAACTCCAAGTCAATCACACTTCAGTGAAATCAAACTGTCCACTTAGGAAGCAACACTGATTGACAATACATTTCACATGCTGTTGTGCAAATGGAATAGACAACAGGTGGAAATTATAAGCAATTAGCAAGACACCCCCAATAAAGGAGTGGTTCTGCAGGTGGGGACCACAGACCACTTCTCAGTTCCTATGCTTCCTGGCTGATGTTTTGGTCACTTTTGAATGCTGGCAGTGCTTTCACTCTAGTGGTAGGATGAGACGGAGTCTACAACCCACACAAGTGGCTTGGGTAGTGCAGCTCAGCCAGGATGGTACATCAATGCGAGCTGTGGCAAGAAGGTTTGCTGTGTCTGTCAGCGTAGTGTCCAGAGCATGGAGGCGCTACCAGGAGACAGGCCAGTACATCAGGAGACGTGGAGGAGGCCGTAGGAGGGCAACAACCCAGCAGCAGGACCGCTACCTCCGCCTTTGTGCAAGGAGGAGCAGGAGGAGCACTGCCAGAGCCCTGCAAAATAACCTCCAGCAGGCCACAAATGTGCATGTGTCTGCTCAAACAATCAGAAACAGACTCCATGAGGGTGGTATGAGGGCCCGACGTCCATAGGTGGGGGTTGTGCTTACAGCCCAACACCGTGCAGGACGTTTGGTATTTGCCAGAGAAAACCAAGATTGGCAAATTCGCCACTGGCGCCCTGTGCTCTTCACAGATGAAAGCAGGTTCACACTGAGCACGTGACAGACGTGACAAAGTCTGGAGACGCCGTGGAGAACGTTCTGCTGCCTGCAACATCCTCCAGCATGACCGGTTTGGCGGTGGGTCAGTCATGGTGTGGGGTGGCATTTCTTTGGGGGGGCCGCACAGCCCTCCATGTGCTCGCCAGAGGTAGCCTGACTGCCATTAGGTACCGAGATGAGATCCTCAGACCCCTTGTGAGACCATATGCTGGTGCGGTTGGCCCTGGGTTCCTCCTAATGCAAGACAATGCTAGACCTCATGTGGCTGGAGTGTGTCAACAGTTCCTGCAAGAGGAAGGCATTGATGCTATGGACTGGCCCGCCCGTTCCCCAGACCTGAATCCAATTGAGCACATCTGGGACATCATGTCTCGCTCCATCCACCAACGCCACGTTGCACCACAGACTGTCCAGGAGTTGGCGGATGCTTTAGTCCAGGTCTGGGAGGAGATCCCTCAGGAGACCATCCGCCACCTCATCAGGAGCATGCCCAGGCATTGTAGGGAGGTCATACAGGCACGTGGAGGCCACACACACTACTGAGCCTCATTTTGACTTGTTTTAAGGACATTACATCAAAGTTGGATCAGCCTGTAGTGTGGTTTTCCACTTTAATTTTGAGTGTGACTCCAAATCCAGACCTCCATGGGTTGATAAATTGGATTTCCATTGATTATTTTTGTGTGATTTTGTTGTCAGCACATTCAACTATGTAAAGAAAAAAGTATTTAATAAGATTATTTCATTCATTCAGATCTAGGATGTGTTATTTTAGTGTTCCCTTTATTTTTTTGAGCAGTATATATACACACAATATGTCAAAGTTACAAGGTGAACTGAAAGCTGAATACTACTGCATATAACCAGATCCCTTGACAGAAGAGAAAGCAAGGGGGCACTTCATGTTATTACATTCTCAATGCTTTAAGTGCTCACATGCTTGTTAGCATCTCTTCACAATGCCTAGTTCCAACCGTCCAGTATTTACAGTTGAAGTCGGAAGTTTACATACACCTTAGCCAAATAAATTTTAAACTCAGTTTCACAATTCCTGACATTTAATCCTAGTAAAAAATCCCTGTCTTAGGTCAGTTAGGATCACCACTTTATTTGAAGAATGTGAAATGTCAGAATAATAGTAGAGAATTACTTATTTCAGCTTTTATTTATTTCATCGCATTCCCAGTGGGTCAGAAGTTTACATACACTCAATTAGTATTTGGTAGCATTGCCTTTAAATTGTTTAACTTGGGTCAAACGTTCCAGGTAGCCTTCCACAAGCTTCCCACAATAAGTTGGGTGAATTTTGGCCCATTCCTCCTGACAGAGCTGGTGTAACTGAGTCAGGTTTGTTGGCCTCCTTGCTCGCACAAGCTTTTTCAGTTCTGCCCACACATTTTCTATAGGATTGAGGTCAGGGCTTTGTGTTGGCCACACCAATAACTTGACTTTGTTGTCCTTAAGCCATTTTGCCACAACTTTGGAAGTATGCTTGGGGTCATTGTCCATTTGGAAGACCCAGTTGCAACCAAGCTTTAACTTCCTGACTGATGTCTTGAGATGTTGCTTCAATATATCCACATCATTTTCCTTCCCTATGATGCCATCTATTTTGAGAAGTGCACCAGTCCCTCCTGCAGCAAAGCACACCCACAACATGATGCTGCCACCGCTGTGCTTCACAGTTGGGATGGTGTTCTTCGGCTTGCAAGCCTCTCCCTTTTTCCTCCAAACACAACGATGGTCATTATGGCCAAACAGTTCTATTTTTGTTTCATCGGACCAGAGGACATTTCTCCAAAAGGTACAATCTTTGTCCTCATGTGCAGTTGAAAAACATAGTCTGGCTTTTTTTATAGCGGTTTTGGAGCAGTGGCTTCTTCCTTGCCGAACGGCCTTTCAGGTTATGTCGATATAGGACTCGTTTTACTGTGGATATAGATACTTTTGTACCTGTTTCTTCCAGCATCTTCACAAGGTCCTTTGCTGTTGTTCTGGGATTCATTTGCACTTTTTGCACCAAAGTACGTTCATCTCTAGGAGACAGAACGCATCTCCTTCCTGAGCGGTATGATGGTTGCGTGGTCCCATGGTGTTTATACTTGTGTACTATTGTTTGTACAGATGAACGCGGTAACTTCAGGCATTTGTAAATAACTCCCAAGGATGAACCAGACTTGTGGAAGTCTACAATTTTTCTTCTGAGGTCTTGGCAGATTTCTTTTGATTTTTCCAAGATGTCAAGCAAAGAGGCACTGAGTTTGAAGGTAGACCTTGAAATACATCCACAGGTACACCTCCAATTGACTCAGATTATGTCAATTAGCCTATCAGAAGCTTCTAAAGCCATGACATAATTTTCTGGAATTTTCCAAGCTGTTTAAAGGCACAGTCAACTTAGTGTATGTAAACTTCTGACCCACTGGAATTGTGATACAGTGAATTATAAGTGAAGTAATCTGTCTGTAAACAATTGTTGGAAAAATTACTTGTGTCATGCACAAAGTAGATGTCCTAACCGACTTGCCAAAACTATAGTTTGTTAACAAGAAATTTGTGTAGTGGTTGAAAAACGAGTTTTAATGGCTCCAACCTAAGTGTATGTAAAGTTCCCACTTCAACTGTATATGAAGATTGCATCCTTGCCTCCTTTCTTCCATGTTCTGAAATAAAAGAGAGAGTGCTGCTATCTTTATAGCTCATAATTTAAGCATTTCATTGCACAGTTTACACTGTATCCTGTGCTGATGACAAACTTTGATTTGAAAATGCAAAGCGGATAGAGATTTGTTTGTGGACATGATCTTTGGTCAGGATCTGGTTGTAAATCTGTGAATTCACTACTCTGTAGTTGTCTGCAGGTGTGGTCTCGCCTCCTGGTCCAGACACCTACTCAGATATATAATTACCAGGCTAGCAGCACAGCTCTCAGTCCTGTCTGGATCACAAGGCCCCAGCACCTCATAGACGTATGAGAGCAGACATTGTGGCTGGCGCCACGTGGGGTCCTGATCTTGTGATCATCAGCAGCCTTTCATGCTCCATATTAAGCCTGAGGGAATTTAGTGTTTGTGTGTGTATGTTTATCATGTGATCAAAAAATAAACTTATGCATGACTTTCTCAAGATGAGCAGCACTGGCTTTCTGTTACATTTTCACTGCTGCACCACCACCACAGCCTAACAATTAAATGCATCCAATAGATACATGTTGGATTACTGTCAGAGTCCCAGTGTGTGCCTATTAGTGTGCAGGATGTCTTTCAGGCAGGCCTACCAGTCAATAAATCAATCAGACTTTGCACACCATTACAGCTAGAGCCCTTAGCTTTGCTGCAAGTTTCAACCGAGGCCTACAGATGCACTATGCTCTTGCGGTCATAGCAATATGTGAGCAGACTGCACTGGATGCACTCTCTCTCTCTGAATCTGCTTGTGCTAGTCTCCCTCAGTCAGTGTATTCTCCTCCATCATGGAGTACCACTGATACAGATGTTGATTGAGATGTACACAAAGGAGTCCTTGACAAACAAACATGGAAACACACACACACACACACACACACAGGTTGCTGGCCGAGCACCACATTTCTGCCCTCCCCCACAATAATTCCATTTTAATCTCTGTGACCTTGTGTTCACACACACAGAGAGACAGAGGGAAAGAGAGAGAGAGAGAGTGAAAGGCAGAACAACCAAGACTGCCAGATTCTTTCAGTCACGAAACCGGAAGTCTTTCTCCATACTAATGCACACATAAGTACTACCAGGAAACCAGAAATGCCAACTCCCTATTTAGAGATGGCTAGCTGAATATAGGCCTAACATGAAGTTACAGGTGTGCATGTTAATGCATAAGTAGCATACAGCTCAACAAAAACACAGGAGGAAAAGGCACATCTATCCTAGACAAACCAACCATCAAACCCAATTTTTGCTGTGGAAATATCAACAGAACAAATGTTATCAACTGGTTACAGTAATTTCAACGAAACAGTGCGAAAACAGAATGAAAACCGGTTACAAAATGAAAACCGATTGCTAGAGCAAGGTTAGTAATAGCAACTTCAAAACACTAAACAGTGTTTTTGAACACACCACTACATACTACAACCCTGTTCCTGGAAAGCTAAGAGAGGTCCATATTCTCCACTGGTCTTCTCGGAGTAGATTGGCCTCAGCTACTTACATCATAAGCCCTTATAAAATGTCCCAGTCCATCTGTACCTGAAGGCTGTGGTGAAAACTCTGTGCCCAGTAGAGCGTCTAGATCCAGTTGCTGGTTTTGGCAAGAGGAACAACTCAATGACACTAATGTCATCCTTGTTTTGGGTAACTGTATTTGAGCTCCGCTCCAACGAGCCGCATACACACAGAATCAGAGGTCCTCTCCACACTACGGAACAGCAGCTAAATGTCATTCTAAAACTGCACTTCACCTCCACAATAGCAATGCTATCTTTCTCTTCTTTATTATGAGCACTACATTCCCGACAGCGAATCATCGTCACACAAAGAACAAGAAGAAGAGAGGGAAGGAAAGGAGACAGCTAGTCGGGACTGTAGTGCTCATAATAGAGAAGAGAAAGATAGCATTGCTATTGTGGAGGTAAAGTGCAGCTTTAGAATGACATTTAGCTGCTGTACCGTAGTGTGTATATACATTCATGGCACACACACACACACACACACACACATTCAATTCGAACTGTCAAAAGAAAAACAGAACAAATGTTATCAATTTGCTAGCTAAAGAATAACAGAGATCATCCAAAACATGAAAACTAGATCACATTTCACCAGGGCAAAGTCCCAGCAGAGTCTTCTGGCTTATTAGCGCAACAGCTGCTGAGAATTATTAGATACCCTACCAACATAAGACTACTACTAATACTCCACAGACTTCCATTCGATCGACACATTGTGATATCCCTGGCCTCTAGTTAATATGTGAAAAATAAACCTCTGCACACTGGGGCTCTTGGTAACTCCAACAAGGTTTAAGGGGAGTCAATTAACGTGTCGGTCTAATGAGACCGTGGTCAATCAGGGTCATGTTCAAATAAAACAAATCGAATCAAATTTTATTTGTCACGTTTTGTTAAGAACAGGTGTACACTAACAATGAAATGCTTACTTACGGGTAATTTTCCAACAATGCAGAGTTATAGATAAAATGTCATCAAAATTAAATAGTGACACGAGGAATAAATACACAGTGAATAACAATAAAGATAAAAAATAACATGGCTATATAGTACCAGTACCGAGTCTATGTGCAGGGGTACTAGGTAATTGAGGTAGCTATGTACATATAGGTAGGGGTAAACTGACTAGGCAACAGGATGGATAATAAACAGTAGCAGAAACATATGTGGTGAGTGTGAAAGTGTGTGTGTGTGTGTGTAGTGTGTGTGTGTAAATTAGTTAGTGCAACAACAACAAAAAGGTCAACACAGGTAACGCCATTTGATTAGCTATTTAGCAGTCTTGTTTAGTAGTCTTATGGCTTGGGGGTAGAAGCTGTTCAGGGTCCTGTTGGTTCCAGACTTGGTGCACTGGTACTGCTTGCTGTGCGGCATAAGAGAGAACAGTCTGTGGTTTGCAGCAGGACACACTGTAGCAAAACGTTTTGCAACAAAAAACAAAAAGTTCCAGGTGGTAACTCCACATTCAAAAAAACATCTCTCCTTACTGAACATGGTTTGGAAAGCAAGCAGAGGTGAGGAGGTCAAAAAGCTCAACAGCCAAACCCGGTCACCTTTTAATCTTACATACCAAACAAACATTACGCATTGGCTGGAGAACATTTCAAATATGTTCTTATGTTCCCAGCATCACTGCCAAACACTGGTGCAAAGCCTGACCGTGGAAATGCACTAATAGTGCTCCGGTTATAGTGACTCCGACATCTGAATGAACATGCCACACACACACCTAATGCAGTTCCATCTACTATGGTGGATGCGTCATCAGGCCAGTGCAGTAGAGTTTGGCTCGGCTCTGCTCATTATTGTGAATAGGGTATAAGTGTCTATTTTTTTTATTTTTTATTGTGCCTCATTGGTCAATTAAAATCAGTTGCTAATTACAAGGTAACAACATAGACAAAGTAGCAGACATTGCAGCCTTCCAGGACCGGAGATCCACCAAAAGAAAATACTTCTTAATTTCCAGGTCTCCATCTACTGTATTAGCTCAATAAAGCTTGTATTGATCTGGTGACTGAGGAGTTTCTCAATGGGACACCATCATGTATCATCATCCAATATCACTTGGCAGATCCCAGTGACATCATTAACAGGAGTACTAGAGAAAAATAACTATGTTAATTTAATTCAGAGAATGATTCCATGGAATGAAGAAAAAAAAACAGACAACTCATTCCACATTTCCTCATGACTCGCAAGCACATGACTATTCTATTTGCTCAGACAAAGGCTTCACACTGAAAAGGCAGCAGATGATCGGACAAGGAAAAGAAAGCTGAACTAAAAGGGGGCTGATAGGATGTACTAAACTGTCATGTCACGTGACCTATAACACCCCTAGTTACAAGGTCGCCATGATACAAAGATTCAGCCATTCTAAAGGCCGTCCCTGTCCACTTCCTTTGGTGTATAATGTACTTGTGTCGTGAGCAAGCCTCCTCTCATGTGTCCCCATTCCTCCCTCCCATCCCTTTCTCATGAGTGGGCTTGCCGGTGACATCTTTCCGGTGGTCTCTGACAGTCGTCATGCCAACGCAGCAGACCTCAATCAGCCAATCAGGATCTCGGTTGGGGGGGTCCGCCTCCCTCTCATCCTGAAGAGAAAGCTGTGGTCCAGCAAGTTAATACTAACCTATCATCATCATCACACGGAGGGCTACAATGGCAGATTTTAAAATGGGAGGGGCTGAGCTTCCATTCCCCTTCTCAATATTAAATGGCAGATTTCTCTCCACCAAGACAAATGTGTTGGTGTCCATTTTTGTTTTGTTTAGCCTTAGTATTCATGAAAGCAAGTTGTCTGATCACACATTTCTGGATCTTAGCTGAATGAGGAATAAAACCTCTCCATGATCATTGGAGTTCCCTCCCCAATCTGCTGAACATCAAATATGCTGCATTCCTATAGTGTTGTACACCTTTTCTCTAATCACTATGACAGACAGACAGACAGACAGACAGACAGACAGACAGACAGACAGACAGACAGACAGACAGACAGACAGACAGACAGACAGACAGACAGACAGACAGACAGACAGACAGACAGACAGACATGGGAAGTATTTGTTACATGTATTTGAAATATGTTTTAAATGAATTCTGAGTATTTTGTCATTTGTATTGCACTGGGTTACACTACACTCCAATGTATTTTGTAACAAGATAGTTTCGAGAGTTGTCATTTGTATTTTCAAAATACAAAATACTTTTCTATACCATTGTTTTTATAGCGGTTCAACATTTTGTGACCCCCTTTCACCCTGCATTGGTATCAGAAGTCTGATACAACTATGGTATGATAAGAGTGTATGCTAAACGAACTGAATATAAAATGTACATGTAAAAATTGAACAATTGCAAAGCATGCTGAGTATTATTCTAACGAGCCCCCCCCCCCCCAACAAAAAGGCAAATAATAATAATAACCAGTGTGCTCTGCAGTTAATTTAGGTAGGTTCATTTTCACAACTACATTTAGGTAATTTAGCAGGCACTCTTATCCAGAGTGACTTAGGCACTGCATTCAACTAATCTAGATTAACAACATATCACAGTCATAGCAAGTAAATGTTTCTATAACCATTACTGAGAATGTTGTTGCTGTTTGGGCTGGCTACTTGCAAATGTATTTCTATATTTAAAAACATACCAAACACATGTATTTTAATTAAATACATTTCAACCAAAAAGCATTTTGTAGTTTATTTTGATATATTGATCTTTATGGTATATTTTCCCCATCACCCGCACTCACACATACACACACTCTTGAGAGATGCTGTGTCTTAGGCTTGGCTATTGATTACTATAGCTATTAGGCCTATTTGGAAACATCATTCATTATGCATGATGCAGGTCATTTCTCAGATCTAAATGAAACACCAGGACAAGAGCAAATTAATTATTTTTGTCTCTCTGTTCATTTTAGATACAAAATAATAGCCTTCATGTCCAATTACATCTGTTTGCAACAATAATGGCCTGAGAACCTACACGTGTAGCCTACAGCAGACAGGAATCTTTGTCTCCAGTAATTGAACCTTATGGTCCGCAGGCACTGATGAGGCGCCAGGCTCGTTCCGCCACTGTATCTGAGGTTGTAATATACAGCCTACAAAGCCTTGTCCTTACTAACACCTTAAATCCTACGCTTGCTGATCATTGTCTGTGTAAATACTAGCCTACAAAGGCCTTGTCACTAGTAATTGTGCACAAAGAGTTCAATAATAACGTTAAAGGGATACTTCGTGATTTTGGCAACGAGGCCCTTTATCTAGTCAGATGAACTTGTGAATACCATTTTTATGTCTCTGTGTCCAGTATGAAAGAAGTTAGAGGTAGTTTTGCGAGCCAATGCTAACTCGAATTCGTGCAATGACTGGAAGTCTATGGGTATCTACTAGCATGCTCATTGCTAAAATCCCCAAATATCCCTTTAACGAGAGGAAATCAAGCTCTGGTTATCACATTGATTTGTGGCGGACTGAAAATCCTTCCATGCTTGACTATTGAGTTCTGAGATGGTTCCAAAATAGCCTGTCTGTATTTCCACAAGTAATGGTCTTTTGACCAATCAGATCAAATTGGTCAAAAGACCTATTAGTGATTTTTTTTAAATCAGAATTGACCTGCCTGTGCAGGCTGGTCTCAGACTAAACGTAACATGCTAAACAAAAATATGTCCCGCTGAAATTAGTATGATATGTTACGTTTGGTATGCTTACCAGTACTCGAATTTCCTGGTGGCATTGATGGCCCGTCAATCCCCCCTTGTGTGACTGAACATATTAATAATAATTCCTTTCTCCTGGCTGCCAATCACCCTGCTCCGAAGCACCTCTCACTCATATGGCTCTCTCAGATATTTCTATTCTTATTAACCAATGCTGGTCACGTGATCAGGGACGTTCTCACAGGCATCGCCGCGCCGAAGTAGACTACTGGTGAAGACAGAGATATCGGGGATACAACAGTGCGCGTCCTTCTTGTTCTATGCTTGAAATATTACAAAATGACTCTGGGACAGGTGTGGGATGATAGAGCCAAAATTAATACAACCACTGTACATCAAAAAACATTTTAAAAGCAATGAGGCTGATGCAACAGATCAGATCGTTTAGCTTAAAATGTTGATAAACTATTAGACTATTTCTTCACATTATGTGTTCTTAAAATGACTTGCCTAGTTAAATAAAGGTTAAATAAAAAATAACAACATTAAATAAAAAATGTAAGTGCAGCAATGTGCACATGGTAGTAGGCTATAAGCGTGAATGTTCCAAAATGCAATTAGCGGGAAAACACTGTTCTACAAAGCGCACCACATGGGTTGTTAATATGACTACTGTAGGATTGTGTCTTTGGCTGCTGGACAACAGGAAGTTGAGAACATGAAAGAAATACTGGTATCAATGGGATATGAGGAAGTGTTTATAAAAGAATCCCCTTAACATTCCTATGGTTGAAAGTAGGGATGCACGATATATCGGTGAAAATATCGGAATTGGCCGATGTTAGCTAAAAATGCCGACATCTACATCGGCCCGATGTCTAGTTTAATGCCGATGAGCAAAACCGATGTCAAAGCTGACGTGCATACCTATATAACGTAGGTACATGACATAATGACGCCATGTAAAATGTAGCGCTACACGTGCAACACAGCATTCCTAACCTAGCCCACAATGTCTGCTGTGTGGATCGAGCAGTGAACAAGTCGAGCAGTCATTTGAAAGAGTCAGAACATTTCAGCGAGACAACTCAAAGGCGAAATCCATTAACGCCAAGATAATGGAATTCATTGCCATTGACAATCAACCGTTCTCTGTCGTGGGTGAAGTTGGCTTTGGCCAACTGGTCGAGCACTGGTACACACAACCAAGTGCCCTATTTTTCAGATGTTGCCCTACCAGAGTTAAACAGTAATAGCATCACTGCTGTTAGCTCACGACTGACATTTGGACCAGTGATATCAGCCCCATGAGCATGCTGAGTCTGACAGCACAGTGTGTCATTGAGGATTTCGTACTGAGAAAAGTCATATTTCATGCTCATGAATGTTGTGGTTCTCATACCACTGCTGCCACTTCAATGGCATTTGAGAACATGTTTGAAACATGAACACACTAACTAGCTCCATTCGAACAACTGACTTGAGAAATAAGCTCATCAACTGCGCCTGCAGCAGGCGTGATGCCCTCTGTCATTGAAACACCTGCTTAACAGGCATTCTCTCTTTACTGTGTCGCCACCATGCTCGATGCTATGTACAAGGACCGCTAATTGCAATTCGTAAAATATCGTAAATTGTAATTCATAACATATCATTCGAATTGTAATTCGTAACATATCATACGAAATAGATGGACATCCACAAATGAATAAATACTTTACCAAACGTAACAAATCATGCTTATTTCAATGTCACGGATTTTGGTTAAATATGTTACGTCTACCACTGATTCCACGTTGGCCTGTGTAAACGCAGCCCATGTTAAAAGGGGCAATCTGCAGTTACTACATCCATTTTTGGACAAACAAATGATTGATATGTACCTATTGTTCTTAAAGAATATAATTTATAAATGCCCCATGAGCGTAACTCAACTGTCAAAATATAAGCTTTTCTTACTCCAATGTTTGTAAACAAAATACATGTAAACAAACACTATACAGCCTCAAAAAATGGTTAAAACTATAATTGTGATTTCATGGATGGTCAGTCCTTGCATCCATAGCTCGGTCTATGAATTTGAGAGTGGTTACATTACTCCAGCCCCATTCGTCAGCTTTTTAGCGAAACAGTGGCTGGGTGTGTGGCTTTGTTATTGTTTCAATTACTGATTGCTACTTTAACTGACATTTAGTAGTCTATAAAATAGGGGTCTTTAATTCAGTGGTAGCCATAACATTTTAATTGAACACATCGTTTTCAAGACAAGGTAGCTATAGTCAGTAGTGTAATATTATGATAGTCTGAAAACAATCATATTTATTCTGTGCGTCCCATGAACGTCCTTCCACTCAAATGTGTGCGTAAGCAGGGTATATATTAACAGATTGCCTACGAATCAATCGGTTTGCTTTTAAAACCTACACATTGCTCGACTGTTTGTAGATATTTTTCTGTACACACACAAAACCACCCGTGTCATCCACTCTTGAATTGTTAAAATGACATGCTCAAATAAACAACACAAAACATGACCACTCACTCACCCAGCACACAAGCCGAAGGATCGTTTGAGGCTGTTGAAAGAACGTCAATGGGTCGAAGGCTCCTCCAGCCTTCCCCGCACCGTAAGCTTGCATCCCCTGCATCACCCCCTCCATCTTCAGCTGCTGCTGCTGGTGATTTAACCGTCTCCGAATTCAGTACCCAGTCTAAGGCGTTAAATGACGTGGGTTTGTGCGCTCGTTCAGTGTATTGACCTTGGTATTATTATAACGCTGCCCGTTGTAACGGGATTGACTCGGTTTTAATTGATTCTAGTCTCTGCTCTGCCCTTTTGCCAATCCAACACCTTCCGACCGTGGCTGCTTTCTGTGGTTTTGAAGCTAATTTAGTTCCATCAACAGCCTCTTCCTCTTCTCACTATCCCTTTCTCATCTAAAGGGTTGAGCGAAAAGAAGCCGAGCAGACACTCATTCTTGTGAGTAGCGAGCGCGCGCATACGGCACAGTCAAGTTTTTGACGCGCACTCACTCTCGACAATCACAGCAAGCTCCTTGCCATTTTATTTTTACTGAGGCGCGCTCCTAACAGAAAACATGATCTTATTCAATAACGGGAAAAGAAACCTATCACTATTTAAAAAGAAGCCTACACGCTAGGACTTGAAGTGGGGGAGAAACAAGCCCACTCACTACAGGCTCACATATGTATTATATGCATGGGTAATCAGCGATCTCTTCCTGATTTACAAATTGGATCAACTGCCCTGCTCAATCTGTTCGTCTCCCCAGTCTACCGTGTAGGAGAGGCCTATGCCACCTGGCGGATAACTATTGGCAGTGGCTCTCACTAGGCAAAACATTGTTCATGACTATGTATTGTGTTGTGTATACATCTAGAATATATAGTTCAAGTCATTTACTGACTAGTGTTTTTTAGTCCAGGGCCTAAAGAGCCACCCAGAGACATATCCAATGAAAATGAGTAAAGCCTACAAATCACGAGGTATAATTATATTTCATGAGAAATTGTGACATTACCACGAAAAGATAGACTTATAAGCCTATTGCTTTTTCTTCTTCAGAGCCAACTGAATGACATTAGGACAATAAATAAATAGAACAACTATTGTAAGTGAGCTGCTGATGCCAATCACACAGTACAAATTCCAAGAATGCAGATTACTTTTTAAATGCTTTAATTATTGGATTGTATATTAACATTATTAATAACAAGCAATAAAAGTTAGCAAAGATTTGCCTCAGAAATATAGATCTGAGAGGGAAAGGAGGTGACACCAGTTTACCATAACAGCACATCATCCCTCTGTCTGTTGCCTTGGAGACAACAACTGCCCTTGTATAAGCACTCAAACAGTAGGCTATAGGAATTATGATTAGCCAGGCATTCACATATATAAAAAGAACTGTGTAAAAAATTTAACAAAAAAACCTTGCTCAAGTCATATTTATTCAGAAGACAACACACCCCATTTACACCGTTTAACTTCCACTGACCTGTGTTTCCAGCACTGACACCATTGTGTGGTAGGCTGTGATTTGTCAGAATTCACAGATGCTGCACTTGCTAATATGGGGAGTTTCATCAGTGGCTTGCCCTGCACTGACAGAGGTGGAGAGACTTGACACACCTTCAAAGCTCTGACTGCCTTGTTTGTAGACATCAAACACCAGTATTATCCTTGACCTCAGAACAATTTCTGATGACAAATGTAAAAAACGCTCATTGAATTGAACACACCACATAGACCACACAATTCAGTAGTGCCTCGTAGGGCCAATAGAACTATTAGCGTTTTTGTGCCAACCTAATCCCTTAAATGACATAGGACGTTAACTTCATCCCAAAAACATACCCTGGACAAAAAAAATAAACAAACATAAAATCTCTGAAATAGTATAAGGAGATTCCATATCAGAGCTGAGCTGGTTTTATTCACAGAGACAGGTGGCTCAATTCTGCAAACTTAAGCATCAAACCATTTTGAAGGTGAGAGAAGCGGATTCTATGATGAACAAAACAAAACAAAAACACAACAGCCCAAATGCTTATGAGAGGAGGAACATGCATGTTTGTTGTGATCCTGAGTCTCAAACCACAGGGAAACCACTTCACATAATAGTATCAACTCTGTAAATCAAAACAGGGTAAGTATCAAGCCTTAAAAAGACACTTTCAAGGCTCATTCACATACATTAGAATGGAGAAAGGGGAGCGAGAGAGCAGTGACAGTGTTGTTATCAAATAAAAACATATGTGGGTTTACAACATGGATTGTGACAATACAGGTTTGAAATCAAGAGGACCATTGCTGTGCATCTTAGGCAAGGTCCTAAACCTGATTTGCTTTATACCGTGTTGTATATTAGTCCACAAGGCAACATGATAGAACTTCAACTGGACTTTATGAACCTGATAGCGAGTGTTTGGCTTGATTGCCTTCAAATGACCCCTGATCATGAAGGTTGAGTGCTGTTTGTTTAAATCGAAGTCGATTAGCTAACAATAGCTTGACATTGTGTATGACTCAATATCATAACCTGAAAATAATGAGCAAAACCTGTTACAGAGTATGTGTTAAACCCTTTGTTTAGCCAGTAGCTTTCTGAATGGTTGTACAATGGTTGTTACTGCTGGGTTTACATACCGATGCCTTGAATCCAAGCCATTATTTTTTATGCTAAATGAAGGCACTTAAAAGACTAATTGCTTGGTGTGATTTGTTGGACATTAACATTTTTAGGTCTGAGAAAACCTGGATGGATTCCTGTCTTATTTATCTGAAGGCTAATAATTAGATGTTTTGAGAAGATGCGCCAGTGGAGATTACTGGCAATCTAATATGGCACAGTTTATGGGAACATTAGGTAATTGTGATTTCCACTCAGTCAACTCAGTGTCTTTTCCTTTCACAACATCTTTCAAGTTTGCAATAATACCCAATTATTCTGTTTTTTAAGCTTTACATGTCTGTATCATCCAATCCATGTCTGACTATAAATTGATATTGCAACAAAAGGTACAGACTTGTAATGATAAGATAACAAAAATGTTCTAGCAAACGGTTCTGTGATGCTCTAATTTGTTTCCAGCTCCACTGCATAATGAACATTTCAAATAATTTAGTCAGGTACATGCTTCCATTGATGTTAATGTTACAAGTCAGCAGGTTAGCAAAGCAAGAACAAAATATGACTGTAACATATTCTGTCAGTAAGGAAAATGACAACCAAAACGGTTTGCATTATTCTCCAGGCTTCAGTGATAGTAACGTGGAGGTGGTTTTCTACCATTATCTCCAAAGAAATTTTACAGTACAAAATGAAACAACAACATCGTTGTAAACACTGGGTTTTAGGACTTACTTATTAGGATTTCACAATCAAAACAGCAACCTTTTTTCCAATGTTCAATACATCGATCTGTCTCCTCAATGACATTAAGTACCACTCAGTCATAAAAAGAAGGCCATCTGATCTGTTAAAAAAAACAAGAGTAAAGAGTGAAACAAAAATACTAATTAATTCCACTATGTCCATCAGTTCTGGCCAGACAGTCTTGATTTTCCATAGGAATCAAATGTTTCTGTTTGGCCAGCTGACGTCTCCCAAAAGGTCTGTAAAAATTACTTGAGGTTAATGCTAAGGTAACAGGAAAATCTGATAGGTAACGTTTCCAAGGAATTCTACTAACAGCACAGCGGAGAAAAACATTGTTGAGCATTTCTCAAGAATCTCAGAACACCAACCAGTCAGAGGAACTCTCCCACTTGTTCCTGTGGGCAAACAAACACCATCCACATGCTTAGGGATCATGATTTTGGTAATAAATAAATCCACAGCCATGTGAAACTTCTAGAGATTTGGATATAGCTACTGGTCTCAGTGACATTTTTCTCTTTATAAAATTATCTGCCGAAATTGTTGCAACCCCTATTACTAGCCTGTTCAACCTCTCTTTCGTATCGTCTGAGATTCCCAAAGATTGGAAAGCTGCCGCGGTCATCCCCCTCTTCAAAGGGGGAGACACTCTAGACCCAAACTGCTACAGACCTATATCTATCCTACCCTGTCTTTCTAAGGTCTTCGAAAGCCAAGTTAACAAACAGATTACCGACCATTTCGAATCCCACCGTACCTTCTCCGCTATGCAATCTGGTTTCAGAGCTGGTCATGGGTGCACCTCAGCCACGCTCAAGGTCCTAAACGACATCATAACCGCCATCGATAAGAGACATTACTGTGCAGCCGTATTCATCGACCTGGCCAAGGCTTTCGACTCTGTCAATCACCACATTCATATTGGCAGACTCGACAGCCTTGGTTTCTCAAATGATTGCCTCGCCTGGTTTACCAACTACTTCTCTGATAAAGTTCAGTGTGTCAAATCGGAGGGCCTGTTGTCCGGACCTCTGGCAGTCTCTATGGGTGTGCCACAGGGTTCAATTCTTGGGCCGACTCTCTTATCTGTACACAACAATGATGTTGCTCTTGCCGCTGGTGATTCTCTGATCCACCTCTACGCAGACGACACCATTCTGTATATTTCTGGCCCTCTTTGGACACTGTGTTAACAACCCTACAGACGAGCTTCAATGCCATACAACTCTCCTTCCGTGGCCTCCAACTGCTCTTAAACGCAAGTAAAACTAAATGCATGCTATTCAATCGATCACTGCCCGCACCTGCTCGCCCGTCCAGCATCACTACTCTGGACGTCTCTGACTTAGAATATGTGGACAACTACAAATACCTGGGTGTCTGGTTAGACTGTAAACTCACCTTCCAGACTCACATTAAGCATCTCCAATCTAAATTTAAATCTAGAATCGGCTTCCTATATCGCAACAAAGCATCCTTCACTCATGCTGCCAAACATACCCTCGTAAAACTGACCATCCTACCGATCCTCGACTTCGGTGATGTCATCTATAAAATAGCCTCCAACACTCTACTCAACAAACTGGATGCAGTCTATCACAGTGCCATCTGTTTTGTCACCAAAGCCCCATACACTACCCACCATTGCGACCTGTACGCTCTCGTTGGTTGGCCCTCGCTTCATACTCGTCGCCAAACCCACTGGCTACAGGTTATCTACAAGTCTCTGCTAGGTAAAGCCCCGCCTTATCTCAGCTCACTGGTCACCATAGCAGCACCCACTCGTAGCACGCGCTCCAGCAGGTATATCTCACTGGTCACCCCCAAAGCCAATTCCTCCTTTGGTCGTCTTTCCTTCCGGTTCTCTGCTGCCAATGACTGGAACGAACTGCAAATATCTCTGAAGCTGGAGACTCATATCTCCCTCACTAGCTTTAAGCACAAGCTGTCAGAGCAGCTCACAGATCACTGCACCTGTACATAGCCCATCTGTAAACAGCCTATCTATCTACCTACCTCATCCCCATACTGTATTATTTATTTATCTTGCTCCTTTGCACCCCAGTATCTGTATTTGCACATTCATCTTCTGCACATCAGTGTTTAATTGCTATATTGTAAATACTTGGCCACCATTGCCTATTTATTGCCTTAACTTACCTCATTTGCACTCACTGTATATAGACTTTTTGTTTTATTTTGTTCTACTGTATTATTGACTGTATGTTTTGTTTATTCCATGTGTAACTCTGTGTTGTTGTATGTGTCGAATTGCTATGCTTTATCTTGGCCAGGTCGCAGTTGCAAATGAGAACTTGTTCTCAACTAGCCTACCTGGTTAAATAAAGGTGAAATAAATAAATAAATAGAGATGCAGATATAGCTACTGATCTCAGTGATGACTACAAGGAAAAGTGGGACTACAAAACACCTGGTCCTTTCACAATTCATGTGACAATTGTGCTTGTTTGATTTCCTTTCTCACTTCATAATCTCTTTCACACAGGTCTTTCTCTTTGTACTCCAAGACAGACCTCTCACATTCACTGCTCTTCTTTCTTCTTCCTGGCATTCGTTGACACAGTGGTTCTTCTCCCCCTGTTCTCTTGTAGCTCAATGTTCCCTGAGAGCCCTAGGTCTACCTTACTTCCATACCATGAGGGGTCTCTCCTCGCGCTTCTGCCAGGGACTCTTCTTGTTCCCCTCCTCGTCTTTATCATCGGCATCCTCCCCATCCTCGGGGCTGGTGGCTGAGTCCCTGCGTGTCACCTCACTGGTGGAGGTAGTGGTGGTACTGCTCCGGGCGCTATCCCGGCTGCGGCCCTTCCGGGGGAACGTGCCACCGCGGGGGGTTGTCTCTGGGGCCTCATCCAGCAGCGGTGCCAGAGAATTCTCCTCTGGAGAGTACATGGCGGCGTGGCTCTCGCAGCTGCTGCTGGGGGGGTCTGTGGTGTCGATGCAGGGGAGTTTAGAATAGGTCTTCCCTGCGTGACCTTTCCTCTCAGCCGCCGCTGCAGCCTCTTTTGCTTCCTTGGCCTTCCTCTCCTCCTTTCCCTTCCGCTGCTTTATGTTGGCTTCACGAGCAACGTCTACCCTGTTGTCATGATGACTCCCAGTGGCTCCTCCACCTCCCCCTCCTCCAGGGATGCTGAGAGATTCTCCCCCCAGCTCGATGTAGGAGTGACGAACCAGGGAATTGGAGCGACCGTCCAGGGGGACGAACCAGGCCCGGGGGTGCGGCTTCACCCCCAGCTCAAGAAGCTTCTTCTCTGTCAGCGCCTGCAGCTCTCCGTTCATCTGAGATATGGTGTTGTCGTTGAACAGGACCGGGATGCGGACTGGAGCCGCGTTAGGGTCCGAGGCCCAGTTAGAGTGTCCCTCTGAGTCCTCTCTCTGCTGGCCTGGTTCTTCCCCTTCCTCATCCTCCTGTTGATGATTCTGTTGTTGCTGGTTCGGTTGTTTCTGCTGCTGGTTCTGGTGTACCTGTCCCTGCTGCCTTGGAAGGGTCATGCTAACCTGGATTCCCTCCATGTCATGCTGCATCTGTTGCTGCCTCTCCAGGGCCTGCTCCACGGCTGACAGGTCCGACGACAGGCGCATGTAGTGGGCCGGGATGACCAGCGTGGGCACCACACTCCGGTACATGCTCTCCTTCATCTGGTCCATGGAGTGGCAGAAGATGAGCTGGCCGGGCTGGGTGTTTAGAGAGTTGGGCCTGGCTAGGAGGTCCCCGGTCTGGGATGCTGAGTACTCTGGGGGCAGGCCAGAGTACTCCTGGTAGTGCCCAGCGAAGGGAGGCAGTAAAGGTGGTGGAGATGGTGGATCTGAGGAGTAACCCTGGTTGTCGTTGGCGTTGTGATTTTGGTGGTTGTGGCGATGTCGACGATCATGGGTATTATCCTCCGCTGAGCTGAAGCTGCGGGTGTCGTTGCGGAGCAGCAGCTGAGGATCCAAGTTGTTAGTGTTAGTAGAGCGTGTTGTCACCTTCATGGGAAAACTCTCCCCACCGCCACGCCTGGTGATATTGTCCGTGTTCACCTTGGCGTGGCGCTGGGCCTTTCCTGGGGGCGTGTGCCGGAAGAAATCCTCCCTGGAGCTGTGGAGATCCCGGGTGGAGGACAGGTCTGATTTGAGGGCGTCTGGGTCACCCCCGGTGGAGGAAGCAGTGTCAATGTGGATGTGGCCTGAGCTGATGAGGTTGAGGTGGGACATGGAGGTGCATTGATCTCTCTTGGAGCCGTCCAGGCCGGAGGAGACATGCATCTTGCCGTGACGGTACTGTTGCCGCGGTTTCAGACATCTCCGCCTTAAACAAAACATAACAGAGAAGGGTAAAGGGAGAATGCAACCAAACGCACATTTTAACACCCTGTAGACTGGAAATGAAACAACAAATAGAGTCCTGGAGTATCCCGGATTGGTTATTTTTTTATTTTACATTTTTGACCCAGCCCAGTAATAACACCACTGATTCAACTAAGCAAGTGCTTGACAGGGTTGGGGTCAATTACATTTAAATTCCAGTCAATTCAGAAAGTAGTTCCAAATTTTCCTTGTTGAAAAGCATTGAAGAGAATTGGCATTGTAACTTCAGTGTACTTCCTGAATTGACTGGAATTTAAATGGAATTTACCCTAAACCTGGTGATTGACGATTCGTTGAGTAGCTAGTTCAAAACTAGTGCTGGGTTGGAACAAAAATGTGCTATACTGGTATTGACTACTCCAGGACCTGAGTTGAGACACGCTGGGCCTGATACCAACCTGCAGTAGTAGAGCAGCAGACAGAGCAGCACCAGAACCAGCAGAGCCATGGAGCCCAGGATCGTCAAGAGGAAGATGGTGTGGTAGGTGGTGATGTCTTGCAGGCCCGTGGGGTTTAAAGCTGAGCCTGCAACATAGGGGTACACCGTAAAACATTTCCTGTCATTTTTATAGTAAATTACTGGCAGCACAGTAGCCTGTAGGTTACTGTAAATCTACAGTAAAATACAGGCAGCACAGAAGCCAGTAAATTACTGTAGATTTACAGGACCTTTCCTGAAACACACATTTACAAAATATTACTGTAACACTTGACTACAGTTACATGCTGTATTTCCCGAATTTATAGTGCATTACTGGAAGCATAGTAGTTAGTAAACTGTTGCACATTTACAGTGCAGGCAGCTAGCGCCAACGATGGGCAATATTTCTGTTAGGTATTTCAATAGTTTCAATACATATTTAGTCATTTGTATTTCACTGGCCTGAAGTACAATTCATGTATTTTGTAACCGTTTAATTATAATACATGTATTTTGTATTTTCTAATAGAAAAATAAACGTGCAAGTAGCCCGCTTAACTACAACACCATTCTCGTTTAAAGCACTCACTGTAAGTCACTCTAGATAAGAGTGAATTACCAAAATGTAAATGTAAAAATGAACACTTGCAAAGCACACTGCAGGCATTATTCTAATAAGCTTCGCCCCCAAACAAGGTCAAATTTGATAAAAATACAAATAGTTTGAGGGCGGAGCTCACAAGAATAATACCCAGCAGTGTGCTTTGCAAGTGTTCATTTTTAAATTGACATTTTGGTCATTTAGCAGACGCTCTTGTCCAGAGCAACTTACATTAACTAAGGTTGATAAAAAAAACACATATCACAGTCATAGCAAGTAAAACGTTTCTGTAACTGTTAATGAGAATGTTGTTGTAGTTAAGGATATATTGGTCTTCTATTTGTAACAAGATACCTTTTGATGTATCTTTGCCCACCTCTGGTTAGTGCCAATATTACGTTACTGTAATATTCACAGTAAGTTGCTGCCAGATTCCTGTGAGTTACTGTAATATCAGTGCAACGATACAGTACAATACTGTAAGAAAGTAAATGCTACTGTAATCGTAAAATTGGTATTTTACTGTAATTACATGGGATTGGTGCAAGCAGGTTGGCTGCTAGGTATGTGTATATTACAGCATATTTATGAATATTTTATGTTTTATATCACTTGCACTTCTTGAGGCCTAAAGAAAGGCTTCCAAACTGGCTGTGATTTAAGTATTGATGGGGATACTAAGCTTCTTGAAGCATTGAGGCTTTCCAGACAATTCTGTCAAAAACAGGTTAATTGTTCAAGGCTTTGATCAATACAGCGTACACTAGTGGCACCTGCTGGTCAAAATAATTCAGAACAGCCAAATTATATAGACGACGTCTTCTATCAAAACAGGTGGTTGTTCAACAAAATGAAGTTTCGGACGTCATTGATCACGTGCTTCTGATAAAGAGATAAAGGCACACTGCTTAGTGATATCGACGCACGTATTGGAGCGTCGGTATCAAACATAACATAGCTAGATTATACAGGGCAAAACAGACTTGGCAAAACACTCAAACAGTAAATGTTTAAGACTTGCTGCCACTCTGACCTGTCCCTATACACATTAAATTGTTAGGGCACTACTACCACATATTAGTTCAATCGGTAGAGCAGTCTTACAAACAGGTGCAAAAACATAGCTACTTACAAGGCATGCCTCGAAATATGTTAATGAGCCAAATATTCTTCCCCTCCCACAGCATTTTTCCACAGTGCACCATCATTTACAGAATGCTGCAGTAAATACATATTAAAACAGCAATACAATACTTTATTGTTAAATTGTATTGTAATAAAGTTACAGAAACAGTGAATATGTAATTATATATTGCAGCATACCAATGAATATTTGGTGTTTTTTTCACTTGCAGAGGCCTTAACAAAGACTTCTAAACTAGCAGTGATTACAGAGCAAAACCGATCAAAAGGACATAGCTAAACAATCAACCATTAAATGTTTGAGACTGCTGCCACTGATTTGTCCCTTACAAACATTAAATTGTTAGGTAACTAAATTATATATATTTATTATTATTTAACTAGGCAAGTCAGTTAAGAACAACCTATTATTTACAATGACGGCCTACCGGGGAACAGTAGGTTAACTGCCTTGTTCAGGGGCAGAACGACTGATTTTTACTTTGTCAGCTCGGGGATTTGATCTGGCAACCTTTCGGTTACTGGCCCAATGCGCTAACCACAGTTAAATTGGTACAGCACTCTCACTAACATTTGGAACAAATAGCCTCTTACAATGCACACCTCAAAATATGTTTATGACCCAGAAACAACAATAACACTAGAGTTCAAAAGGTGATTGGTGCTACAAAAATACAGTATGGCACTGTAACAAATTTTTTTGCAGTAAATTTCCAGCAATTTGTTACAGTGATAAATAAGATACTAAGACGGGCCACGTCTGCAACAGAACTTCCTACAAAAAGCTTTGTAAGATTGACCGACCACAACCCCTAGCTATACAGTGTCATCGCAAAAGTGCATAAACAAGTGTTCGTGACTCAATTTGTATCTCATATTGATATGGTCTTAAGACAGGGATCATCAACTAGATTCAGCTGCGGGCAGTTTTTTTATTGAGCGGATGGTCATGGGGCTGTAACATAATTAGAAATAATCAGTAGACTGCAAATTGATCTCAAAAAGCTCAAACAGATATAATATTTGACTAAAGCATAACCATTTCAAACCTTGCTGACAGTTGTATACAATCACATATCTTGCTCTATTATCTATGGGAATACTTTGTAACAGATTTCCAAAATGAAAAAGTTATTTTTTTTCTCAGAAAACTTGGGAGTCCAAATAAAATCAACTGCGGGGCGCTAGTTTGGGAACCCTGTCTTAATCCTTGTGTGGTGTTCATGTTTTTGTTTTTCACCCAGTGTTCGCGGGTCTGATGGACCCACACCATTATTGGGTTTTTAAAACAATACAGCCATAACAATTTACGTAAAAATACGTAATACTTACATGTTGACTTATATCAATTGCAAGCACTATAGACAGCATACATGGTTAATGTTTGCCATTTACCTCTGCTAGATCACATTTATCAATAAAAGCTCTGTTAGTTTTTTTTATAAAATGTGATTTTTGTAAACAAAAATCAATTATAATCAAGAAATGGGTGGAATAAATCATGTTAATCTTGAACAAATGATAAAACAAGGTTATCACTATTGATGTTTATTGCTTTGAAATGAACAAATTGAAAGCACACATTTTACGGAAATGATAAATGAGCCCCATTGAACACAAATTAAGGCCGGTCTACACACCACATGAGGAACAGAGTTTTACTGTGTGTGTGTGTGTGTTGCAAATGTATTTATTGGACTTCATGCATTTGTGCTGTGTCTTCTTGTCCTTCTTGGGTCCACACACATCGCAGTGCTTCTTCTTGTGTTGCTGCTGGCTGCAATCTAGAATGATGAAAACACTTAGTTCAGGAATTTTACTAACATCTCACTTACTCACATACATACATGTATATAGTTACAGCAGGCACACACACATGTGCAACAACATCACTCATACTTACTTCCAGTATTGGTGTTGTTGGTTCTGTTGGTCAGGCGGATGGGGCACCAGCATCCTCCTCCTGAATCCTCCTCACGGTGGCTGCAGAAGATGGGGTCCCTTGGATATGTTGGCTCCTCTGGATTTGAGGTCTTACCAATGCCTTGCCCAGCTCCCCGAGAAAGAGCCGTCTCCTCTGAAGCTTCCCTCTGTCCCAATCTGGGTTCAACGCCATCCAGGTAACAAACGCGTTGTATGTCAAATATGTTGAAGAATATCACAAGTGGCCAGCATAGGGTTCTTCTTTTGCAGCTGTAGCCAGTCACCAGCTTGTCTAAATTGTCCACCACTCCTTTTGTGGCATTGTAATCCATTATGATTTCTGGTTTTAGATGTTCGTGGCCATAGATTCTCCCATCCCTATGCAGTGTACTCATGGGTACCACATTTTTGCCTTTCTTTGGCACGTAAGACACTAGGGACGTGTCGGGCGTGAACACAAACTTAGAGGAATTGATAGGCCTGTTCCGTGTATTCAACAGCTGAGGTGGGAGCTCTGGCTTGTTTTTTTATGCTGTTCCTACCATCGTCAGCTTCCTCTTGAGGACCCCCCTCCAAATTAGTGCAGTCCAGTATGATTTTCTGAATGGTGTCTGGGATGAACAGTTCAAAAGAAGACTTTATGTCTTGCACATGAGTAACCGCCATCCGCGTAGGCCCTGGTTGCATCCTTATCATATTGGCAGCCATGCGGGGTGGCTCATTCCTTGGGCAAGAAGACCATTCAATTTCACAATTTTTTTACATCTATATTTTCCCTATGCAGGCTGCTGATGAGCTGGTAGGTGAAGGGCTGGTCCTGGGGCTGGCTGCTGACGGGCTGGTCCTGGGGCTGGCTGAGGGCCAATCTCATCCTCTTCTTCCAACTCACTGTCAGAATCCGAATTGACAGAGACATGATCCTCATATTCTGAAAATTCTTCATCTTCCAAAGTGGAAGACACTCCTTCCACTAGTTTCTCTCTCTGCAAAAATTATTTCTAAGGCCTTCTGAGCAGAGATTCTTTTTGCCATACTGATTGATTGTGGTAAGGAGCCACACGTGCAAAACTATTTATTTGTTGTGTCCCTCCCCCAATTTGCACCTGGCTGTGGTAGAGTATGGGAAAATACAGATTTCCTTACAATGTATCGAAATAATGTGTTGTAATAACATTGTGCAGGTTCCCACAATATTGCACACACTACAAAGGGTAAAGAGTGCAAGAAAAGTGGGACACAGGCAGACAGGTTCTTGGTGCTATGTTGAAACAGCAGGCCCAGCGAGGCACACAGCAAACCTTTTGTTTAATTTTTACTTGTTTTCGAACACCACACAAGGGTTAAGGGAACCAAGATGACAGTGGGGCTGTAGAAAAAATGTCAGACTGATGCAGTCCCGAGCTATGTCAACATTGTTGACATAGTCTGGGATGGGCAAAAATTTCAAAATACATTTACAAAATAGCATAAAAATCTGTTTCAAAATAAATGACGAAATACTTGTATTTTGTCTTGTATTTCATTAAAATATGTATTATGTATTTTAAAATACGAAAATGAATTTGGAAGTAGCTGGCCCGAACAGCAACAACATTCTCAGTAATGGTTACAGAAACGTTTTAATTGCTATGACTGTGATATGTTGTTTATCTACCTTAGTTTATCTACCTTGTAAGTTACTCCGGATAAGAGTGTCTGCTAAATGACCAAAATGTATATGTGATAATGATCATAGTAAAATGAAATGCAAAGCACACAGGGTATTATTATTGGCCTTGTTCCGGGACAGAGCTTATTAGAATAACGCTCAGCATGCTTTGCAATTGTTCATTTTTACATATACATTTATATTTAGTTCATTTAGCAGATGCTCTTATCACACTATAGTGCAATCAGACTTCTGATACCAATGTAGGGTGAAAGGGAGCCACAAAATTTTGAACAGCTATACAAAATGGTATAGAAAAGTATTTTGAAAATACAAATTACAGCTCTCGAAAATATCTTGTTACAAAATATATTGGGAGTGTAATTCAGCCCAGAGTAATACAAATTTCTAAATACTCAGAAGTAATTTAAATACACATTTCAAATACATGTAACAGAAATACTGTCCATCTCTGGACATAGTTACTGTACCTGTGGTTGAGGGAAAGGCAGCCAGCCAGTATCCTAGCTGGTTTGCCACAAAACTCCATGTCAGCTGTGCTCCTTCTTTCTTGATGTATCCGGTTCCTTTCCTGACCCAGAGTCCTGTTGAAGTAAAAGTCAACATTGAGGACAGAATTAGTTAGAGTAGAGTTGGAATTACATTATGCCAATGCTTGCTCATAATCCCTGTACACAATAATTTCAAGGATAATCAGTATATTATTTTTAATCCTGGAGTGAGCTGATGGAACAGCTCCATAGTTACTGTACTGAACGTGTGCTGTGAATCTATTGCTCTACATTATAAGGCCAGCGGTGTTTTGCATTCATATCCAGTGATGTCTAGCTTGTCGGGATAGAACGTACAAATGATGAGCGAATAACGTGATTCAGGGAAGGAAGACAGCTTTGAGTCCAGGTAGATGCTTTCCGACCCTAACCAAAATAATGAAATAAGAAAAAAAAGAAAAAAAAAGAAAAAAAGAAGAGAACAAAAAATGACAAAACAAATAAAAACTTGGCCACAAAAAAAAGAAGAAAAAAAAAGAAATTTCCCATAATGCCAGGTGCCCTGAGGAGAGGGTCAGGATTCGGTAGCATAATGTGTTTTGACAGGGTGACCTCGGCCCACAGTACACCCAAGGTCCCCTTCTACATCATCCTCCCTCTCCTAAAATAGTTTTAATTTCTGTAATTCTCGTTAGCGTTTTCACTTCGCAGAAAACATAAACACAGAGGCAGGTTATGATTAGGCCTACATGTTACTTATGCAAGTGTCCTGAATGATTTTAACACATTGTAGGGGAGAATGGAAACAGTGGCCTAAAATAAAAAATGTCAAGCTTACAGTGAGATATAGCTTATGATTAATAACATATTTGAAAAAATAAACATAACATTGCCTTTCAATTCGAATAAACAATATAACTATTACTTTAAATAACTATTAGATCAATATCATCTGTTTCCCTTAAGACTACAAACATGTGTTCGACTCCTCTTTTAGTGCTAATAACAGAGGCAAGGGAAGTCTGTGAATATACTACCTTTGTCATCATAGCAGCAATACAACCAGGGCCTGCATTAATCAAAAGTGTTTATCTAGGATCAGGTCATCTTATTCATTATGATCTAAAAGTCAAAACTGATCTTAGATCGGCACTTCTACTGACGCTTTGTGAATACAGGCCCAGGCATGAAAATCCATTAGGGCTCTATCTATTAGTCATGTCTGACATCTCTACTGCCCATTGGCTACAGCTATTATTAGACATTAATTGACGATCTGGCATCCACCACCTCAAACATTGAACCACCTGAGAAGTCAACCTAGGACTTCTAGGCTCCACTTTGAGCCAAGCTCTAATTAACACATCCTAAGTGGTGTGAATAGAAACACACTTGGCTAAAATGGTATATTCAAAAATCCTCTAAACTAGGGGTAGAAGGGAGGTGAGAGTGAATTGAAGTGTGATTGTGTGTCATGCCAGGTCACTTATCTAGGATGTGCCCGACCATGGATGTAGTGTTATATGTCGACCACTAGGGGTCATCATGCACACAGACGAACAGTGGTAGGGGCTTTTGTTAATCTCCTCATCATAAGGCAGGGGGATTTCCAAACCACCCCCCACTACCCCCTGACAGAGTATGCGCATTATACAGCCTCTGCTCGTCTTTCTGCTGAGTCCGTGTGTGTGTGATCCGTCTCCAAAACAAACACAGACTCATATCCTTTCCTCTGTCACAGCTGAGTCAGGAGAGATAATGGAGCCTCTGATCTAGTCTCCTGGGCTATATGGAACAAGAAACACTGTCTCGTCCTTCTTCCTCCTCCTTTCTCTTTTAAAGACGCCTTGAAGGAGGAGGATGGGAGGAGATCACATAGGAGGGGTCATCAAGGACAGAGAGAGAGAGAAAGAGAGATTATTCCTCTTGACTGACGAAGGGGTCATGTTCAACTTTGACTCAACTTTTTGGACTCATCATCACACTGTTCTCTTGTACTCATTTGTCATGCAAATATGCAAATGGTTATGCACAGACTGTACGCACACCCACATACAAAACAATTCAATTTCTCTCTTCAGTGGCAGCTCACCCTGGCCATCCACCCACGCCCAATATCTACCCACGCTCCATATTTCCCTCTAACATCTAATTTCCCCTCAGTCGCAATCCTGACTGACAGTCAGCAGCCTTGTATTTTAGCTCTCCCTTGATAGTCCTGTCATAGTGCCACAGTGTTCCACAGCGTTCCACAGTACCCACCAATTAAAGTATTCCGCTGCAGCACCTGATTCTATTTGCTAGAGTGTTCCGAGTGCTCCTGGCAGGTGTCCCCAACCTCCCCAAACATCTACAAAACTCATGGTGGATTTAAAGTCTTGCAAGTATAACCTGGCACGCTGGAGGAGTGGAGTGTGTGTGTGTGTGTGTGTGCGTGTGTGTGTGTGTGTGTGTGCGTGAGTGAGAGAGAGAGAGAGAGACAGGGAGAAAAATCTGGTGTCAAAGCTGACTCTGGAAGAGAGGCCCAGGCATCCAGACTTACAGTAACTCATAAATCTAGAGGAGCCCCTGGGGATACTAGACTAGAGGCCCATTTTTCTACTCAACACTGATCTAAAGCTGCACAGGAGTATATTTTATTGCTCTGTGTGGGATCCTACATCTGTAGTACTTGTTGACATTGGGTGAACCTGCGATGTTACTTGATTTGTTTTGAGTAGAAACTTTCAGGTTTACTGCTTCTGCAGAGGTCAGGGAAAAGAAGAAGGTTACTTTGTTGGACGTAAGTTAAACCATGATGGATACAAAAAATGATTTATGCCTAAATGCTGTCAACCAGAAGCTTTTATGTATACAATATATACTGAAATACTGTATAGAGCACTTGAGACATAGGACAGTACTTGCTGCAGTACTACATGAGGGTCAGTGGGGGACATTCTCCCTCTTAAGCAACTAAAAGCCCACACCCCCAGAGCTCTCTCTCTCTCTGTGTGTGTGTGTGTGTGTGTGTGTGTGTGTGTGTGTGTGTGTGTGTGTGTGTGTGTGTGTGTGTGTGTGTGTGTGTGTGTGTGGTGGGATTAGAGGCGAAACATTTAGAGATGACACAGTTAACAAAACATCCACCCTGGTGTCCACATTATAATCAGTAAGTTTTCCACCACCTAGCTAACTGTTCATTCGTTACTGCAGAAAATGAGATATGAGCTCTGCGCTGGCTGAGCCTCCCACTTAGTGGACGGTTGAATAAAAACCCATACAGTTAAATAATGCATGAACCTAACGCTGCAACGCTCTGTTTGACTAATCAGTTTGCTTAAATCCTATGCTGTATTGTAAAGATTTGATTTTACTCTCAGCTACTGTACAGAGTAAAACATTTTCATACATCGTATTTTAGCAAACTACTAAATTCAACACCCACAAATAACCACAATATAAGCCATGTAGTGCAGTGAGAGAGTGAGAAATGTTTTTTTTTTCGTGGGGGGTGCCTAGTCAATTGGCAGTAACCTGTTTTGGCCCAATGCTGAATGTTAGGGTCAGCACTTACTACAGAGAGTCACAACCATTAATCCTCACATCATCTTAGCCATCCTAACATGATGTGAGCAATAGCCTACAGCTAACTCCAACAGACAAGCTCATCACACCATTCAAAATCTATCCCTCCACGACAGCTTTGTTGTCCCCTTTCTCCTCTACTCAAAAACATTAACCCTCCAAATCCTCTCCTCCCTCCCTCCTCCCATCCATCCATCCATCCATCTGTGTCTCTGTTTGCATCTCATAACATGTTACCGTGGCAACATGAGACCAGAGAGGTGGGAAACATTGCCTCCATTGTCCCAGGGTTCCTAGAGCTACATAACAGGACTAATCACATCATCAGACTTCAGGACAACAACACTCTACAGCTGCAGTTTTACACAAGGTGTTAAAAAGGGATGTTTAGACAAAGTCTGTTTTCATGTTTTCTGCACATTGAACCCACAACTACGGTATCAGAATGACACACCCATCTTTTGTGCATTGGGATCCACCAATCAATGCATGTCCATGATTTCTAAATGCGATAGTTCCGAGTTGCACACGCATATTGCTCTCCGTATTGAAGATACCACCACAGAAGGATGCTGGGAATCCAAATGGATCCTGCCAGATAGGTGCTTCATCATCTACCCTTGGGAAGACATATCCAGACTGGTTGGCTATTACTTTTTATTCATTAGGCTTGCTCTTCTCAGTTCATTGTGCACTGTACCATCCTTGAAATCCCACTTCAAGAAGTTGAGGTTATCGTGGAGATCTGTAGAAATAGGCTTGGGGCTTCGTTAACACTTCCTATGAATACCCTCTTCATAACGCATCATAAGCACATTTAGAACGCCTGAGCTATGAATCATGCATAATAATGCACAACACGGGCACTAATAACTGCTCATAAACTTCTATGACTAAATACATAATGCGTTTATGAAGAGGGCATTCATAGGAAGTGTTTACCAGGGCTTCTTCAGCATAGTTATGGTAATGTGAATCTCGGTAGGGAAATGCCAGGCATGTCAATGAGATCTGCATGTCCCAGTTCAGACACACTGGAACGATAGCTACCATGGGAGGTCCGGAACGTTTGTCACGACAAGAAACAACCCTGGAATGGTGTTTTTAGGCATCGGTTCCACAAAGCAAGGGGGGAAAGTGAATGTATGAGAGAGAGAGAGAAGGAAAGAGATAGAGAGGCAGAGAGAGAGAGAAAGAAAGAGGGAGAGAGAGGGAGGCAGAGGCAGAGCAAGAGAGAGGCAAAGGGAATGTGTATGTGAGAGAGAGAAAGAAAGAGAGAGAGAGAGAGAGAGTGAGAGGGGGAGACAGAATGACAGAGAACAAGAGAGAAAGACAGAGGGAGACAGTGTGTGTGTGTGAGAGAGAGAGAGACAAAGAGACAGAAAGAGAGAAATGTGTGAGAGAGAGAAAGAAAGAGAGAGAGAGAGAGAGAGAGAGAGAAAGAGATGGAGAGAGTTGTGTGGCTCCCTCCCTATGAAAGCATGCACAGCAGTTGTATAACAGTTCTGTCAGCCAAGTGAACTGCAATATTCCAGACGCTGAGGAGCAGCGAGGAGGAAGATTAACCCCATGTGAGTCCGGATCAGCTAGCCTGGGTATACCACACTGAACTGAGGAAAACACTGCTGAGCACAGTGTTCAGGCTGGTTGAACCAGGCTAGCTGTGACCAGCTGGGAGTCCAGGCAGCCATAGTTAGAGCAGATGGACTGGAGGTTCCTCTTATTCGCCCCTTCCAAGCTCAGACCACTGCCATTTATATGCCTTAGAGTGGATTTAGCTGGGATAAACGATTTGTGGTTCGACGGGCGGTGGCTTACTGCTTAATGGCAGTTTTTTATTGACAGGCATTTTTCTGTATGTATTTCAGTATAGCAGAAAGCCCACTGTTGATGAACAAATGAAACTGGCAAAGTATGTACGAGGATGTTTCTGTATGTGTCTGTATACAAGGATATTTTTTTTAGGGAAACCATTTTCAACTGACAGCACTCAGAGTCGGCACTTTATCAAACAAATTGATGACACTTGTACATGGAGGGCTCACAGTATTGGTTAGCTATGATGGTGGGTGTTTCCCTTTACCTGTCTTGTCGTCGAACCTCCACACAGGGACACTGGTGGCTGTCTGCAGGGGTGTGTCTAAGGGCAGGGGGATGCAGATATGGACGGGGTCCCACACCTGAACACCGGTTCCGTTACGACTGAAAAGCTGGGCATTGACCGCCGCCACTGCTGTCAGCTCCACCCAGCTACTATTAGCCCCTGGGGAGAGACGACACAAAGGTCTTTAGACCACACGCCAGTGTGGTGTAGAACCCAACAGTAGAAAATCCCCAAACAAGGCTTGCTACCATGCTAATGCTACCATCATCGTGAAAATATCCCAATATTCATCATCATCGTCATGGTTGACCTGGTTTCCTAGTCAGAAGAGTCTTCCAACAGACACTATCCATTGGCTTCTCATCATTCATGACACTCAGATATAATACTATGTAATCAAACTTTTCCCCTTGTTTCCTACCATCACTTCTCATCATTCTGGAGTTTTTGACAGAAATCTATTTCGGTCAAAATCTCTGGATTTTCCACTTGAGCAATTCTACTTTTTCAGCCAGTCTTTACCCATGTACTTTCCCTCCATCCTTTCTTCTCTTCCTATCTCATCTCCTGTTTCCCTCCTTCCCTCTCCTTTTCAACCCTCGCTGTTCTCCTCCCTCCTTCTCTCACCCTCCCTCCCTCTGTCCGCCCTCTCTGCTTCCTCCTCTCTCTCCGTCCCTCCCTCCCTCCCTCCCACCCTCCATCCCCTCCCTTTATGTCTCACCTGTGGCATTGCTCTCCAGGCCCAGTGGGTAGGGGAAACCTCCTATCTCATACTGACTCTGTGCAGAGGTCAGCACAGCAGAGAGCTCTGGGTTGGTAGAGTTGAGGGCCAGAGCCACTGCTTTCCTCTGGAGCTGTATCCATGGCTGGTTTTTGACACCTGGAGGGGGAAGGGGTGAGAGAGGGGAAAAGTGGGGAAAGAGAGAGGGAGTCTGTGAGATTGGGGGTGCAACTGAAGAAGAAGCATAAAGGTTACAGCATTGCTGTGGCAATCATATGGCCTATGAAAGTTGATCATCCAAAGTGAAGAGTTGAAGACAGTTTTCATGAATTGTAGATAGTACTGTTTAGAATCCTAGTAATAATAAAATAAAAATATTTCCTCCCCACAAAACAGTTTAAGACAGACACTAAATAATGTATCTATAATTTATTCAGATTATACAGAAACAACCACAGGATCAACCCAACCCTCAAATTGAAATGACAACCAAGCACACATACAGTACAGTAGGAGCATCCAGGGATAGTGGCAGCTAGCAGGATTTGCTGGTCTATAGTAAGACAATAGAGACTAACCCTGCAGGTTGGACAACAGTCCCCTAGTCTCCCTGCCTGTCATACTATAATCCCATTCTCCCTGTTTGATTTGGCTTGCCACAAAGGAAAAAAGGGGCCTAAAAATACACTGGCACCTCATAACGGTTTAACATGTCTGATATGATTAGTATTTGGTGAGCATGGGGCCTGATCTGTGCAGACAGCCAGGCAAGCGTGTCCACGCAGAGGGTCTATATACTATACTGAACACCCCAGGTCGGCTGTATTGTAGCATCCATCTCTATCTCTATCTCATCTCTCTTTCTCTACTGAACTGTGTGTATCCATTCCATGCCTGTGCTCATCGTTCCATTCCACCTCATCTCTAGAGTAGCTTGTTGCCACTTCTTTTCTCAGGTTCTCTTTGTCAATCTCAGTGAAACATGTGACACTTTCCCTGTCCCTGAATTGGACATTACATCTCTCACTTATCTTTTTTCTACTCTCATTCACAGCATAGTTGTTGTTGTTGACATTGTCAAATAACTCAAGCATAGATTGGTCACAAATGTTCTAATTTGGCACACAGAAACTAGATGCCATAAGTAACTTGGTCAAAAAGAATGCCACCGATTGCTATAAGCGGTCTAACTTAAACCCTCATATCTAAAGACTTCAAACTTTATATGTAGGTGTCTTTCCTCATCCTGAACAAATTTGCCTCAAAGACCCCTTAGGTCTGTCAGGACGGATTTTCCTCCATCTTGGAACATCGTCAGACTCACCTGACTCCATCACTTCCCTGATTACCTTCCCTATATATGTCACCCCCTTTGGTTCCTTCCCCAGGTGTTATTGTTTCTGTTCCTGTGTCAGTTCTGTGCGTTGTTCGTGTTTCCTGTTTAATATTATGTTATGTTTATTTATTAAAACACTCACTCCCTGAACTTGCTTTTTTTTGGTTTCGGTGGAAATGATGTCAGGTCCGGGAGCTGCTACAGGCTCTCATGCCTCAGCCAGATCGCCAGGCTCCCCTGCCTCAGATGGCTCGTCGGGCTTTCATGCCTTTGCCGGATCGCCAGGCTCCCCTGCATTAGACGGTTTTTCAGGTTCCCGTGCCCCTGCCGGAGACAGGTTCCCGCACATCAGCAGGGGTAACCGGTCCGCTCCTGTTCCCCGGGATCGTCACTTTAGTTGGCATCCTGGGGCTGGAGCCGAACGTGTCGGGGAGGGGGTACCGTCACACATGCTCTCTCTCCGGCGCTCTAGGTCGCCATGTTCCCACGTCTCAGCCGGACTGCCAGGTTTCCCGTGCCTCAGCAGAGGTGACCAGTCCGCTCCTGATCCCCGGGATTGTCATTTTGGTCGGTGTCCTGCGGCCGGAGACGCACGTTGGGGAGGGGGTACTCTCCCCAACGTGTGCTCCCTCTCCGGCCTCTAGGTCACCAGGCTGCTCGTTATGGTGCACACCTGCCACCATCGTTACACGCACCTGCACATCATCAGACTCACCTGGACTCCATTACTTCCCTGATTAACTTCCCGATATACAGTTGACTGATGTTTTGAGATTCTGCTTCAATATATCCACATCATTTTCCTGCCGTATGATGCCATCTATTTTGTGAAGTGCACCAGTCCCTCCTGCAGCAAAGCACCCCCACAACATGATGCTCCCACCACCTTGCTTCACGGTTGAGATGGTGTTCTTCGACTTGCAAGCCTCCCCCTTTCTTCCTCCAAACATAACGATGGTCATTATGGTCAAACAGTTCTATTTTTGTTTCATCAGACCAGAGGACATTTCTCCCAAAAGTACAATATTTGTCCCCATGTGCAGTTGAAAACCGTAGTTTTTTTTTTTTTTATGGCAGTTTTGGAGCAGTGGCTTCTTCCTTGCTGAGCTGCCTTTCAGGTTATGTCGATATAGGACTCGTTTTACTGTGGATATAGATACTTTTGTACCTGTTTCCTCCAGCATCTTCACAAGGTCCTTTGCTGTTAACAGTTCTGGGATTGATTTGCACTTTTGCTGGAGGAAACAGGTACAAAGTACGTTCATCTCTAGGAGACAGAACGCGTCTCCTTCCTGAGCAGTATGACAGCTGCGTGGTCCCATGGTGTTTATACTTGCGTTCTATTGTTTGTACAAATGAACGTGGTACCTTCAGGCATTTGGAAATTTCTCCCAAGGATGAACCAGACTTGAGGTCTATAATTTTTTTTTCTGAGGTCTTGGCTGATTTCTTTTGATTTTCCCATGACGTCAAGCAAAGAGGCACTGAGTTTGAAGGTAGGCCTTGAAATACATCCACAGGTACACCTCCAATTGACTCAAATGATGTCAATTAGCCTATCAGAATCTTCTAAAGCCATGACATCATTTTCTGGAATTTTCCGAGCTGTTTAAAGGCACAGTCAACTTAGTGTATGTAAACTTCTGACCCACTGGAATTGTGATACAGTTAATTATAAGTGAAATAATCTGTCTGTAAACAGTTGTTGGAAAAATGACTTGTGTCATGCACAAAGTAGATGTCCTAACCGACTTATCAAAACTATAGTTTGTTAACAAGAAATTTGTGGAGTGGTTGAAAAACAAGTTTTAATGACTCCAACATAAGTGTATGTAAACTTCCGACTTCAACTGTATGTCACTCCCTTCGGTTCCTTCCCCAGGTGTTATTGTTTCTGTTCCTGTGTCAGTTCTGTGCTACTCGAGCCCAGGACCGCCTCATCAAGCTTCTTCACCTGCGGAATCATCTGAGACCAGCCAGACAGCTGATTAAACTAATTTCTGCACAAACTGTCAGAAACCGTCTCAGGGAAGCTCATCTGCATGCTCGTCGTCCTCACCTGGGTCTTGACCTGACTGCAGTTCAGCATCGTAACCGACTTTAGTGGGCAAATGCTCACCTTCGATGGCCACTGGCACGCTGGAGAAATGTGCTCTTCACGGATGAATCCCGGTTTCAACTGTACCGGGCAGATGGAAGACAGTGTGTATGCCTTTGTGTGGGCGAGTGGTTTGTTAATGTCAATGTTGTGAACAAAGTGCCCCATGGTGGCAGTGGCAGGCATAAGCTACAGACAACAAACACAATTGCATTTTATCGATGGCAATTCGAATGCATAGAGATACCATGACGAGATCCTGAAGCGTACTGTCGTGCCATTCAGCCGCCGACATCGCCTCATATTTCAGCATGATAACACACGCCCACATGTCGCAAGGATCTGTACTCAATTCCTGGAAACTGAAAATGTCCCAGTTCTTACTCACCAGAGTATGTCACCCATTGAGCATGTTTAGGATGCTCTGGATCAACATGTACGACAGCGTATACCAGTTCCCGTCAATATCCAGCAACTTCGCACAGCCATTGAAGAGGAGTGGGACAACAGACCCCAGGACACAATCAACAGTCTGATCAACTCTATACGAAGGAGATGTGGTGGTCAAACATGATACTGACTGGTTTTCTGAGCCATGCACCTATATATATTTTTTTAAAGGTATCTGTGACCAACAGACACATCTCTGTATTCCCAGTCAAGTGAAATCCATAGATTTGGGCCTAATGAATTTATTTCAATTGACTGATTTCTTATATGAACTGTAGCTTAGTAAAATCTTAGAAATTGTTGCATGTTGCATTATATTTTTGTTCAGTGTAAATCCTTTGTAAATCCACTCCAGAATCAACCTGCAACTTTTTAGGTGATCAAAGACATTACCATGATAAACAATTACGTTTGGCATTGATATTTTTTTTTTAAATCTGGAAACTATTAACAATTAACTTTTTTGACTATATAATGCTAAAAATAATCATAAAACATTTTCTTCGCATAGACTACAATTCAGATTCACTCCAAATTTGGTCTTTGAACTCATCACAAAAGTTCCTCAAGAGATTGAGAAAATAATGTTAATGCATTGAAAGACGGCCACACTATACCAGTAGATATAAAATATATAAATCTTCCTCTCATGAACCATATAACCAAATTATACTAAATGGTACATTTCTTAACATAGTTTGAGAAAAAAAGCTAAGGGATTGCCCAAAAGATGGCTGAGTTATTGACAAATAAAAAAATCACATTTTACATGTCCATTTAAACCACTGTAAATCCACCCCATAGTGGTCTATGAACTTGAAACTTGACATCGCTATAATGGACATCCCTAAATGAACCACACCGAATTTGGTATTGATATCTCAAAACACAAGGAAACTATTAACAACTCATTCTTTGCATGTGTAACGCTAATGCTCCAAATCATCTGCAATCATCTCCTCATGAACCATATGTCAGATTCACTACGGATTTTGTATTTAGACTCATTACATCAGTCATTAATGTTTTTGAGAAAAAATTGTTTCAGGACCGTGGACAGATACGTGATCCATCCCCGTTCGCCAAGTTTAGAATTGTCAACTAATAGAAAATAGTCATAGAAGACTATTGCGACCACTGCTCCAGATCACTTGATATCCACCACAAGGGTAAGAGAAGAGGGAGAGAAGGGAGAGGAACAGAGATAGGGAGAGGAACAGAGAGGGAGACAGAGAGACTTGACTCAACTCAAACTAAAATGTCTATCGTACAGCAGAATGTGTGTGTCCGACTCCAACCCCCACAACTGAATAGATAAGAGCATTAATCAGGAGCGCACCGCTTACAAAACAGAGCTCAGAGTTCTCCATGCAGAATACGGCCTGTGCCACCCAACTAAATCCAACAAAGTGGACTCACCTCCCACCAAAGCACACAAGCATTAGAAATAATACATTGCAGCACACAATACATTTTGTTTTGCATGTGATTTAACTTTGTGTTGTCTATGTGTGTCATTTGTTTAATTAAATTGTATTTTAATACAAACCTTGGTTGTCATCTCCTCCATGACGCTGTCATCTCTCAGTGTCCTTACCCATTCCCTCAGCACATTGGCAAATTCGAGGGTACCTAGTGCACTTGCCTTGGTGCTCTGTATGGTCCTGGCTACTGCCTCACAGGGCCCCAACAGTGCTTCCCTACACAGTATGCAAAAATACGTTATTTCCTTGATCGCATGTTTGTGCAGTCCCCCGATTCTTGCACTCATTTCCCCTTTGACACTCTTGTCACTCTTGTCATCCTTCAGAATGTCAAGTGTGGAGAGGAGAGCGCTGTATGCGGAGATGACACACAAGATTGGCTTTCGTGCGCATGCACCACCTGGATCTTGGTCACTACTTCTTCCACACAAAAAAGTGACTCGTACAACTGTTGGCGCTTGTGTGACTCCCGTATGACAAATGCCACACCCTGCACAAAGTTTACCGTGTCAGCCACAAGGCTCACCTCGTGTGCAGACTCACCTCGCACGCAACGTCTTGCTAAACCAGATCCAGGGAACACAGTTCACATAGGGTCGAGCCTGCACTCCTGAAAAGCGGTCTGACGTTAATTGCTCCATCAAAAGCAACCTTGGAGCCGTCACACACAAGAACAGAGTTTCAGCCGTGGAGTCGGGGGCATTATAGATCCCCAAAACCCGGTGTGACTCCAGGTTCTGGTCGACGTACTGGAGATTGCATGAATATTGTTCAGTGGTGCCAATCAGTTCATAGAAGGGACACTCTGGTACGCGTGGCACAATCTCCCTCTGCATGGCATGAGACAGTTGTTATATGATCTTATTCTGAATGGTATCCAACATCCAGTTGTCTCTTCTCATAACTCATTCCCGTTCCTTAGGTAGATTGTATGTGTGTTCTATGATCAACTTGTAAAGCACACCATTACGAGTTGTGTTTCGTCTCTGAACATGACTCCCTTGTAGGCTTGGGCGGTATCCAAATTTTCATATCGTCATAACGTCCTTTTCTCATTTATGTTATTAGCATTATTGCATACAAAAACGTAAGAAACGCCCATTGGGCCTCTATTACCAGAATGCTAATAAAATTAGCACAAACTTATAGAGAAATCACATAGACGCTGTTAGCTAAATGCTAACATAAACTAATTGCAAAGACAGGCAAATCCAGCTCATAAAGTTATACAAGCATAGCTAGTAGCTATGATGGAAGAGAATAACGTGTACACAAAGCAGAGGGGAGGTGATTGGAGGAGAGAAAAAAGCACAGGGAAAAAATGGCAACTGTACATATAACTCATCTAGCGCTCTTTGACTTCTGGCAGAAAACCATTATCAGATATCTAATGTCAAACATTTGGTACAGAATTGCATACAAGTATAACTTCAACACCTCATGTGCGCTGCACAACAGACTCGCCGATAGATATACAACGCTATGGACTCACCAGATCCCGCTTTCTCCCATTGTGCTATTAATAAAATTAATAATATTCCGACCGGGAAACCCTGTTTTCGTTCAAAGACTCAAAGTTGAAAATGGAGTCGTCTCGTGCTGAATAATTGGAGTGTTTTCTATCCAAAGCTATTAATTATATGCATATTCTAGTTTCTGGGCAGGAGTAATAACCAGATTAAATCGGGTACGTTTTTTATCCGGCCGTGAAAATACTGCCCCCTATCCATAACAAGTTAACCTGTTGGGGATAGGGGGCAGTATTTGCCACTTTCTACCACTCTAAATTCCAAGCATCTGCCTCTAACCCTAGGAAGCTCTTAAGGTGTCTGTGAGTATAACAGAACTCATATGGCAGTCAAAACCCTGAGACAAATCCTAACAGGAAGTGGAAATCTGATGTGTGGAATCACTTTCAAGCCTTTGCCATTGAAACACACAGGGACTTATTAATCATTTAGCACTTCCTAAGGCTTCCACTAGATGTCAACAGTCTTTACAAATTGGTTTGAGTCTTCTATGGTAGAAACTGACCCAAAGAGAGGCTTGGAATGTTGGTCACAGGGGGAGGGCCATTACTACTATGACGCGGGCGCCCATGGGAACCCTTTTGTTCCGAAACGTTTAGTAAGACAATGCAATCGTCCGCCTTGAATATTATTGAAGCTCTGGTTGAAAAAGGCCCTAAAGATTTATGTTATACAACGTTTGACATGTTTGAACGAACGTAAATATATATTTTTTGCACATTCGTGACGACAAGTCCAGCGCGCCTCGTACATTATGAGTAGCCTTCGGAACGCGCTAACAAGAAGGAACTATTGGGACATAAATTATTAACTTTTTCGAACAAAACTACATTTGTTGTGGACCTGGGATTTCTTGAAGTGCCTTCTGATGGAGATAATCAAAGGTAAGGGAATATTTACAATAGTATATTTGATTTTAGATGGTTCCAAGATGGCGCTAACATGTATCGCCTAGCCCATTTTTTCTGAGCATACCACGTCATTTATTGCAAAGTGTGATTTCCCAGTAAAGTTATTTTTAAATCTGGCAATGCGGTTGCATTCACGAGATGTTAATCCATAATTCTTTGAATGTCAATATTACATTTTAACAATGTTTTCGAATAGTAATTTTGTAAATTGTAGGAAAAATATCAGGGACAGACTGATATTCTGCAAAGGTACAGGGATTGGACTGTTGAGGACTGGGGTAATGTCATTTTCTCTGATGAATCACCTTTCTGATTGTTTGAGGCATCCGTAAAAAAGCTTGTCCGGAGAAGACAAGGAGAGCGCTACCATCAGTCCTGTGTCATGCCAACAGTAAAGCATCCTGAGACCATTCATGTGTGGGGTTGCTTCTTAGCCAAGGGAGTGGGCTCACTCACAATTTTGCCTAAGAACACAGCCATGAATAAAGAATGGTACCAACACATCCTCTGAGAGCAACTTCTCCCAACCATCCAGGAACAGTTTGGTGACGAACAATGCCTTTTCCAGCATGATGGAGAACCTTGCCATAAGGAAAAAGTGATAACTAAGTGGCTCGGGGAACAAAACATTGATACTTTGGGTCCATGGTCAGGAAACCTCCCAGACCTTAATCCCATTGAGAATTTGTGGTCAATCGTCAAGAGGCGGGTGGACAAACAAAAACCCACAAATTCTGACAAACTCCAAGCATTGATTATGCAAGAATGGGCTGCCATCAGTCAGGATGTGGCCCAGAGGTTAATTGACAGCATGCCAGGGCGGATTGCAGAGGTCTTGAAAAAGAAGGGTCAACACTGCAAATACTGACTCTTTGCATCAACTTCATGTACTTGTCAATAAAAGCTGTTGACACTTATGAAATGCTTGCAATTATACTTCAGTATTCCATAGTAACATCTGACAAAAATATCTAAAGACACTGAAGCAGCAAACTTTGTGGAAATTAATATTTGTGTCATTTTTAAAACTTTTGGACATGACTGTATATACTCAATAAAAATATAAACGCAACATGTAAAGTGTTGGTCCCATGTTTCATGAGCTGAAATAAAAGATCCCAGAAATGTTCCATACGCATAAAAATGTATGCCCCTACCTCATACAGAAACAAAGACAGGGCTTCGTACTAAATTGGTGCTGCTGAATAATTGTGCTATATGCCACAGCACTAATCAACATATAAAATTGATGCTGGGACATGGCTTGGCTTAGAGACAGCGGAATGAGATAGGACAAGTGTGATTTTTGTGAACGCTCTGTACCCTTTGTTCCCTCATTTCCATACCAACGGACAAGCCCAGGTGTTCAGTCCGACATCACAGAGCAACAACAGAAACAATGGAGGGGGCAGAGCATATGGAGGGAGGCATGATGGGAGAGCGTGACCACCGAGTGTAGCCGCTAAAGAGCAGCATATGCCAGGCGCGGAGGCTGCTGTAAATGTAAATAATGTTATGTGTGTGTGTGTGTTGTGTGTGCGTTGTGTGTGTTGTGAAGGCTTGGCTGTGTGTGTTGTAAAGGCTTGACATTTGAGTTAGAAGTGCAGCTGGGATGCGGTGATTGAATCACAGCATGATTCATGTTAGCTAGGTTGCAGTCACTTACTGCTGACATTGTATGTGCTTACCCATTTTTTGAGACAACCAATTGACTTCCCTGAAGGTTTTTCTGTACATGTGGACACATCAGGCTCAATGCCATAGCTGAGAAATAACCTTGTCGATATCCCTGCTATGGTCTCTATCATGAAGCACACAGATAAGACACACAACCACATGGCTAACAACCACTCATAGCAAAGTACCTTCAGAGCCTGAATATGCCTCCACCGAAGGGCTGTCGAGGGGATAACTAAGCCTCCCCTGTTGCTCCAATTAATTGTGTGCAACACTGCGTCATCCCCAGTAATGCATTATTATGACGTCTGAGCCAAGAGACTTAACACACGCTATGCAACACAAAATATAGGAGAGTCAACTCAACCATGGCCTGTTTCAGTAACTCTGTTCTGAACCCACATGGCAATGGGGAGATTCTGAGAGAAAGAGAAATGTAGGCTTTATGGGCAAAGATAGAGTGAGTGTTATTTTTTTTATTTTTTATTTATTTCACCTTTATTTAACCAGGTAGGCCAGTTGAGAACAAGTTCTCATTGACAACTGCGACCTGGTCAAGATAAAGCAAAGCAGTGTGACAAAAAACATAAAAAACACTACTATGGCCTACAAAAAATAGGCCATAGTAGTGAAGTAATTACAATTTAGCAAATTAACACTGGAGTGATAAGTGTGCAGATGATGATGTGCAAGTAGAAATAATGGTGTGCAAAAGAGCAAAAAAGTAAAGTAAATAAAAACAATATGGGAATGAGGTAGGTAGTTGGATGGGCTATTTACAGATGGGCTGTGTACAGCTGCAGCGATCGGTAAGATGCTCAGATTGCTGATGCTTAAAGTTAGTGAGGGAGATGTAAGTCTCCAACTTCAGCGATTTTTGCAATTCGTTCCAGTCATTGGCAGCAGAGAACTGGAAGGAAAGGCGGCCAAAGGAGGTGTTGGCTTCGGGGATGACCAGTGAGATATACCTGCTGGAGCGCATGCTATGGGTGGGTGTTGCTATGGTGACCAGTGAGCTGAGATAAGGCGGAGCTTTACCTAGCAAAGACATAAAGATGACCTGGAGCTAGTGGGTCTGGCGACGAATATGTAGCGAGGGCCAGCCGACGAGAGCATACAGGTCGCAGTGGTGGCATATGGGGCTTTGGTGACAAATCGGATGGCACTGTGATAGACTGCATCCAGTTTGCTGAGTAGAGTGTTGGAGGCTATTTTGTAAATGACATCGCCGAAGTCGAGGATTGGTAGGATGGTCAGTTTTAAGAGGGTATGTTTGGCAGCGTGAGTGAAGGAGGATTTGTTGCAAAATAGGAAGCCGATTCTAGATTTAATTTTGGATTGGAGATGCTAAATATGAGTCTGGAAGGAGAGTTTACAGTCTAACCAGACACCTAGGTTTTTGTAGTTGTCCACATATTCTAAGTCAGAACCGTCCGTCCAGAGTAGTGATGCTAGTCGGGCGGGCGGGTGTGGGCAGCGATCGGTTGAAGAGCATGCATTTAGTTTTACTAGCGTTTAAGAACAGTTGGAGGCCACGGAAGGAGTGTTGTATGGCATTGAAGCTCATTTGGAGGTTTGTTAACACAGTGTCCAAAGAAGGGCCAGATGTATACAGAATGGTGTCGTCTGCGTAGAGGTGGATGTGGTTGGTGGATGTGTTATGTGGTTAACGTCTATTGAATCATCTTTAAAACAATGTAACAAAAGAGGTAAACATATCAAGGTTGTGCAATGATGCCTTCATTACAGGCTGTCCTTGAATGATATACAGTAGCTGCTACTACTTGTGCAATGATGTTTCAACGATAATGTCAATAACACAGAGTGGAATAACACTTAAACAGGCTACAATGTTGACCAAATACCAAACATACCTTGTGATTACACAGCTTAATTACACCAATCACGTGCTGCATGCTTTCAAGTACACAGCCACACTAACAATCCCATTCTACCAAACACAGAATTTTGGGTTTTGTCAAACACAGCTTGAAAAACACCCCCCTCATTGGCATTCCTCCACCTCTTCAAAACTCTTTCGTTTCCTGCCACCGGTTGTCTCCATGGTGACCAGCCTTAGCACTGAGAGCTGCACTTTCAGATGGCCTCTCATCAGTTCCAATCCATCAGCACAGGGATCTACTGTCTTTCTTCTCCCTGTTACTAGGGCCCTCGTCGTGATACACTACCGTGCTTAGTCCTTCTGAGAGACTCGGCTCTACCGCTTAAAGAGACAGCAGTGTCACGACTTCCGCCAAAGTCGGCTCCTCTCCTTGTTCGGGCGGCGTTCGGCGATCGACGTCACCGGCTTTCTAGCCATTGCCGCTCCATTTTTCATATATCCATTGTTTCCATACACACCTGGTTTTCATTTCCCCAATCAATCTACTTGTATTTAACCCTCTGTTTCCCATCATGTTTTGTGTGTAATTGTTTCCTGTTATTATGGTGTTTTATTTACGCGCTTTACTTTTATGATGTTCTGTGTTTTGAGCGCGTTTTATTTATGTAGTGCTCAGGTTTTTGGAACTAAAATAAAGTGCGCCTGTTTACATCACTCTACTCTCCTGTATCTGACTTTGCCTCTAATACACCCGTTGACAAGCAGAGAAAACGTGCTAAACTGCTCCTCGCTTAACTGACTGAGAAAGAATACTCTGGAGGCATTGAGAGAGAGCGGGAGAGAGTGGGAGAGTGTGAGAGCCTGTGTGAGAGAATGTGTGTGTGTGTACACATGTGTGTCAGCAAAACGACCACATCCTCCATTCATGTCCCTCTATAAAAGTTGCCAGATGCTCCAACATGTTAACAAGAGAGTTGTGTAACTATATCTCATCCTGATTCAATTAAGTAGTATTCAAACCTGACTAACTAACTAAGAACACAAGGGTAGCTGGTCATTGGAGCCAGTTTGGTATTTTTTTGCATTTTATTAGGATCCCCATTAGCTTTTGCGAAAGCAGCAGCTACTATTCCTAGGGTCCACACAAAACATGAAACATAATACAGAACATTAATAGAAAAGAACAGCTCAAGGACAGAACTACATAAATAAAAAAAATGGCACACATAGCCTACATATCAATACATACAATACACAAAATATCCAGGTAAAATGGGGGAGAGGCGTTGTGCCGTGAGGTGTTGCTTTATCTGTTTTTTGAAACCAGGTTGGCTGTTCATTACAACAATATGAGATGGAAAGGAGTTTTATCTGGATTTGGGGACAGTGAAAAGACCCCTGGTGGCATGTCTGGTGGGGTAAGTTTGTAAAACAGTTGTACATACAACTACCTCAGGTAGACCCAAATCAATTGAACAAGTAAAGGATGCCTCTCCTTGCCACAGATCGCCAACACACTACTAAAACCCCACAGGGGGGTGGAGTAATATGTAGTCAATTATGTCATGAAAGGCCCTCTTGACAGAAGGATGAGCAGAGGAGGAGAAAAAGCTGTCTGGGGCATAATTAAAGGGGACAGACAGGGCTCTCATTGAGGCTGATGGTACAGAAATCAATGTGCTGCAGTCACAATAAATGCCTCTCATCCTGTCATGCAGACATACAGTCAAGTCAGTCCCAGATTCTGGGATCGTTAAGGAGATAAGGGAAAACTGCTGGGTCAGGGGCCCTGGGCATGACAGTTCAGAGAGGAGGGCGGAGAGAGAGAGAGAGAGAGAGAGAGAGAGAGAGAGAGAGAGAGAGAGAGAGAGAGAGAGAGAGATAGGAGGTTGGGGAGGTAAGGAGATTCAGTTGATAGACAGTAGAGAGAATGTGTGTTGTGTGGGTCTGAGAGAAAGGAAGAGAGAGAGAAATAGAGAGAGAGAGAGCATGAACTACAGAGAAAGTGTGAGCATGTCACGTGTACAGCTTTCCTAAGGGGCCTTGGTTGGAGCGGATTACATCATTCTGGCTCACTCATTGGACTGGACAGGTGACAGGACGTTGAGGGATGACGCCATGATTATATATTTAATTCACTCGGCTGTGGCACCACGTACAGCACTGTGCTGTCTGCGTAAGCAGAGAAACTGACAGAGATGAAGAGAATGAGGAAGAAGGAGGGCGAGAAGACAGGGAGGTGTACACTGTGATTATTACTAACACCTCATACTGTATTTTTAAGAGGAATATAGAGGTAAAGATAGAACATTATTTTCTTAAATTAGCGGGTATTGTTCCTAACCAGCATTACCCGAAACACATACCCCACATCCCCAACTGCAGGTCATGATTGTTTTCCTAGCCACTGTGCGTCTGCCTCTGCATCGCGTGCTCTTTTTGGTTTGAGGCTGGGTATCTGTAAAGCACTAGGTGACAACCGCTGATGTAAAAAGGGGGTTACAAATACATATGATTGAATTAGATTTTCACACCCAGATGCTATCATTAAACAGAGACTTATCGATCACATTTATCACATCCCATAATGTGGGCTATAACAACACAACAATAGTACGCACTGCTGCCACTGAAAGCAATTATTAAAATCATACGGAAATATGACTGGTGAATCTATAGGTCTTCCTTTAATTTATTTAATAGGGATGAACAAAGCATGCACTTTACACCCAGCCCATTCCTAAACAGGTGTAAATTCTGGAAGACATTTATAGCCTGTTTGGTTTGCCTAGAAATGCCTTGAGGCAGATACAGTGTTGCATCTAGGTCGATTTAATTTGGATGCTTCATCTTCTGTATTGCTGGTTTATTGGTACTATCAATAATGTGGAAAGTTACGAGTGTATTTTATTGGATCTGAGTAATAAACACACACACACACACACAAAACCATGAATGTATGTACACACACGTGCACACACACACATTACATTTACATTTACGTCATTTAGCAGACACTCTTATCCAGAGTGACTTACAGTAGTGAATGCATACATTTCATACATTTTTTTTTTTTTTCTGTGCTGGCCCCCCGTGGGAATCAAACCCACAACCCTGGTGTTGCAAACACCATGCTCTACCAACTGAGCTACAGGGAAGGCACACACACACACACACACGCACACACACACGCACACACACACACACCATCCACATGCGCATGCACGGATGCCCGCGCGCACACACACACGCACACACACAAAACTAAGAGCTGCGATTAGCTGATTTGGCAATAACAGCCTGTTTCTCTTTTGCTGTAGTTTAGCGGCCGGGTGATGTACTAGTGATGTAACTGGCATTGGATACAGAGAGGCTTGTTAGATGACAGCAAGCTCCATTTGTTCTGCCACTTACTCTGCAGCTCCACTATACGCGTGTCGCTGTTGCATTTTACCTGCTACACAGAGCTTTGTTTTGAGAGTGGAGAGGAGCAGAGGGGGAGAGCATCTTTATTCTATTTTGCCTACTGTACTATATTCATTGATTGTGCGTTAGTACAATAGCTTTGGTCCAGTTTTTCACAGGTACTCATTAAATCTACAATATGTACCTTTTTGGGCGACCTGACCAAATTCTCAAGAGTTATAGATCTGTCATTCTCATTAAAAGCAAGTCTAAGAAGTGGTAGATCTGCTCTACAGTATGTGCGCTATTTCTGTGCTTCCCATTCTTACGTTTTGTTTTTGAGTCTTTTACTTTTGGTTATGTACGCCAGCTTCAAAAAGCTGAAAATGCAATATTTTGGGTCATTCAAAATATATTTCACAACAGTTAAGATGGTAAAATGATTCTCTGTGTTTGTTTTGTCACATAAACTGAATTTTAGCAACTAGGAAATGGCGGAGTGATTTCTGCATAATGCACTTTTAAATTGTTGCTAGTGGTTGTCCTAAAATATCCTCTAATTTCACAACTTGCTTTTGTTTACATTGTGAACCTAGCTAGTCAATGTAGCTAGCTAGCTAGTAGAAGTAGCTTCTTCTGACATCATTATTTCAATTCACATGATAAAATGAACGCACGCGTCAGCCATCAACATTTTTTATAAAAACATTTACCTCATGCTGTAGCAACGCCGCAACACTGTGATGCAGTGCCTTAGACCAATGCGCCACTCGGGAGGCCAGACATCAAAAATGTTACCTTGCCGATCTTGAACTTGGATGCTGTCATTGGACATGACGCAACGTGAAAGCAACACGGGCAGTGAAGCAGCTTTCATTGATTTCAAAGGAAGCATTTCCTCAACGGTTGACGGCTGATGGCAATGCCGGACGCCCAATGGCTATAGTAGGGCCATAATACAGTATCTGTTCTGTCTGTGCTAGGGTGCACTGAACCCAATGCTATGCTTTATGTGTTATATCAAGCACTGCTACTATCCTAACAGTCCACTGTGAAAATCTATTTTGGCCCTCAAAATGTGTGATTACTGATCTAAGGCCATATTGAGAAGAGTTGAAAAGCCACAAGCCAGACATTTTGTAATGGATATTTTCCTTTGGAAGAAGAGGAGAGATATGTAAAAGTAGACAGTAAGTATAGTGTGGAAACAGGTTTATATTTTACATTTTTTGTATATGCCATTTAGAAGACGCTTTTATTCAAAGCGACTTACAGTCATGCATGCATACATTTCACAAATGGGTGGGCCCGTGAAAGAAACCCACAATCCCGGTGCCGCAAGTGCCATGCTCTACCAACTGAGCCATACAGAACCACATACAGGACCAGGCAGGTATAGGTAGGTAGAGTATGTAGAGACTCACCTGGGGATCCCAGCAGCACCTGGACTATGTCATCATACAGGATCAGGGTCGCAGGCCGCTGGGGGAGCAAGTAGAGGCTGACTGAAGCATACACTGAGAGAGAGAGAGAGAGAGAGAGAGAGAGAGAGAGAGAGAGAGAGAGAGAGAAAGGAAAAGTGAGGAGGAAAAGGGAAAGAGAGGAAGAGAGAAACAAAACAAACATGAGTTAGTTATGACAGATCAATCATCAATCAGACAGACACCTGTCTCTGTTGACTGCTGTTGTATTGTCCTCACCCCACCAGTCATAACAAAACAATGTTTATCAAACACAGAGAGACAGTCATGACCTACATTTCTCCCTTCACAAAGTGTTTCCAGCTATGCAGCAAGACAACAATGCACCTGGCTTGGGGTTATATAAAGAAACCAGCCCACCTCCTTCCTCAGCGGTCCACAGAGTATACTATATATGTATAGTGAGGTGAGGAAATCCTGATGCATCCCACCTGAGAGTTCCCTCCCTGTCAGTCAGACTGTAAGGAGTGTGTGCTCGTGTGTGTGTGTCTGCAACCCGAGTCCACTAGAGGAGGAGAGACAGGTAATGAGGAATAACAGTCTCCGTTCGTTAACATCTGAGCTTCTTTTTGAAAGGGGGATTGTGACGAGGCATTGAAATCCACCCAGAGGGAAAGCGCTCAGGATAGATTCAAAACACTCTTGACATTGACAAGACTCTCTATCCTTTCGCCTGTGTTCAGGGGGTGTGGAAGGATGTGTGCTGTCTTTACACTCCTGACATGTGTATGCGTTGCTGGTCAAGAGAGTTATATCTATTGGATTATATCTCGAAAAGGTGCAGACCAGTGGTTCTCAAACTTTTTATAGTCCTGTACCCCTTCAAACATTCAACCTCCAGCTGCATACCCCCTCCAGCACCAGGGTCAGCGCACCCTCAAATTTTGTTTTTTGCCATCATTGTAAGCCTGCCATACACACACTACACAATACATTTATTAAACATAAGAATGAGTGTGAGTTTTTGTCACAACCCGGCTTATGGGAAGTGACAAAGAGCTCTTATAGGACCAGGGTACAAATAATAATATAATAATATCAATAATTTTGCTCTTTATTAGCCATCTTACATATAAAACATTATTTGTTCATCAAAAATGGTGAATAACTCAGCACTGGTTAATAAGAAGGGTGTGCTTAAAAGGATGCACATTACTCTGCAATGTTGGGTTGTATTGGAGAGCGTCTCAGTCTTAAATCAGTTTCCACACACAGCCTGTGCCTGTATTTAGTTTTCATGCTTGTGAAGGCCGAGAATCCACTCTCACATAGGTACGTGGTTACAAAGGGCATCAGTGTCTTAACAGGGCAAATTTGCCAAGGCAAGAAACTCTCACAGAGCGCAACCCTATCCAGAAATCTGGCAGTGGCTTCTGATTAAATAACATTTTCACAGAACCGCTTATTGCAATTTTGTTGAGGATCTCTTGTTCAGATATCGGTAAGTGGACTGGAGGCAGGCCATGAAAGGATTAACGAATCCAGTTGTTTCTGTCGTCCGTTTTGGGAAAGTACATGTGCAATTGCGCACCCAGCTCACTCAAGTGCTTCGCTATATCACATTTGACATTGTCCATAAGCTTGAGTTCATTTGCACACAGAAAAATCATTCAATGATGGAAAGACTTGTGTTGTCCTTGTTAATGCAGACAGAAAAGAGCTCCAACTTCTTAATCATAGCCTCAATTTTGTCCCGCACATTGAATGCAGTTGCAGATAGTCCCTGTAATCCTAGTTTCAGATCATTCAGCAGAGAAAAAACATCCCCCAGATAGGCCAGTCGTGTGAGAAACTCGTCATCATGCAAGCGGTCAGACAAGTGAAAATGATGGTCAGTAAAGAAAACTTTTAGCTCTTCTCTCAATTAAAAAAAAACATGTCAATACTTTGCCCCTTGATAACCAGCACACTTCTGTATGTGGTAAAAGCGTTACAAGGTTGCTGCCCATATCATATTATATATCATTGCATAATGCAGAAAATACACTAGAGTTCAGGGGCCTTGCTTTAACAAAGTTAACCATTTTCACTGTAGTGTCCAAAACATATTTCAAGCTGTCAGGCATTCCCTTGGCAGCAACAGGCTCTCGGTGGATGCTGCAGTGTACCCAAGTGCCGTCGGGAGCAACTGCTTGCACGCGCGTTACCACTCCACTATGTCTCCCTGTCATGGCTTTTGCGCCATCAGTACAGATACCAACACATCTTGACCACCAAAGTACATTTGATGTCATAAATCTGTCCAGTACTTTAAAAATATCCTTTCCTGTTGTCCTGGTTTCCAGTAGAGGATGTCTTCCTTAATTGACCCCCCATAAACGTAACAGACATATACCAGGAGCTGTGCCATGCCCGCCACGGTTGTTGACTCATCCAGTTGTAACGCATAGAATTCACTGGCTTGTATGCGAAGCAGTAATTGTTTCAAAACATCTCCTGCCATGTCACTGATGCGTCGTGAAACAGTGTTGTTTGATGAAGAAATTGTTTTTTTGGCCTTGTCCTAGCCACTCAGTAGCTCACCATATAAGACGCTTCTAGCCCTTCTTATTAATGGTATCTGTTGCTTTTATATATGACTTACTACTCGAAAGTCGTCTTAATTCTTGCTCCAAAAACTTCCATGGCTTATTTTTCAAATTGGCATGTTCCGTTTCTAAATGTCTGCCCAAGAGTGAAGGTTTCATTGCGTTGTGAGATAGTACTTTTGCACAGATAACACACTGTGGCCGAGGAAAGGCACTACTCCCAATATAAGTGAGCCCCAAATCAATTTAGTTCTCATCATATTTGCGCCTCTTCGATGGTCCAACGTCCCTGTCTGTTGTTTGATGCTTTCCCGGTTAAGGGGGCAGCAGCTCTTCGGCTGCATCAGATTCACAACTGTCAGTGTCCATGCTAGCTGGGCTAGCAACAAAAGTAGAATTACTGACGATAGCATTGGATGTGCTCGTGGAAGCAGAACAACTTGTGTCAATGACAGGTGCTAGTGTAGTACTGCTGGTAGTAGCAGTACTACCAGTAGAGCTGGTATGTGTCTCTATGGACGCGGGCCATACTTTTCTTTAACCATTTATCAATTTTCGAGCAAACGGAATGAGCAGCAGCTACGTTTAGCTACATACGGACAACTTGTGATAGTAAGTTGAAAGCAGGACTGAGTTTTGGGGTGCCCCTCGAGCCCCATAGTTTGGGAACCACTGAAGTAGAGTAAGGTTATTGAATGGCATTCATTACTTGGCTCAGCATCAGCAGGAATGACAACTCAACTGTGTGGCATTTGGACATTATTTTCTCCAGAATGTGGGATCTGACTATACCCACTGACCAGAATAGCCTTGGGCTGTCTGGACCCTCTGAAGCTGTAGCAAGTGCTGGCTACTCTCCAGGACACATTAGCATGTTGGCTGGAGTAAGCTGCAGTGCCCAGTGCCTATCTAGCCTGGTTTAACCAGACTGAACCCTGAATGCACCATTGAGAACAGTGTTCAGTCTGGGTTAACCAGGCTAATGCCCATCTGTTATTGAGAAGAAGCAGGGTGCTGCTGCTACTGATATGCACACAGACTTATAGCTCAGGGAGTACAAGGCAGCAGAGACATCATGTACTCAAGGACCCAAAACATTTATCAAGCTTTTTGTGAATTTTGTTATTGCACAGATCCTCATAGTAAAACCAAGTGCACACTCATCTGCATCAGTCAATTGGTATACAGTTGTCATTTGCTTGATGCATTCTGCAAGAGCTAAAAATACAATAATTAAGATTATCATTATTTATTTTATTTGATGCACAATATGCCTACAGCTTGGTAAGATATAGACTGTGTACTGTACGTTAAATGCTGATCATTCCATAAAGGGAAAGCTTTGTGTGCAGATGTCTGTATTGAAGTCACTGTGGTTTAGAAAGAAAGTCGATGCAGCATGCAGTGTTTACACCGTTCCCTGCAGCTTGAATTATTAGGCTGTATGAGTATGCCCTTTGAGTGGGTGGATGCTTTCCAAGAGCTAAGAGCTACTGTTAGAGTGAGCCTGGCAGGTTACGCCCCCCCAGGTTCATAGATGCTGCTTTAACTGAGAGAACAGGGACATTCACCCCTTTCTCTCATGCACACACAGACACGCACACACGCACACAGATTGCAAATGGACACACGCACACTACACACACACACACACACACACAGAGATCACACAAGCACACACACAGATCCCACAGTGCTTAATATTCTCCACCCTGGGAAGCAGAAAAAAGGAAAGGTGACTGCTTGTCAGAGCAGAGCATATACAGCATTGGGCCTGAGGCACAGATGGGGGGAGAGACAAGAGCCAGAGCTAGAGCCAGAAAAGACTGTGGCAGAGGGATAAAAAAAACGGGTGCATTTGACACAGGGGAGAAGGAAAGGGGGATGGGGAGGAAAAGACAGATGGAGAGAGCGAGAATCCACATTAGGGGACAGAGTCAACATTACAATAAAACAATGCTAAAATGCCTCTGAGACACCAGTTTTATCATCCATCCTTCCAGGATGTGTCCAGTTCAGGTTTGGCCCCCTGACTTCAGCTGAGTCAATCAGAGCTCTGAGCAAGAGGCACCTCGTCTCGTTGCACAATGAAACATACAGTGCCTTGCAAAAGTATTCACCCCCTTGGCATTTTCCTATTTTGTTGCCTCACAACCTGGAATTAAAATAGATTTTTTGGGGGGGGTTTGTATCATTTGATTTACACAACATACCTACCACTTTGAAGATGCAAAATATTTTTAATTGCGAAACAAACAAGAAATAAGAAATAAGAAAACTTGAGCGTGCATAACTATTCACCCCCCCAAAGTCAATACTTTGTAGAGCCACCTTTTGCAGCAATTACAGCTGCAAGTCTCTTGGGATGTCTCTTTTACGCTTGGCACATCTAGCCACTGGGATTTTTGCTCATTCTTCAAGGCAAAACTGCTCCAGGTCCTTCAAATTGGATAGGTTCCTGCAGGTGTACTGCAATCTTTAAGTCATACCACATATTCTCAATTGGATTGAGGTCTGGGCTTTGACTAGGCCATTCCAAGACATTTAAATGTTTCCCCTTAAACCACTTGAGTGTTGCTTCAGCAGTATGCTTAGGGCCATTGTCCTGCTGGAAGGTGAACCTCCGTCCCAGTCTCAAATCTCTGGAAGACTGAAACAGGTTTCCCTCAAGAATTTCTCTGTATTTAGCATCATCCATCATTCCTTAAATTCTTAAAGTTTCCCAGTCCCTACCAATGAAAAACATACCCACAGCGTGATGCTGCCATCATCATGCTTCATTGTGGGGATGGTGTTCTCGGGGTTATGAGAGGTGTTGGGTTTGTGCCAGACATAGCGTTTTCCTTGATGGCCAAAAAGCTCAATTTTAGTCAGAGTACCTTCCTCCATATGTTTGGGGAGTCTCCCACATGCCTTTTGGCGAACACCAAACGTGTTTGCTTATTTTTTTCTTTAAGCAATGGCTTTTTTTCTGGCCACTCTTCTGTAAAGCCCAGCTTTGTGGAGTGTATGGCTTAAAGTGGTCCTATGGACAGATACTCCAATCTCCGCTGTGGAGCTTTGCAGCTCCTTCAGGGTTATCTTTGGTCTCTTTGTTGCCTCTCTGATTAATGCACTCCTTGCTTGGTCCGTGATTTTTAGTGGGCGGCCCTCTCTTGGCAGGTTTGTTGTGGTGCCATATTCTTTCCATTTTTCATAATGGATTTAATGGTGCGCTGTGGGATGATCAAAGTTTATGATATATTTTTATAACCCAACCCTGATCTGTACTTCTCCACAACTTTGTCCCTGACCTGTTTGCAGAGCTCCTTGGTTTTCATGGTGCCACTTGCTTGGTGGTGCCCCTTGCTTAGTGGTGTTGCAGACTCTGGGGACTTTTAGAACATGTGTATATATACTGAGATCACGTGACACTTAGATTGCACACAGGTGTTCTTTATTTAATTAATTATGTAACTTCTGAAGGTAATTGGTTGCACCAGATCTTATTTAGGGGCTTCATTTTGTTGAATTTTCATTTCACCAATTTGGACTATTTTGTGTTTGTCCACTACATGAAAACCAAATAAAAATCAATTTAAATTACAGGTTGTAATGCAACAAAATAGGAAAAACGCCAAGGAGGTGATACTTTTGCAAGGCACTGTATCAGTGATTGCAGTGAGTCATCCATCCCTGGGACTTGCGTGACAACCACAGATTATGGAAGGGCTGGAGGGGATGGCCTAGCCGGGCTGTTTCTTAGACCGACGACAATAAAATATGCAAGGAGAATAGAGGGTCAAACATAGTCAGTGATGAACAGAACACTACTGACGGAGACTGTTGAAGAGACATTTCTCAAAGGGGGAAGGAGTTTTGGGTTTGAAAGCATAAGGGACAAAGGATGCAGGGCCGACCCATATCCTCTCTCAGATTGTTGAGTCATGGTTATAGTACGTTAACAGTTTACACATAGTTAATGTTTAACTTGTGTTTATACACATATGATAGTTATTGTGATAGGGACAAAACGGCTGTATATCTCCAGCTTGGTCCCAGATACGTTTGTGCTGTCTTGCCAAATCCTACCCTATGATAACGATCATATGAGTTGACTATATAAACAGATCTGGGACCAGGCTAGCATCTCTTTTCAGATTTCTGCAATATCATAATGGCTTAAAAAGTGTCTATAAAGTTTGTGAAATGCAAACAGACCGAGTGGATTCTCATTATCACAATCATCAAAGACATTATTCTGTTCTGTTGTCAGCACTCTGCAGCCCTCTCCAATTTCCATACAGTGCCTTATTAAAATGGCTCAGGAATTTAAATGGACATACTGTAATTAAATAGAATAGGATTATAGTATTGACCTATAGAGAATAAATATATTGTGAAATATATTACAAATGAAGATCATTTAATCAATACAGTTCACTTCAGAATTGGGGTAATAGTCAGGGCCCAGGGGGATAACTTGGGAACATTGAAGTTTGTCTATTTCTCTATACCCATAATTACAATGCTAATTCTGCCGATAGTGTGTGTGCTCTGTGGAGAGAACTTGTTTGACAGAGACAACAATGGCTGGGGACAAACGCAGGCATGAAATAGAAAAGCAATTAAAAAGGTTTGTGAAAAGGAGAAACACAAAAAGAAACACAAATAACAGAAAACAAAAATAAAATCAAAAATACAAGAAAGAGGTTTACCACTTGGATGAACATTGTTTGTCATTCAATCATTATGACCATATGTCATTGAATGTAGGCTACAGTATCAGAGAGAGCAGGTAAAAAAAGCATTGGAACAAAAAGGTGCTGTGCTGCGGTTGGTATAATGGAGGAAAGAGCTACAGTAATGCTCCATCCCTTCTGAAGTAGCTCTCCGCCCGCAAATGAATGGCAGTTAAAAGCTTATTGGCCTTTTAAAAGCTTGGATGTCTCAGAGAGACTATCAACAAGAAATGTGTGCTGGATCAATCCGCCTGGCTGTTCGAGTGACAACAGATGCTTTCAGAACATGATCAACTCAAATGGCATGAGGTATGAATTACGACGATGGAAACAAGAGGAAATATTCCCACCAGCGTCTAAGGTAAGGAGCCAGATCAGTGAAGGGATCAAACAGGGTATGGGAGTATTCTTTTTCAATTCAGTCAAATCAGGAAGCCAACTTTTTATTCCAATACTAACTTAAACTTTACTTCCTGAATTAACTGAATTTATAATGTAATTGAACCCAACCCTGAGATCAGAGGGTGCACTTACAATGTACACTGCTTAATTTGTAAATTGTGAGGTCCTGGAACACATAGTGAGTGCGAGAGGGGGCGTTATCCGGGGGGCTCTGAGGTACCGGTGTCACGTCTACTCCCGCTCTTCCCCTCCAGCATTCGAAGTCACCTGGCATCACGCTGACTGGGTGGGCATTGGAATGGGCCACGGCTGTCTGGGAGAGAGGAGAGGAGGAGCTAGATTCTTATGAGGGGTTCATGGCTCTGTTTAAATGTGTCTTCGATCATCCCCTGGAGGGCAGAGAGGGGGGTGAGCCCCTACTCCAATTACGACAGGGGGACCAGATGGCTGCCGAGTACGCGCTCACCTTCCGGACAGTAGCAGCATCCAGCGGATGGAATGAGCCAGCGCTTCGTACGCTATTCAGAAGAGGTCAGCGCGAAGAGGTCCAGACGAAACTGACCTGTCAAGACGACAAGCACTCATTGTGACGCACTCATTGCGATGGCCATCCGTCTGGATAACCTTCTTCGGGAGCGTCGGTACTCTCATCGCTTCTCTCCCTCCCTCAGTGAACACTCGATCAGAGCCTGAACCCTTGGAGGAAGGGGTCACAAGCATCCCCGCAGTGAAGCGACGAAGACGGAGACAGCTGGGGCTCTGTCTGTGTTGTGGTCAAGGAGGGCACCAGCTCCAGCGATGTCCGGCACTTCCTAATCCGGGATCCACAAGAGCAGAGGGACGGTCACGTGATCTTCCACCTCCTGGGGAAAGAGTGAGTATTTCATCTTCATCACTCTTTGCTAAACTCTTTTTGGTGTCCATCACACTAGTTGACTGTCCCTCATTTACTGTGTCTACAGCATTAGTGGATTCTGGTGTCGCGAGGAACTTTATTGACCAGACCCTTGCCTCCTCTCTTAACATCATCTCATACCTGCTCTCCTCTCCTTTCAAGCCCTCGATAGTCGGCCACTAGGATCCGGAACCATTACACACATCACCCAACCACTCACCCTCACCGTGGAGTCCATTCATCAGGAGAACATCCCCTTCTTCATTACCAGTGCACCAGATCATCCTCGGCCTCCCTTGTCTTCAACACCATAACCCCAAAATCTCATGGTCGAGGATGAGAATCACAGACTGGTCACCCGAATCCCATTCCCTGTGGTTCCACGTCAGTTGAGAGTCCTGTGGTTGCACTTCAGGTTGCACTTCAGGTATTCTTCAAGACCCGCGCCACATATCTTCCTTTTCATCGCCCCTGGGACTGTGCCATCAACCTGCGTCTCCGCGCAGACACATCTATCCTCTGTCGGTGGCTGAGGCCCAGGCCATGGAGGATTATATCCAAGAGTCGCTCCAACAAGGTTTCATCCCCACGTCCACTTCTCCTGTGTCAGCTGGTTTCTTCTTCGTGGCCAAGAAGGATGTAGGGTTACGTCCATGCATTGAGTACAGAGGACTCAATGAAATCACCACGAAGTATGAAGCTCATATTCAGATTACCTTCACAGTACAGAACAAGTTTGTGAAGGAAAAATGTGTTCCTACTTTAGTTTTCAAATTCTCCCACAGTGACTCTCCCCTAGTCAAGTCCATTTAACTCCTAACAGTCAGTTTCTTGCTCAAAGCCAGGACGTTTAGACTCCTTGTAAGGCTGTTCAGAAGATTCTGGCTGTAGTGTCTATTTTTCTATTTTGAATGTTAACTATCCTCTTTAGCCTTGTCTACAATGCTTGCTACCACAAAACGCACCTTGGTTCAGGCATGTTCAAAAACGTGTTGTTTTTTTACGTCGGCGGCAGAGGACGTTGCTGTACATTCCACCTACTCTTTTGCTAATTTAATCCCTCCAGTCTTTTCTAGACCCAAGTTCCCTAACTGTACCTTTTTGCATGTTGTACAGTCCAGCTTTGAATTTTGCATGAAAAGCCAGGGGTTATACGTTTGCCTGCTCTTGAACTGAGCTTCCGTCCAAACTGCACCTGCTCTGAGCACTTCATCGGTAGATTTACTGTCCACCACCCCTCCCCAGCTCCCCGTCCCCCCTCTCCCGCCGAGTCTGACTCGCTAATAGGCCTACTAGCTAGTGGAGGTGCCGGAGGTGGTGCTGAAATGGCAGGATTAGCAGCGCTGCTAGCTAAGGCATCGCAATCAGGAGCAGTTTGCCCCTCACTCCTCTCCTCTGGCACTGACAGTTCTCCGGCTTGTTTCGGGTTCGATTCACCATCTTTCTCTTGATTTTTTTACTTAAAAATTTCACCAAACTTGATTTGTCTTTTTTTATCAAATTTTTTTTGTTTCATATTCAGTAGGAAGATGACTAGCCTAGGCTAAGTGACGAGATTACATAGGGACCTCTTCACTAGCTGATCACCACTACCAAGACCTATGTCAAGATCAGTTACTTACCTCACCGGCCTTCCCCATAACCTCTATGTGGAAATATGAGAGCAGGTCTGTAATCCATGTGGCAGGATAGGATAATTACACAGAAGGATCCATGCGCTTTGACATTATGGTTTTTCTGGGGGGAGGAAGAAATAACGAGGAGGCAACTTGACTAAACTCTGATCACTTTTATTAGAATGTTTATAGTGCGAACTGTGAAAAAGTTATAAATCATGCCATGAGAGGTACCGGATCCTGACAAATAGGTGCCGGAACAAACTACGTCAAATCTGTTCCGGCAGGATCCGGGTCAAATTAAGCACTCAATAAATGAAGTATAAGTATAAGACATCTAAGATGTGTCAAATAAATTATATCCAGCTCAGGGCACCAGCTATGCATTTGGTTTGCTAACTTGCTAGCTAAGTGGCTAGATGTCAAGATCAAGCTTCTTGGTTACAGCAGAGACATTCAATCCTCTCCTGGATCAAGATTCCTGTTGCCTAAATTGTTTTGTAATAATAATATATATATATATATATATATATATATATATATATATATACAGTATATTTGTTTTTTTATAGCACTCCTTGTTTGCATATTCAGCAATACCATATATCCTGGTATGGTACAGAAACGGTATAAGAGTATGAAAATCTGGATACTGCCCAGTAGGCATGAGCGATGTACAGTTTATACTGTATTTCCCGGGATATTTAGAAAAACCGTATGGTTTACACCCCTGCTTATAAGTTATGTATAACTATAACAAACCTAAGCGGTATGGTACAGAAACGTATGACGTATGAAAATCTGGATAGCGCCCAACCTTACCTCACGTGTCATCTGTTTGATTGCCCGGTCATCCCGTCAGTTAGCTGTTTGTTCCACAACTCAAAATTATAAAACTGGCTAGTTTGTCTTCCTCTCGTTTGTCCTTAGATAGGCTGTTAGATGTAAAACAGGATTACTTTTACTTTGCTGCTTTTGGGTAAAGTTTGTCGACTTGAATATGAAATTGATTTGAATTATTTTTTTTTTATTATATTAAAACAGTTATGACGGTTATTTTCTTTTCATTACGGTCTTCAGGGCTCCAGCTATGCATCGTCGATTACATGGTTATTAAAAAATCGTCACAGCCCCATCCATGGCATGATGGCATTGGCATCCATGCAATTCTACCCTCAAGAACCAGTGCCATGTCAGAGAGGAGACGCAAGAGACGCAAAAAAAAACACCACAGACATAGGTGCATCCCAAATGGCACCCTATTCCCTACATAGTGTACTACTTTTGACCAGGACCCATGATGCAGCCGGACAACATGCAATTCATACAGGCCTGGACTCCTGTCACTTTTTGGCCCTAATGCTAAAAGTAGACCAGCACTAACAGCTAAGTGGCTTCCAGCCGATAGTGCCGACAGGACAGCTCTTTCCCTTACGGATGAATTTGCAGCTCAGAGGGTGGGATATAACTACAGCAACAACTGGGTTAGATGGGGTGGGCGGGTGGAGACAGATATACTGCAGACGGTGGGAGTCATCTGGGGTGTGCAAACACAGGGGTAACACCCTGGCAGTGGACCCAGAGAGGAGGAGGCAATGGAGGGGAAATGGGGTGGGGAATTTGAGGTTAAACAACAACTGGGTAGGACTGTCCACACCCCACAGAGGACAGATCGGCAGAGACGGCTTGTTGGACATTCCTTTATGATGGCATCCTGGCCTCTGATTCCATCAAATGTCCCAAAGGATTCTGGTAATTATTATTGTAATTCATCCATTACTTGCATAGTTTAGCCATCAGTATTTAAAATATAACTTTGTGAGGATAAAGTTCTCATAACGTGACCGCACAAAGTAGTACGAATAAGACTTTGATGCAATGGTGGTAAACCACAACAACACAACATTCTTTTCATTCCTGAGGTGAAAAAGTGATAGTTATGGATGAAACACAATACTCACAGGGGATGCGGCTGGCATGCCAGGGGGCGGAGTTAGTAACAAAGCCCTGTTTTGTTGCCGTGACAATGACCCAGGTGCCAGGGCGGTACAGGAAGGTGACCATGACGACACCATCTTTGCCAGCCTTGCTGGTTGCCAAGGTAGACTGGTTCCCATAAACATCCACTGCGGCCTCTGCCAGAGGTGAAAGGTCACTGTTGTCAAACACCTGGACTCTGACGAGCACCTCTGTGGAGAGACAGGAACGAGAATGATTAAATTATTCAAACTAAACCAGAAACCTACAGGATAATTTGCAATGAATGCACAAAAGTATTGTTTGGTTTTGATTAAAAGTTGGAGGCTAAACTTCCACAATGAACTCTTATTGCAATCTGAGAGCACACAGATTGTTCTGCTTCTTCACATATAGTTGGGTTGTAGTTTCTAAGTTCCCTTGTAGCTAACGATAGGAAATGTGTTGCTTTTATACAACAAATTCGAGTGTCATCTTGCCCTACATATAGTAAATGACAGGGCAAGCTTGTCTCTGTTCAGGTGTTCTAGTTCTCAGCTGACAAGGCATGATGACTCATCGTTGTTAACCATGAGATCAAAAAGCATTTAATAGAGTTAAGAGGTCTAGTGCCCGACCCTATTAGGACATGCTGGGACTTCTGCCATCAGAATCGATTGATCCTCCAAACCCCAGCCAAACTGTCTGGAGGGACAGAATGGCTGGCTGATTCCAATACTACTCATAAGCTGTTCAGAACAATTCTAGTTATTGAGTTCAAGAATATATTCCATGGAAAACATCCTCTCTCATAATCATGAGATCACACACACACAGTCCAAGGTCCATTGACAGAAATGTTGCAATTAACAGTTGATTTTATTGGCTGTGATAGACACTTTCTCAACATACTGTGACACAGACTCTGTAGGGGGTAACACTAACACTATGTGCTTCTCAGAATAGTGTGTGTGTGTGTGTGTGTGTGTGTGTGTGTGTGTGTGTGTGTGTGTGTGTGTGTGTGTGTGTGTGTGTGTGTGTGTGTACCCTAGCCCATTCACATGACCATTGATTGGCCCAGTTCACATTTTCACATGCTACAGAGAGAACCCTTCATAAAAACCCAGTTCACATTTTCACATGCTCCAGAGAGTCCTTCAGAAAACCCAGTTCACATTTTCACATGCTCCAAAGAGTCCTTCAGAAAACTATTTTGATTCTAAATGGGTCAATGGCTCAATTGATGCATGTTGCTATGGATACTATGAGGTGTCCCCAGAAAAGAATGTTGGGAAAATGGGTCGCTTGGCAGCTCCATCTAGCGTGGAGGACAAGGCCCAGTGATGTGGCATACTGAGAAGATGATATCATCTCCATAATTAACATACAACATGAATCAACAAACACAACAACCCACATGAAGCTATAAGGGAAATCACATTGCATGAACTGGTACTCAATAGGGGTACTCAATTCCTCTATGTGCCCACATTACAAAAACGTTTCCTCTATGACTTCAGTAGGTTGTTGGTGGTCCACCATATAGTGCTAGGCAGAATATAATTTATTGTACCAATGTAGCAAGCTGCGGTTGTTGAGAGTGCCTCCTTGATATTTGGGGATACAAAGCCAAGAGCTAAAAGGTTGAAATCATGGCAGGAAATACAATGAGATGCCAATTAAATGTAATATTAAACCTGACACTGAACTGGCTTAGAGTACCCCCCTCTCTCTCGCTATCTTTCCCACCACCCTCTCTGAGACCGATCACTTTGGTCCTTTTTACATTGATGAAAGTTGAAGGAGATTCCCAAGAGGTATCAAACAAAATCCTGAGAATGGACTTATTACTGTAATGTAAACTTGCAAACCTGTCACGTCTCGACCGCAACCTCCCGAAGTTATGCACGACACTCGGCCCTCTCCAAGCAGGGCAATATAAACAGAATTGTCTCGTTGAGCCCAACACTGGTGCAGTAAAAATAGCAATAGCACAACAATGTTTTTGAAACAACTGAAATGTATAGACATGTTCATTATATTTGAGACTTGTTTTATTGCAATTTCACCTGAAATTGCAGTAGCTGCCTGTTACATTATGAAATTCTCACTGTATAAGAATCTCAATGTGTGTTTTCTTTCCTTGGCTGCACTGAGCCACCATCCAGGCAATATATTATCGAGCTAGCTATGCAAGCATGAAGCTCATTAGCTCCCCGGGGAATTATCAATGTTTTCAATGTTTTACATCATATAATGACTTCCATGATATTTATAAAATTAAGCCTGGTTTGTAAGGTAACTTAAAGTAAAAATCCACCCAAAACCACTAATTCCTTTAATTTACAGTGTAAAATATGTGAGAAAAATCATTTTGGCGTTATAATAAGGTTGTCCTAGCTAGCTAACAAAATTAGCTACACACAATACCAAAAACAATATCAGCATGTAAAGTAGCTAGTTAGTGCAGTTTGTTTAGGCGATTTTACAGCTATCAAAATAAGAGTCTACAATCTCAACATGTTCAACCTGCAGATCAATGTGCTTCACAGAGTGGAGTCCAACATTCGCTACGGCAGATAAACTATTGAGGAGATCGGAAACGTTGGTCACGCTACGCCAATGGGCTGCGCGTTGCATTCTGAACGATTCTGGCGCGCTCTCCTTCGAGGAGTGAATGGGAGTCTATTGGGCGCTAGCTCAAAAACCCAACATTAGCACAAATTTCGTCAACTTCGTAAACATCGTTTCTGAGATGTGAGATAATTAACTTGCTATCTGTAATATTGTATAGTTTTGGAATCACTAAATGATGTACTTCGAGATTAGTTTAGCAACCGCGTGACGCAGCATGAACGCGATTGGTCGGCAGTCGACAGGTCGGGCTTTAAACAATCCTTCATTCATTGGATTCCTATCTCCTTTCTATAACATCTCTGGCAACGGCACCATGCAATGCACCCTGGACTAAAGCGGCAGACAAATAGGAAAAATGTGCTAGACCCTCCATTAAATTACACATTTCCCAAGGTAGGAATATCGCAAAAATATGATCAATGGCTTATTCGAGAGAAGACATCCTCCCGAGTTATTACATCACCCAGTATTGAAATCTGTATGAAAGACATTTTTGCAATCTTAAAGTAGTATTCCTATTAACTTCCAGTGTAGTGACAGCGACTTTATCACAGTGATACATTATACCGGTGTGATTTCTGCTAGCTTTGAACGCCAAAAAATTCAGATACACATAAAAACAGGAAATGACCTAGGGAATCAATAGAACATCACTCAGAGATGCACAAAAACAATATAACATTCAAAATGGGTGAACCTTTCATGTAACACGCTGAAGTTGTAATGTAGGCTTAAGAGCTATCTAGCTATGGTTCAGCTAATGCTAGATAATGTCAACATTCAGCTAACTAGGTAATGCAGCTATTATGATGTAGTGAAGGAGAATGCAGAAATAATTTTGTTTAGTTTGCTACCTAGCAAGCTCTGTAGCTATTATACTATGAACAACACTATATGATAAATTTACTGTACCTTTATATTTGTATGAGGCGTCAACATTCATGTTTGATATGCAAACGTTACTAGCTAGCAGTAGCTAGCCAGCTGTGCAAGCTAATTTAATGCGTGTACGAACAAGAAATAAACCCTTTAATTGTTTGCATATGGTTGTGAATTGTTGCATTATTCAAGAGTGTAATAGCGTTATGTTTTAGATGAAAAGTTGCTTGCAGGGATCAGTGTGCTTAGCTTCCTCCACTGTCCAATTGCCTTATACTGGGCTCGAACCAGTGATCCTCTGCTTCGCAACACACACCCTCCTTGACAACGTACCAACAGTTTGAGACACCTAAAAGGTACTGATCGGATGGCTCCATCCGCAACATTTCCAGCTAACATTTCCAGCTAGGAGTGAGTTTATGGCACATTCTTAAAAACTTTTTAGTGACGGGACAGTATTCGGAAATTCGGATGAATGACGTGCCCAAATTAAACTGCCTACTACTCGGGCTCAGAACGTAGGATATGCATATTATTAGTAGATTTGGATAGAAAACACTCTGAAGTTTCTAATACTGTTTCAATGATGTCTGTGAGTATAACAGAACTCATATGGCAGGCAAAAACCTGAGAAGAAATCCAACCAGGAAGTGGTTTGTAGTTTTTCAAGACTGGGCCTATTCAGTATACAGTGACTTAGGGTTCATTTTGCACTTCCTAAGGCTTCCACTAGATGTCAACAGTCTTTAGAAAGTTGTTTGAGGCTTTTATGGTGAACAGAGAGTGAACAAACGAAGTTGGAAGTTGTTGACTCAGGAAAGGACATGGCCTCAATTGCGCGCATTCACATGAGAGGTAGCTGTGTTCCATTACATTTTTGAAGACATTTGAATCGTCCGGTTGGAATATTATTGAACTTTTATGTTAAAAAGGCCCTAAAGATTGATGCTATACATCGTTTGACATGTTTCTATGAATGTAAATATAACTTTTTTTGAGTTATCATCATGGCATTTTCGGCGCGCTTCCTACATTTGGAGTAGCTTACTGAACGCGCTAAGAGGACATAAATGATGGACTTTATCGAACAAAACAACATTTATTGTGGACCTGGGATACCTAGGAGTGCATTCTGATGAAGATCATCAAAGGTAAGTGAATATTTATAATGCTATTTATGATTTTAGATGACTCCAAAATGGCGGGTATCTGTATTGCCTGCTGTTGTTTTCTGAGCGCAGTACTCAGATTATTGCAAAGTGTGCTTTCCCCGTGAAGCTTTTTTGAAATCTGTCACAGCGGTTGCATTAAGGAGATGTTTATCTATAATTCTTTGAATAACAGTTTAATATTTTATCAACGTTTATGATGAGTATTTCTGTAAATTGATGTGCTCATTCACCGGACGTTTTCGGAGGAAAAGCATTTCTGAACATTACGGGCCAAAGTAAAATGGGTTTTTTGGATATAAATATGAACATTATCGAGCAAAACATACATGTATTGTGTAAAATGAGGTCCTATGAGTGCCATCTGATGAAGATCATCAAAGGTTAGTGCTTAATTTTAGTTGTATTTCTGGTTTTTGTGACGCCTGTCCTTGCTTGGAAAATGGCTGTGTGGCTTTTATTTTTTAGGCACTGTCCTAACAAAATCTAATGTTTTGCTTTCGCCGTAAAGCCTTTTTGAAATCGGACAATGTAGTTCGATTAAGGAGAAGTGTATCTTTAAAATGGTGTAAAATAGTAGTATGTTTGAGAAATTTGAATTATGAGATTTTTGCTGTTTTGAATTTGCCGCCCTGCTATTTCACTGGCTGTGTCCCGCTGGTGGGACTGTAGCGTCCCACATAGCCCAGAGAGGTTATCTCTATTACACTTGGTTACTGGCTAGTGGCTACTGTGATGTTTACGGTAAATTGGATCAGCAGAGCAAGAATGTCATGTTGCCAGCTACAACGAAAGGTAAGGCAAAGATGTGATGTATAAATTGAAAAGTGTATGTACATATTATGCCAATGTAAATCTCGTTGCGGTGCCTCTCCTTCCACTTTCATCAATGAGAATAGCCCCCCCCCTCTCTCTCTCTCTCGCACCCTCCCTCTCTGGTACCTCTCTCTCCCCCTCCACCTCCCTCCCTCCCTCTCTGGTACCTCTCTATTTTCCCCACCTCCCTCTCTCTCTATCACTCTCTCCCTCCTTCCTTTCCTCCCTCTGCAGATGGGTATTCAGGACAGGATGAGGGAAGCCGAGCAGCAGGGTGGCCTTGGAATAGGAAGATAAGTATTCCTGCATTCCAATAACGTCCCATTTCCATGTTTGCTCACAGCCAGCTCTTCCTGTATGTACAGTAGGCTCATTTCCATTCCATTGCTTAACACACACATTACCTACCACGATCTGATCTGAGCCCTCTCATTCTGGCTACGGGCCAAATCTCATCTAGGCACTTCACACCTCTCTCACACTACACAGCTCAATATAAATGAGTGATTTTGCCGATTGAGGTACTGTAGGCTATTTGAATAGAAATCAGCTGTTATTCAATGTTCACACACTTTCTTTCTTTAGCCTCCCCAGACATGATGCACAAACATATTCAAGCATACGTGTGAGTTACTAATGATGAGGTTCAGGGGGTGTGAATGAGTGACAGTGGCGGTCGGTGACGTTTAAAATGAGCATGGCCTTATTTCTATTACAGAATATGACTGTCATTCATATTCCATTCACCCAGCTCAATGTGACATCGATAGGTTTAGGCTACTACATGATACTCAAACTTCCCTATAACGATCATGAGGTTGCTACAACCTAACTTAGCCTATGAATGAAAGTTTACAACATACTGTAGGCTTGCTTCCATTTAAGAAACGTTTTTCAATAGAATCGGCGGAATGAATACACACTTGATCACACGCAAACACAGTTCACTTTCATAGCAGCCACATACAAACAGCATGATCCAAAGTGTAGGAATATAGGTGGAATCAGTCACTGACACAGACATGGTGGTGTTGTCATGCTCTGACCATAGAGATCCTTTTATGTCCCTATTTTGGTTGATCAGGGCGTGAGTTGGGGTGGGCATTCTATGTCCTTTTTTCTATGTTTGGTATTTCTTTGGTTGGGCCGGGTATGGCTCTCAATCAGGGACAGCTGTATATCGTTGTTGCTGATTGGGAGCCATACTTAGGCAGCCTGTTTTCCTTTGGGTTTTGGTGGGTAGTTATTTTCTGTTTAGTCATTTGTTACCTGACAGAACTGTTTGGCTGTTGTCTTTTGTTTAGTTGTAATGTGTTCTCATTTTCCATTAAATTTCATGATGAGCACTAACCACGCTGCGCCTTGGTCTACTCCATTCAACAGCCGTTACAGGTGTAGCAGGAAGAGGTTGTGAGTTCAAACCCCAAGTGAGGACGTTGAATAATAATCACTGTGTAAATAAACATATACATTGTTAAAATGTGTCATATGTAAGTGGGAAACACTGCCGCTATTTTATGACGTTCCCTGGGACTTCCTAACAACTTTTTGTTTGTAGGGCATCATGTTAACATTTTTATCCATGAATCCAAAATTTGTGATCACGTGAAAATCCACATGTGAAATAGCATCACAAGGGATGTTTTCCAAAGCCACATGGTTTTATAATTATTTACAATAATAATAATAACATTATGAAATAAATTGCTGCATGTGGAAATTTCACATGTGAAATCTGGTGATTTTACACATGTGAAATCATGTGTTTTTTTCCCATACGGGCTTCCTCAATCTGGACAGCCTTGTAAAGCTGTTTGGGGGAGTTTCCTGAGAGGGCAGATAGGATGGAAGACTGACGTGTCACAATCCCAGTCTGTCCTTCTCCTATGAGCAAGGTCAAACCTCCTTGGAAATATTTTGATCTAAGGAGACTCACTCGTAACCCAAATGAAACACAAAGGGTTTGAGGTTGAGGTATCAAGGGTGAGGATAGAGTTAAGAGTAGATAAATCTAACCAAATCACCTCCACCTCCTTCCTACTCACATAGACCAGCTGGAAGTCATCATGAGGGACTTCCTCAGGCTGCACATAGAGGGGAGAGGAGAAACAGAGAAAGAGAGTGCAGAGAGGGAAAGAGAGGGCGATCCACAGCTGGAGCACATCAGTAGAGAGTGTCTCTCTCAGGCCTCTGTTGTCTACCAGGGCCCAGAGGGAGAGTTATATGGTGTGTGAAGGTTTTTAGGGGTCCTTAAAGTTGGGTTACAGCTTTGAATGTCTTTCAGCTTGAACCCTACCACCTACAAGGCGGAAAAAAAGCTACCTTTGGTAACACACAAGAAGGGCCCCGAAAGCACTTCATGTGTAACATTGGGATCTTTACCAAGGCATTTCAGAATAACTACAGATCCACTATCCACTAATAGCCAGCATGAATTGTTAGCTTAGAAAGTGAATGGTTTTGTCGTAAAATACTTGGAAGTTTCTGACTAACTCAGCAAGCGATGATAGCTTAGCTTGTTGTTACTTAGCTTGTCATTACACGTGTAAAGGTTTCGATTCAATCAAAAAGATTTAAGCTTCCTCAGCAGCAGGTTGACAGTACAGTACACCCAGGTTGATATGTTAATATGGATGATTTCCAAGTGTTATAAACTACTGCTGAGTGTCCCCAGAGAGGAAACCCATCCACCATTTAGACCGTGTTGGCCCTGGTGCAGGGCATTGTTCCATGTGGAATCACAGCCTCACAGGACACATCAAGGCTGTTCTAGAACAGGAAAACACAGTTCCAAGTTTCAAGTCAAAGTCCACAAACAGTTCCCCCTACTGTGATCTCCTTTAGAGGCAGGATCCCAGTGGACAAGAGGCTAGTCCCCTAGATTATCACAGAGGAGAAAGGAGAGGACACTACATACACTTGATATGAGAAAACAGGATAAGACACACCAACAGATGGCACAATTTCTGATTGATAAAGTAGAAAAATAACTGTTACAATCAACTCAGATTTAACACAAAGTCCCTGCTTTATTTTACCAGTGTCATCCTTTTCCATATGAAACCAATAGTAATTTCGGATCTGTAATTATGAACAGTGATTCATATCATTAAGGTGTCATTACTTTTCATTCCTGGGTAACAGTAATTGTTTCTGCTCATTTGCACAAGGAAGTGGTGAACAATCCAATAAAATCACAAGATTTCACCACAACTGAGTGGCGTGTAAATTACCGATATTTCCATAGTTTACAGTCACGATTCCACAGAACCTAACGTCAACACAACAGGGTGAATACAGAAATTTGTTACCATGACAATCATCCAAGAACACGTTCACCCGCACCCACACCCACACAAAACACTGGCTAGTACATATTAATGGTATCAAACGTTTTTGTGTTACATAGTCCTACATTAGTCACAGAAGATTGTTGAATCTATGTGGTGTTCAGGCACTCATAGCACTGAGTGGTATCTGAATCAAACAGCTGCTGGATGGGAAAAAACACAAATGTACGATCTGGTTACACTAATCTATGAACAGAGTGAGGTCACGGGCAGGTTGCTGGGATGCAGTAATACAACTTGGTCATCATGTCCAGATGTTTTAGATCTCTGCAGCCTAGCCAAGATGTTTAAAACTGGCCTGGGACATCACATTGGCTTGTACTGTATGTGGTCAGTGAGAGGATTAAGAGGAGTAGCTAGAGAAACTATCATGTGGAGGTGAATTACATACATACACAGAGCCTTTCATACAGTATCTCCATACAGTGTATGGCACTGACATACAGCTGAAGTCAGAAGTTTACATACACTTAGGTTGGAGTCATTAAAACTAATTTTTCAAACACCCATTTGCGACCAAGCTACAACTTCCTGATTGATGTCTTGAGATGTTGCTTCAATATATCCACATCATTTTCCTGCCTCATGATGCCATCTATTTTGTGAAGTACACCAGTCGCTCCTGCAGCAAAGCACCCTCACAACATGATGCATCCCTTTTGCTGGCAGTCCTTGTTTAGAGACAAGGCAGGCTGTTGAGATTTTTTCAGGCTCACTTTTGATGTAAATTAATCTCATTCCAGAATAACTTGTCATCTTTGGCTTGCAAGCCTCCCCCTTTTTCCTCCAAACATAACTATGGTCATTATGGCCAAACAGTTCTATTTTTGTTTCATCAGACCAGAGGACATTTCTCCAAAAAGTACGATATTTGTCCCCATGTGCAGTTGCAAACCATAGTCTGGCTTTTTTTATGGCAGTTTTGGAGCAGTGGCTTCTTCCTTGCTGAGCAGCCTTTCAGGTTATGTCGATATAGGACTCATTTTACTGTTGCTATAGATACTTTTGTACCTGTTACCTCCAGCATCTTCACAATGTCCTTTGCTGTTGCCCTGGATTTGGCTAAGGTGTATGTAAACTTCCGACTTCAACTGTAAATACAACAACCTTGTACAGTGTCAGTATCTCATGATTTACTTATGGCTGATCATGCGTTAACCTAACAACATAATATATCAAGGAAAGATATCATGATCGTTATATGACAATGTCGCTCACTCACCATCACACCGAGAAAGGGTAGTTGAGAAACTGACAACATTATTGTGTCCATAATTTCCTGCAACTGTTTTGTATTTTCATTGCAATGTCATAAGGCGGCATGTAAGAGTCTTGGGCAAGTAACTGAAAGGTCGCTGTTTCGAATCCCTGAGCCAACTAGGTGAAAAACCTTTAGATGTAGCCTTGAACAAGACACCTAACCCTCATTACTCCTGTAAATCGCTCTGGATAAGAGCGTCGACTAAAATGGGTTATTCTCTTACCAGTATTTTTGTGTCATTCTTTCTTTACAAAATATGTTTAGCTCCAACTGTGTTTTGGGAATATGCAAGAAAATGATCTTCGGACATTTTCTAAAATGGGTATGTGTGGCAAATAGTCTTACATGCCAAATTAGTCAACTGTTCTCAAACATAATCCAGATTAAAATGTGGAAGCCCACTTAACAGGTGTGAGATAATACAGTACAAACAGAAAATAATGAGGGGACTTAGTCTTAAATGCCAGTCGACAAAGTATTTGATATAGTTTCTTACTGAAAGCCTTTCAAAACATCCAATTTTGCAAGGAGCAGAATTTCATCCAATACTAAGGGCGGGAAAGTTGTATATGAGCTGTGAGTACCCTAGCCAAACTGAATACTATATAGCAAGTCAATCGAAATATTTAAGTATTGTTTGCTGGCAGTCCTTGTTTAGAGACCAGGCAGGCTGTTGAGATTTTTTCAGGCTCACTTTTGATGTAAATGAATCTCATTCCAGAATAACTTGGAGGAAAATAAAGTCACAAGGCAAGAATTCGAGGAAAGAGCCATGGTTCAGGGATCCACCCATTGTGTTTTAGGCTGTCTATATTTCCAAAGGGGTGCTATGCTGTGCTACTATGCTATGTCTAGACAGCTCTACTAGTATGCTCTGAGAGGAGAGAGGGTGTTAGGTGTCAACAGTCGGATTCCTCCCACTGTACAGTTGCCTGAGCAAAAATTCCTCGGCAGACAGCCAGCCCACCTTCAATAGGCTACCACTACAGCAAAACAGCCTGGTTGGTCCTGGTCCACGGTGCTCTGAATCCTAATACAGGATGTCAGTCAGAGCAAAATTCTATGAGTCAGACAGACCCACTCTTTATAGCCTGGTCCTAGATCTGTTTGTGCTGTCTTGCCAACTCCTATGGTCATTGTGACCATATGATTTGGCAAGACAGCACAAACAGATCTGGATCCAGGCTACCACTCTTCAGTAGAAACAACCTAATTTGTACATGCCTCAGCTCCACTCCCAGCAGTAGAATGTATAATTAAAAAGAAATGACTGAATTGCTAATTAGAACTGACCTCTTCTTGACATTGCTTCCATATTTAACAAAACCACATATCTACTCTACACTGCCTGCTACTTCCCCTGGACGGTTTAGTGAGACAGCATTTTCACATCACAATATAGCCAGCCATTTTTGAGATTCTCAAAAGAGCCACAATCCAGATTCTTTTGTGGCTAATTATCAAATAATATGACCTGGAGACGTTGTACAGTCGTGGCCAAAAGTTTTGAGAATGACACAAATATTAATGTTCAAAAAGTCTGCTGCCTCAGTTTGTATGATGGCAATTTGCATGTACTCCAGAATGTTGTGAAGAGTGATCAGATGAATTGCAATTAATTGCAAAGTCCCTCTTTGCCATGCAAATGAACTGAATCCCCCAAAAACATTTCCACTGCATTTCAGCCCTGCCACAAAAGGACCTGACATCATGTCAGTGATTCTCGCGTTAACACAGGTGTGAGTGTTGACGAGGACAAGGCTGAAGATCACTCTGTCATGCTGATTGAGTTTGAGTAAGAGACTGGAAGCTTCAAAAGGAGGATGGTGCTTGGAATCATTGTTCTTCCTCTGCAATCATAGTTGTCTGCAAGGAAACACATATCATCATTGCTTTGCACAAAACGGGCTTCACAGGCAAGGATATTGCTGCCAGTAAGATTGCACCTAAACCAACCATTTATCGGATCATCAAGAACTTCAAGGAGAGCAGTTCAATTGTTGTGAAGAAGGCTTCAGGGCGCCCAAGAAAGTCCAGCAAGAGCCAGGACCGTCTCCTAAAGTTGATTCAGCTGCGGGATCGGGGCACCACCAGTACAGAGCTTGCTCAGGAATGGCAGCAGGCAGGTGTGAGTGCATCTGCACGGACAGTGAGGCGAAGACTTTTGGAGGATGGCCTGGTGTCAAGAAGGGCAGCAAAGAAGCCACTTCTCTCCAAGAAAAACATCAGGGACAGACTGATATTCTGCAAACGGTACAGGGATTGGACTGCTGAGGACTGGGGTAAAGTCATTTTCTCTGATGAATCCCCTTTCTGATTGTTTGGGGCATCCGGAAAAAAGCTTGTCCGGAGAAGACAAGGTGAGCGCTACCATCAGTCCTGTGTCATGCCAACAGTAAAGCATCCTGAGACCATTCATGTGTGGGGTTGCTTCTTAGCCAAGGGAGTGGGCTCACTCACAATTTTGCCTAAGAACACAGCCATGAATAAAGAATGGTACCAACACATCCTCCGAGAGCAACTTCTCCCAACCATCCAGGAACAGTTTGGTGACGAACAATGCCTTTTCCAGCATGATGGAGCACCTTGCCATAAGGCAAAAGTGATAACTAAGTGACTCGGGGAACAAAACATCGATATTTTTGGTCCATGGCCAGGAAACTCCCCAGACCTTAATGCCATTGGGAACTTGTGGTCAATCCTCAAGAGGCGGGTAGACAAACAAAAACCCACAAATTCTGACAAACTCCAAGCATTGATTATGCAACAATGGGCTGCCATCAGTCAGGATGTGGCCTAGAAGTTAATTGACAGCATGCTTGGGCGGATTGCAGAGGTCTTGAAAAAGAAGGGTCAACAATGCAAATATTGACTCTTTGCATCAACTTCATGTAATTGTCAATAAAAGCCTTTGACACTTATTATACTTCAGTATTCCATTGTAACATCTGACAAAAATATTTAAAGACACTGAGACAGCAAACTTTGTGGAAATTAATATTTGTGTCATTCTCAAAACTATTGGCCACGACTGTAGTCCTAATCCATAAGAAAATGGGGTCCCCAATGACCACAATGAAGGAAAAACTCCAGAATAACTGTATATGCATGCTGGAGGCATAAAAAGATAAAACACTAACTGATAGAGCAGGGGTAGGCAACTAGATTCAGCTGATGGACGATTTATTTGGAGCGTAAGGTCCGGTGGCCGTAAACCTAATTATAATAATTTGTACACTGCAAATTTACCACAACTAAGGCCAAAAATAGATTGTATTTGAAAATAACTATCAATTCATTCCTTGATCATATGACTTTTTATTTTTTATTCATGGGAATTGTTTTCCTAAATGAAACAAACTTTAGTGAAATTACTGGTGACTGTAAAGCTTTTTTTGGACCAAAAACAAACAAAAAAGTTTGGGCCCACTTCCCGCCTGTTGCCGACCCCTGCCATAGAGGCTCAAAGTGCAGCAGTGTACAGATATAGACAGACTACCCCTGAAGTGCAGCTATACAGAACAACTACCCTGTGACTGATAATTTTGCTTTAAAAAACCCACAGTAAAACCTAGATCTCAGGGTACAGAAGGGACAGTACTGCCAAACAATTACGATTCTGAACAATTATGAATTTGAGATTGTATGGTTCACCTGCCCAGCGGCAGTGGAGAGAAAGATGGGGGGGGGGGGGTACAGACAACACAAAGCAATGGCAGTCACCTCACATTAGACCCCTGCCTGGCCAGGCCTCAGCCGGCTATTGTCCTCACACCGGGGCAGGCTGCACAGGTTATCAGACCGATTAGGACAATCAGGTGTTGCTCATGCAGAAACAGCCCAAGAATAACACATTTTTCATGCTTTGGTTGTTGCTTTGGGCAGTGGGCACAGTCAGTCCGCAAGTATACATAGCTGATGCTTTTACATAAACCTCTGATCTCAACAACAGCAACACTGCCTCCATCCTCACAAAATAGTTTTTTTTTATCAATCTCAGGTGCTAAGTGGCCAGCAATACACCATAGATGTTTGATAATTCAAGGAGACGTACCATAGAAGGATCAACGATCGTATGAGTATCTCAGTTGTGATGGCACATGTCATTATTAGGGTTTCTTTCAGCCTTGAATGACAGACAGCACCTGGCTCTTGTAAGACAGATAAACATGAACTTCAGAAGAAAGCCACAAATGGACATGTGACAAACCGCCTCAACTGGGTAGGAGACAACATAGAGGTCACTGAGAGGGGAAGGGGCAGGATTCACCATGGACAGATTACCATGGCAATAACATAATGTGACAGAGGACAAAGAGAAGACATATTCCACTCAGTCACTCTGATCTGCAGAATTCAGCATGAAATAATGATAAGATAACCAAGATCAGTTTACATCAAACTGAAGATGACCTTGTGTCAAAGTTCCTTTTCAGGACAATAATTCAGATATGAGGATTTCTGATGTCAGTGAAAGGTGAATGTTTTTTTTTTTACATTTAAAAAAAAAAAATAAGACCATTTTCATATATAGTATTTCAAAGTACACTTAACTCCTCTAACATACAAACCTTCTCTCTGGGGATGTCAGGCTTGCATTGAATATTGCGCTATTAGACTAAATTATAACATTATTCATTGAATAAATAACACCCCCATGGCTGGTTTCAATCCATTCTTAATTCATTTCAACAGTACATCATTAATATGTATGCCTTGATACTGATGCTGCAGAGAGTGTGTACCGAAAATCTGCATCCCAAATGGCACCCTATTCCCTATGAAGTGCACTACTTTTAACCAGGCCATATCGGAAATTGGGTGCCATTAGTTGGGCCATTTGCCCATCTACCTGTAACTAAATATGCATCTTCAAAAGGAGCTGAGCTGATACAAGAAGACAGTCTGGCACAATTTGACTATGTCCACAGCATCACCCTCCACTGATCTCTGAAATAATTTCCTTTTTCTTCCTAGACCAAGCATTTAATTGGTAATAGTATACTTTTTTTGATAGGCTGTGGTGATTCATCTCATTCTTGCTGAGCTACTGAGCCGAAAGAACATTGAAGTCACTGTGCTGTTAAAAGAAAGGAATTTCAACTGCGATAAAAAAAAGAGACACTCAAGCTTTGTAACAGTCAGCCCAAGCTTCCCGGCCTCATCTCAATCCACAAGCGCCAAATTCTTTCAGCTACTCGACTTAGTTTACCATCCAAGTTCTCTGACTGCTTCAAAGGGACCTTTACTTCTGAGGAGAGATTGAGGTCATGAGCACTATGATAAAGTAATGAAAGAACACAGTCTGACAAATCAATATGAGGTGAAGGTGGGGTCGTGGTTGACGACAGCACCTTCAAATGAATGAATCAACATTTCCTGTCTCTCCAGTTGGGATACTTTTTATCAACCCATGGTGTAATAGCATGGTATGATGCTATTGACAAGGTGTTAGAGACTTTGATGTGATTTCACGTTTGAAAGTGTTTCAAGAAAGTTTAATCTATACAGCTAAACTGCAAGGCAGTGGCCATTTTAGTATGTACATCTTGGTGGGGCAAAAAATAAACTAAGTGGGATGTATGCCAGCAAAGCCACTACACATAAAAACCTAGTTGACATGGCAGACTTGCTTAAACAAATGTGGATTCTACTGACAATTGAGATGTACAAACTATGGCATGAGGGGATGACGAGCGAAGCGGATAAGAGGCAATCGGCAATTTCGATTAAGACATTAATGAGCAAGCGACGACGGACGTAGTCAATATAACTATTTGTTCAGCACTTTTGAAATGTAAAGCGACAGAATTCAGAACATGGGCCATTCTTACAGTGTACTCCCCTGTACCCGTCAGAACCATAGGATAAATAAATGGGGCATATAAACAGACAATGAAAGCTCTTACAATATTCTATGATTAAATTTCTCTAAAACAGGTTATAGGCTATTTGTGCACCACCAAGTTCGAACAGTAGGCGAAATTAAGAGGTGAAAATAGACCAAATTATTAGGATGAGGCATATTGAACGCCATTTGGGTCTTTGCGTGTCAAAAAAGATGCACATCATTTAACATTATTTGACTCGTTAAATAAACGTTTAATTTGACACGTCAAATAGCACAATTATATTATAGAATGTTGTGTGTAATTAATTTGTACGCGCAAGCAAAGCACCACAACTACTATCAGTAGCACTGTCAAAGCTGTATAAAAAAAGTTGCCAAACAATCACATACTGGGCTACGAACGATGTGTTTACAATACCGCGTTGGTGAAAATAGACCAAATTATTAGGGTGAGGCACATGGGCTAGTAACAGCTTACTACACAATATACACCTAGTATTACTTTCTTAGCTACAGCATACATTTCTCCCTTGCATATTACATCATTTATGCAGCAGCATACAATACATTTTTGGACTCACCTTGTGAAGGTGGAGCAACCGTCCTTTGTTGGCAAATTTTGTCATCAAACTTTGTCATCAAAGTCTGGCATTCTCTGGATTTATGGTGGGAACTCGGGGGGGAAAAAACACAGCCACTCCATTGAATAGCAGGCTAACGTTAGTGGTTTCTTTGCAACGCTTGCAGTTAGCCACTGATTCCTTCCAATCGACTCATTGTTGAATTTGCATTTTTTTTTTAATCTATTATTTCTCTTCAAGGATTAAAAAGGATTTGCCAGTAGATTGTCGACTTGATGACAACTGATGATGGCTGCTACCTAAGACTTTGAAAGTTAGATGTTGACATGTTGTCCAATCAAAGCTACTGTAGATATAACGTGATTTGATGTCATTCTATCTGTGGCCAATTACCTTGAGCCTTCTTGGATGGGCACCTGTATTATAACTCTATGACAGAACCCAAGCGCCTAAAATTATTGAGCTCTAACCTTAGAATTGGGCATGACGTACTGTCCCATGAGTGACAGGAAACAGAGCCAATCATGACAGAAAACTGAGCCAATCAGGCGCAACGCTCTGTATTTTCTGCTGGCTAGCCCCACCACCACAGAAAACACTGAGCTAGGCTGAAACACAAGCATTTTGGAGCTGCCTTCCTCAAAAAAGCAAAGAGACCATGTTTGTATGCGGCTTTATTAACTCAATGACCTTTTTTTTTTACATTGTTTGCAAACTGATATGTGACAAGCAAAACAGGCAAGCCCCCCCCCAAAAAAAATATATAATGATATATTTTTTTATATATTTTTTTTACCTAAAAGTGTGGTGCTCAAAACCCCACCTGCCCTGAATGACGGGTCGCCACTGCTGCAAGGACAAACTATTAGACCAACCACAACCAGTTTGCTCAGTCGGTGAAACTAGTGGTATTCACATGGATAATCTATGATTATTCATAGATAACATTAGAGAAGCTAAAAGATTAAAGTACACTGAATTTGACATGTATGGGTTAAGAAGCTCTACCCATTTTAACAAGCGTGTCCAAAGCACTAAGCAATAAGCACATCTTCCAGAAATAGGGTTCTTTGGTTGCAAAAAACTTAGTTAATGAAATATAGATAATGGACACAACTTCTTAAAAGCCTGCTTAGCTATAAAAAGAGGCATCTACAAGGAATTGCAACATATTGAAAGCATCTGAACTAAACCGTGCTTGGCCCAGTTGAAGGATAGGGAACTGTATGGGAGAGGGAGGCTAAAGCACTACCAAGCATTGACACTAGCATCCACTTCAAGCACCATAGTCTACTGTCCCAGGACAGCCTATTTAATAATAATAATAATAATAATATGGGTATAAAATTGTGAAAATATTCCTGCAGAGAAACTGAATTGAAATAGGATAAATGAAATGTATCAAAAGTCCTGGGAACCCAAAACAAACATTGTTCAAATGATAATGTCCTTTGGCCATTCATGAGGCCTCTTGGGACATAACAACAACAGAAACAACAACAATGTCAACAATGGGTGCGTGCAGATGACAGTAGCCAACACAAGCTTGTCGACCATCTGGCATTCACAGATGCACATGAGCCCGTGCTATACTCTTATTGGCCTATTTTTCTAGCGTGGAATTATTTGATTGATTTTGATTAAAAAAATAGTTCTACTAACCATTGGTGTCTGACAATTGACCATTTGCTAATTGAAAATATCTAGTTGGGATCTTCCAGAGTTACATAAAGTTAACGGGCTGGGCATTGATAGAAGTTTGAACTAAGCAGACGCCTCATCATAACCTAATTGCTATCGCACAACTCAGATCGCACATGGTAACGAAATAATGCAACTGCTATTGATAGGCTATATAGACTAGCGTTAGGTTAGATTGACCTACAGATTTAACCTACAGATGGCCCATCAGGGAAGGGGGCTGCAGTTCAGGATCCTTTGTTTCCAAACTGAAGCCCTATTCCATTCTCGAATGCAAAGAAGTAGCCACAAGACTAGAGCATGCGGCGACTAAATTGTATCCATTCATGCTTAGCTCATTATAGCTGAATAAATGCGACGGTTACATAATAACTCATCCTCATCACTGACAAGGGACACAAATAATAACAACAGCCAATGCGTTAGCTGTGGCAGCCAATTCACCACCACAGACTTTCCCCTCAAAACTCGAATCTTGCCGAATCTCTACGAATAACTCACCAAGTGCTCCCTGGTCCGAAATGGATTTAGCAAGTCCTTCCCAAAGATTGCCGAGAAAAAGAAAGAGAAAAAGAAGACGAGATGTGTGCGGCGGTGGCATTCTTACTGCGACATCATCAATTCCACTTAGGTGGCCATTCATCCATATTGCTTTTGAGTTTGGCATTGACTGCTCCCTTTTCGCGCTGCCTCGGATGCCCACTCCTTGCTCGGCTCACGCTCTGGAGTAGCTTCACAATTCCATTGTCCTACGTGGGAGGGGACGCTTGCTCTGCCTTGTTGGTGGTCGTGATCGCCCCCTAACGGTATCAAAGTAGAGTGTGTTTATAGATGGGCCCTTATAAGTCCATCTCAAACCCCATTAGGAGGACAGTGTAATTACAACGTAAGTACACAGTGTTCCAGTTCACTTAAAAGTAGGCTACCTATCTGTTTGCCTGCACAATAGCAACTATTCATTCAAATTTGTTTTGAAATGCATATAAAGTGTCGGTGTAACAGAAAACCACCAATAAGTACTGTACCCTTCTTGCCATATCTGGGTATTTATTTCTTATTATTTTTCGATGAGCTGCATAAACAGTCTATGCATAGTCACTTCACCCGTACCTACATGTACAAATTATACAGGTACCCCCTGTATATAGCCTCATTATTGTTATTTTATTGTGTTACTTTTTATAATTTTTTTTACCTTGGTAAATATTTTCTTAACTCTTCTTGAACTGCACTGTTGGTTAAGGGCTTGTAAGTAGACATTTCATGGTAAGGTCTACACTTGTTATATTCGGCGCATGTGATAAATAACATTTGATTTGAGTGTTATTGTCACTCTAGGGTCTCCCCTCTTCCCTCTACAATAACAGGAAGCTGGCTCAGCCTTCAGTGAGTCATGATGGTCTCCCTAACACAATGGTTGCTTATAGAGCATGCCGATGCCATCACACTAACAAGGATATCCCCTCTGTGAACATTGGAAGGCCAGTTTGGCTTCAAAAGGACACTAAGTGTTAAATCAAGATGGTAAAGATGATATGTTTATTTTAATACAAAATAGAATAGCTACAAGATACCCTTTAAAAAACATGTTCTTTTTTAAATGGGGCATCTTTAGAAAGTGTGCAGTTATAGGGAGTAGAACAAGAAGCCAATTGCAACATTTACAAACCATGTGAAACAGTTTAACACTCATAAAAAGGGAGGGCGTCTGTGTCAAAACAAATAAATACAACACCAGGGTTTCCAGGGTGATACAGTAGTTGTTTATTCTTGCTTGTCCTCTGTGTTTGGAGGCATCTCAGCGTATTCAGGCTGTCCAGCCCCAGCTAGCTGTTCTGCATTGTCATCATCATCATCACACGGGGGACGGTTGCGATTAAAGAACCCCACCTGAAGCATAAACACGAAACATTTACATTTCCACATATTATTTTCTGATTCAGGTTTCCTTTGTGTGTCATTGAGGTCATTATCCTTTATGTCCCCTCCTTTTTGTCTCCATTCGAACCAATAGTTACAGGTTTCAGAAAAACATATAATTCAAAAGACTGAGTGATCAATACTTAGATGATAGCTGAATAGCACCCTCTAAATGCTACCCAGTTATGGCGCCGAATCTTGCGCCGCCTGCTGTTTTAACTATGTCAGTACATTACCTTCCAGAAGATCAAAGCTAGCAGAGTGAGGAGGAATAGGCCAGAGACCACAGCCAAGACGTTCCACCACACCGGCACCTCCTTCTCTCCATCAGGAGCCCTCCACACCACACTGGTCTGGGTCTACACACACATACACACATGGTCAACTGGCTCCAATTAAATTCGTCCAATGACTACTGAAGAAATGGTTGCTTTGTGAGATATGGTTGTGTGTATATGCCTCAAGTAAGTAATTTACGTCATTAGTAAATACATGTTGTCTACACAGCAGCAGAAGTGGAAAGGGGAAACTTTGGTTCATTTTTTACCTCAGCCACTTGGCAGCTCTTCAGGCTGGATCTTAGAGGGCATATCTATAACCGCATAGCGTGCTGAAGAGTGGAGGACATAATTCTCATAAGGCCTCTAGGGGAAACAGAATGAGGGTTACATAATCATTACGGAACTAGGTCAAAGAAGTAAAATCCTACAAAATGCTATCTCAATTTGATGCAGAGCTGTCTTGGAGCGCTTTTCCTTTCTGCCTATGATTGTAGCTATAGTGAAAGATTGTGTGGAAAATATGTCACTGTGATATGCTATAGGCTCCCGTATTAGTCTCTCTCTCTCTCTCTCTCTCTCTCTCTCTCTCTCTCACTCTCGTTCTCTTTCTCTCTCTTTCTCACCTCCAGGAAGGTTTGTACCCAGAGTCGGGACATCACCTTCACTACAGCGCTCCAGCCTCTTTCCAGACCTTTGGCCTCACACACAAACCTCAGACAGGTATCTCCACTGGTGCAGTTCTGTGGAAAAATCGAGAGGACCACACCGAAGTGTCAACGTTTTCCCCCCATTACACATCAGTGGAATGTCCCCATCCACCTGAGAGATGCAATATTTTGTTGTACAACCCCCTCTTGTGGCATATATAGAATATTGCAAGTTGTCTCTGAAATTGCAGTAAAATGGAACTGGCCTACTATACAGCATCAAGTAAAGACAAGACAGTTTGATTGTACACTGATGCATGTCATTATGTTAATCGCATGAAGTGACACTTGTTTACCACATGAACGGTCTCTTTGTGCTGAGGCTCCGGTCGTTCCACCTCATTCTGTTTAACCTTGTACACTGTACCAACAGTAGGATTCCCGGTCTTAACCAACTGCCAAAACAAAAGAGTGTACTCCAATTTCATATAACCAAAACATCATCAAAAGAATAATAGAAAACATGGTTTTGCTTTCCCTTTAAATAAAACATAATGAATGGAAAAACAACATGGTTTTTCCGTTACAGAAAGATTTGCTGTCTGGCACACTGCAGGGCCACAACATGGCTACCTCTCTCACCTGATATGGGTCGATGTCAGGGGAGTCAGAGTGGCAGGTGAGGAAATCCTCGGAGGCGTTAGCGAACACATAGAGCAGTAAGTCTCCATGGTGATGTGTGGGGAACTCTACTACCACCCTGGCGTTGACCGTGCTCGGACCCAGGTTTCTCAACTGAGTGTTTCAACACAAAAACACATGCTTTCAGATTTCACTCACTAAGTTGTATCTCACTGTCTTTGTATAAATATGAAATAACGTATACAAACATACTCTATAACGGCCTTATGGACTCTTCAAATATATGTTATGCATTTTGGCGTAAAACTGCACCAACCTCAGAGAGACCGATGTCTTAAACGCTTTGTTTCTTTTCTGAGTGAACCACTGAGTGAACCATATAAGGTTACCTCATAGACGTGTTCCACTAGCGGGCCAACCTCCTCCAGGTCAGCAGGCTGCTCCTTCTGTTCCCACTTGGCAATGGGCAGGACACACTCAGATGGAGAGGAGCCCCTGTCCAAAAAACAACAGGCTATAAGGGTGGACCAAACGCTGAGGACTACACTGAGAACATTAGCCTGGTCCTATCTTAGTGGGATATAGGGATCAGACTGCTTCAGGATGCTTAACTTGCACCTCTTAGTCATATAGTTAAATAGTCCTGGTGATAATTAGTTACCACATGTCCTGGGAAAGCCAATAACTACAAGGAAAATAGGAAACCATGCTGTTACTGTACCGTAATACGCTTGCATTAGGACAGCATCTTCCAATGGCAAACATCACTAATCCCTTTTGGATATTAGATATTCGGTCTGCTACTAGTCTGGCATGGCAGCTCTGAACTGTCACACAGAAAGTGTGTCTCAGGAGTCAGAAGGAGTGCTCATTTCCATGGTAGAACAAAACAGCACAGTTTATGGCTCTGATGATAATTGGAGGATAATTGGAGGACAATAAGGGAGGCCCACCCACCCACCCCCGCATCTCCAGAGTTGCTTCATCGCTGACATCGATCCTCAGATGGGCCACATTACTGTCAGGGTTCTGGCTGTTCTTGCTAGAGATTATAAAGGAAGGAAGAAGCTGAATGAATGTTGAACATTTCCCTTGTGTCATTAGAAAAGCCATGAACCTTCAGCTGACACCTTGAATGTCTAAAATACAGACAACTGGATTAACAAGCATGTCAACTATATGTATTTCAGAGACTCCAAATATGCCTTACATTGTGTTGATTTACCCATTAAAATGTTGTTTTAAAAACACAAAAACAATGCCTTGGTAGCATTGAGGGCATTAAAATCACAAGACGGGACGAAAGTGTTATTCTCAACCTTTTGATCTGTAATGTGAATGACACGTGGCTCTCCACCTTCTCCAGGTTCCCCACGCTGAAGAACAGACCGGCCTGGAGCTACGACAGACAGAGAGAAAAACATACTGTACAGAGCTATTGCAAACACATAGTCACATGTCATCCACGCCCGTTGACAGTAAAGACCCAGAATGGCCGGAAGCCTCCTTGATGCTTTCACACATTCACAGGAACCCAGAGCACACAGTGACATGTCTGGGTAACACATTCACACCTACCACTCCCCTTGCACTAGCTATGGTTAAATCCTATTGAATTACTATTATTCTATGTGCAATTCTATGCCAACTCAGTGTGTCCGGCCAGAGTTTGGAAGGTTGGGAGTTCGATCCCCAGCCAAGTTATACTACAGACTGTAATAATTGGATCCGATGGGTCTCTGCTTGGCACTCAGATAGCATTAAGGAGATTGGGGTTAAGGCCCTGTGATAGATTAGTGTCCTGCCTTTCAAGCTGCCTCACGCTACAGAAACAGGAGATAGGCTTTTGCTCCAATGAGCTGTTCTGGCTCGTGCAAGGCACGTGCAAGGGTTTTTACTTTCACTATATTTAATTACATGGTGGTTACCTTCTGGCCCTGCTTCATAGGGTTTCCCAGCTCACAGACCACCACCACCGTCTGGTTCTCCTTCTTCTGAGCACAGATCAACCTGCTGAAGCCCTGGGAGAGTTGGAAAACTCATTATATAGTACACTATTTTTGACCAGGGCCCATGAGGCTCTTGTCAAAAGTAGTGCACTACTGTATATAGGGAATGTAGGTGAATATAGGTGAATATAGGTGAATATAGGTGGTGAATATAGGTGCCATTTGTGAATATAGGTGGTGAATGTAGGTGAATATAGGTGCCATTTCTCAGACAGTGTGTTTTACATAGGGCCAGTAGGTAATGCTGACCACGTAACCTGACCAGCAAAACGCTGGGCTCATAGTTTTTCCTGCAGGTCACATGCGTGGGACAGTTGATGTCACTCTGTTAACAATTCTCTTTTATTATGAACAGGAGAGTCACAGTCACCTCTCTGTCAGTCACCATACTCTGGTAGTGTGTGTTGGCTGGTGGGCGTATCTCCAGCTCGGTCTCGTAGGCCCCCTCTCCTCTGTTCTCCGCTGTGATGACCAGCAGGGCAGGGTGGTCATCCCCTATCAGAAGACGGTCGGTACCTCTGAGGATGGGTCAAAGGTAGAGGCGTAAAGGGCTGTATAGTAGACAGGAATAAAATGCTCTAACTAGACAATCATTTCCCTGATATTCAGTTACCTGCATGGTTCGTATTACAAATAAAAAGTCAAATGTAACCTTATTTTCCCTCACACTGATCCCATGAGATGTCACTTGGCCAATGTCTTGAAAATGTAGAGTGACCAAGAAAACAGATGACACTACTTAGTGATGTGGAACTCAGGGGAGTTTGACACTCACTCTTCAGAAGTCAGCCTCAGGTCAGGGACACAGACATTGTCCTCTCCGCAGTCCAGAATGATTCTGGTCTGCACAACACACAGATACATACACACATTTTTATACCCAAAGAAACAAACACATTTGCTAATTCATAGGTTGCAACTATGTAATTACCACTTATAAAATGTTATTCCTTTGCAAACTAAAATGTATAAATACATTAAGAACGTAATGTGTGATGTCACCTGTGCGACCACAGCTCTCTGGCCATGCAGTATGGTCTCCTGGGAGTTGGAGTTGGACAGGCTGTAGTTCAGGGAGATGAAGATGGGGCTCAACTTGTCCTTGAACTCTGACTCATGCTGGAAAGAGAGACAGGATGCAGTACTGACATTGATGCAATTTACCCTCGATTCAATTGAAATTCAGTAAAGATCTACTGCAGTTTAGTGGATCACGTAGTGTTAAGACAATATCAATCTACTCCCCTTTCAGGTTTTTCTGTTGCCACTGACAATGGCAGTGTACACAACATTTTTGTGAGGTTACTAATTGTATTGTGATTGGAGCCTGTTGTAGTGTCACGTCAGTGAATGGCCACTTGGGAGCATCAGCCTGATAAGAACACTGCTGTAACATTATGGTTTTATTTCAGGTTTTGAGCTCTGACCATTGTAATACAAAATACAGGCCTATAAATTGGCTAAATTGGCACAAGCAACCCACCCTTAGGTAAGCGGTTTGGTTCCTGCAGACCACTCCCACATCTCTCTGAATGGTTAGCTGGAAATACTCTTGGGGCAGATTTGTGTGCAGCAACAGGGTCCTCCGGGCCATTGGCTGTTTCATCTTGTCCAGCTGAAGCTCTGCATCTAGAACTACAAGAGTGGATTTAGAGTATCTTGAACAAACAGAAAACTCAAACTCAAGGAGAATATGTATGTTTCCTCAGGAATAAATTACTTCAGTATGAGTCTCCTACCTATCTCCTCTGGAATGCTGTGGCCAGACACACTAAGGCACATCATGACTGTGAAGCTGTAAGGAGAGAGACAGACCACATCAGTCATAACGTCATTCTGAATTTACAATAACAAATTCACACAACACCACGGGAAAGATCAGTCTAACACAACCAGGAACTGTCCAGGCATGTCACACATCTCAATAATATGTTAGGCACCTAGGACACTACAGGAATTCTACATAGTGCCAATACGTGCATTCTTGCCGTGCCCACCAACATTTGTCCATCAGAAATGTTCTTCCCAGTTGGCCAAAAATACAATAACATTCCTGCACCAGTGAGTTGGGTTAATGACATAGCCACGGGAAGTAGGGTTGCTGAGGGTGCTGCAGCACCCCCTGTAAAATCGGAATAAAAAATAATATTGATAAAAATAAAATAAAAATGGTCACAAAAGTATTGCGCTGGACCTTTAATAGTGCTGTATTAGCGGACCGATATAGTGTCTGTAGTGAAGGGCAACACCCTACCCCTCAAAAAAAAAATCAAATATCCATCATAATTAACGCAGCACCCCCACCCCCAAACAACTTCTCGAGGCTATGGTTAATGCCTACACTAGCGGTATGATACTCTGGTATGAGAATAATCTTTACCAGGCCACAGGCTCGTTGGTGGTGGTGTGCTCACACTCCTTCACATCTGGGTTCAGGAAGTCAGGGTAGAGGGAGAGTTGGGTCTTTGCCATCACCACGGCTTGAGCCCTGGTACCACCCCACACAGACAGAGAATAGACATTCTGGGTACATTGTGAATGCAAATGTTAAACTTCTACAGATAACATTTCTCAAGTTAATTTAAAGTAACAAATAAACTGTTTGTTTATCTCACAGTACTGTACCTGTACACAGCAATCTTATTGACTCCCCATGCACCAACAATTAGATCTGTGAGGCAACAAAGATTGATAGTAACAAGTTGCAAACTCTTATTTTTCTAGTCTTGAAACATAAGAAATATAGGGTCATGAAACAGCTTTGGGGAAAAAAATTACATTTTTGATAGCACTTTCTCATGAAAGGGTACCAAAAAAATAGTCCATGGGATTGATCGCCCTTTGGTAACAGCCAGAACCTCTGCTTTCATATCACAGTGACTCCTAAGAAACTCAAGTAGGAAACAAAACTATTTTCAAGGAAAGAGGTCAGCTGAAAAAAATGAAATAGTTTTCACAGTGACCAGTTTGTCTCAAAGAGTTGAACTGTAATGGCCTCACTGGGGAGTATCTTTAAAAGCCAGAGGTGTTGCACATCAAAAAGCATTGCTGTGTTGAGAGTAGCTCACTAGTCTCCAAGAGACACCAAATGTATCTCCATTTAGTTCTCTCCCCCGACAAATGTTGGCCCCTCCACTGGATGAGTGACCTTTCTGTTTCTCTCTCGTGTGTCCAAGAAACTTTGCCTTTGCCTCAAGGGGACGTTTTAACTGGGACTGAAAGGAACAAGGACTTTGTTAAGTAGTGGCAATATGTCCTTGGGTAGTAGTCAGCTACAAAGAAAAGGACAACAGAAATCTTTGCTGCTGCTGTTGTTGAACTGCGTCAGAGGCTGATAGTGGAGACGTAAGGGAACAGAGTGACCTCCAAGTGATCTTACAGTTTGACATCTCCAAGTGGTCTTGGCAGGATTGACACTGTGGCTTGACAAGTGAGGTAGGGACATTGTTGGGAATGGTTGGCGGAGTAAGGTTTGTTGTTCCATAACTTCTCAAATCTTGATGAGATTATTATTTCACGATTTTGGGCTAGAATCAATTATTCAAGTCAAAACACATGTATAACCCAAATATAATCAAATCCACATCTATTCTAAATCAAGGTAAGCAAGCCCACAGTTTCCGAAGAGTTTGTTTTCAGACTAACCTGGGTAGCCATTTGAATCAATGTCAGTGGCTCCTCTCAGGGTGAAGCCAAACTGTGCTGGAGAGGGACCTAGGGACCGGAAGGGACTCTCAATGACCTGGGTATACTGGGGAGACAGTCCATCGCTAGTTCCCATGTAGATGAAAACCCTCCCTTCAATGCCTGAGGATGGGGCTCCCACACCAACATCTGAGAGAGAGGGGGAGAGCGAGAGAGACAGAAAAGCTTTATAGTGATGAGTAATCCATGGACAGAGTGCATTGAAACACTGCTATAACAAAAGCATTCCCCACCATTAGAAAATGGAGCATTCAAGAGAGATTCATGAAATCAAAAATTGTTTCAGAAAGGAGATTAAAGTGTTTTGGAGAGGATATTTTCACATTTAATATCATTCCTTGTTTACAGAGAAAAGCAGATACTACTGATTCTGCTGCCCCTGAGGCAGTTACTATATTTGAAGGGAAGATACATATATTATAAGTCAAATGACTTTATATCAGAGCTTCACCATTAAAACCGTCATTGTCCAGGTCACTGAGGGGGGCGATGGTGCTGCCAAAGCGTCCGTACACCTGGGAACCTGTCAGCTTCTGGTCTGGCTTGGAGTGGAAGGTGGAGCGCCCTCTCTGCAGGTAAACACTCACCTGGGAAAGGATTACACACATCCATTATCTCGGAGCAAGTGCTGGGCATAAAAAAATAGTTAATAAAAGGTGAATGGAGACAGCACACTATGCTCACATGTTCTAGATTTATTTGATAACATTTCAACCACCCAGGGCTCATCAGGTTTTCACTCACCTGGCCCACCTCCTGCAACTGCTGGCCCGACACACACTCCATGAAGAGGGGCGCCCCGATTAGGATGTCATCTTGTCTGTAGTAAACAGAGGACAGAGCAAGAATGGCTGGACATTTGATCTCTTTTTCATTGTTCCTCGAGACAGCAAGCCGGCGACCAGTGGCTTAGATGTTATCAGATGGTTAATTCATGTTTAATGCTTCAATGATTATGGACTTAAAAAAGTAAGTACGAGAGTTCTGACATACCCATCATTGTTAATATCAGTCACTGCAACGCTGTGGCCAAAGTAAGAGGCCACCTGCAAGATGAAAGTTGCATGTGGTTTTGAGTGGACTACATTGCTCATCACTCAGATATCAACACAAAGCCCTATCTGTATAGACATGTCACATAGTGATACAACAAACTGTTCGCTGCTCTGGCACCCCAATGGTGGAACAAGCTCCCTCACGACGCCAGGACAGCGGAGTCAATCACCACCTTCCGGAGACACCTGAAACCCCACCTCTTTAAGGAATACCTGGGATAGGATAAAGTAATCCTTCTAACCCCCCCCCCCCCCTTAAAAGATTTAGATGCACTATTGTAAAGTGGTTGTTCCACTGGATATCATAAGGTGAATGCACCAATTTGTAAGTCGCTCTGGATAAGAGCGTATGCTAAATGACTTAAATGTAAATGTAAATGTGATTACTTCTTCATCACTCTCCTGTAAACAAGTAAATCAAAATAAAATATGATTATGTAAGTATAGTCTCACCTGAGAGCCTAAGAATGTGTGTTTCACTCCCAAAAAGTCAATTGTAATTCCATCATAGATTTTGACCTGGATACAAAACCAAAACATTAGCTTAGATCACTCTCTAATAAATGAACATGAAAAGTAAATGATCATAACACCATCGGGAGCCCTTACTGAACCAGCTGTGTTGCGGTCATTAGGTACTCCAACCACATAATCTGAAACAGAAAATACATACTTCTACTGGATTTTAAACACAATAAAACAGACTTAATTAATAAAGTATTGAGAAATGTTTCAACCTTTTGTATCCTTTACAGCTGTCACTATCTCTACCAGTCACATAAAGTGTAGGAAGTGTAATTTTCTAGCCTGGGCACCACTCTGTGGCCCAATGTGCTAACATTCCATTCCTCGTCATGGAAAACATGAACAAATGTTTAGCATGACAATGAGTTGGAATGATAGTACAAACTGGGACCAGGTTAGTAATTATCTGGTTGTGTGGACACTTTTGACGGAAACTTTCTCACCTGGTATTGAGTCTCCAGTAAACTCGCCAGCGGCCACAGAATACCCTGTTGGTGAACCAGTGTAATGCATCAAACTTTCTGGTTTATTGAACTAATGATAATGTCTCTGATTATCAGAGGACCGAATATTTTAGGCCAGCGGTTCTCAAACCTCTTCTCGGGGTAGCACACCTGATTCAACTTGTCAACTAATCATCAAGACCTTGATTAGGTGAATTTGGTTTGCTAGCTCAATCATCAAGCCCTTGATTAGGTGAATTTGGTTTGCTAGCTCAGGGCTACAACAAAATTGTGAAACATCTGGGCGTCTCTGGGAAGAGGCTTGAAAACCATTGCTTTAGACCACAAGTCTTGCGTGTAACTCTCTTACCATGGTAATGATCGTATCCACCAGTCTCAGGGGAATGGGTTTGTCCAGCCACATTAGGTTTGGCATTCTGGCTGTTGGCACTGTTGACAATGTCAGGTAGTCCTGCACTGATGATCTGACCTGCAACAGAAAGGTTAAGCACCGCAAACAGCATTTGGAGAAGACACTTTAGTAATGTTTATACATATTTATACATATTTATTTCATAATATTCCATGGTAATATTAGTAAACTAAAGCAGACAGGTTGCCTTCCACATTAACAATGTTTGACATTATTTACGAGACTAGTAATTTGATAACTCATCATGCTCAGTTATCATCAACCTTCCCGGAGACATCCTAACAACAGGGCTATTAATGTACACATTTATCATAGGAGTGTTGATGAATGCAATAATGGAAGCCACCATAATTATGGAAGCAATAATGGAAGCCACCATAATTATGGAAGCAATAATGGAAGCCACCATAATTATGGAAGCAATTATGGAAGCCACCAGCCTAAGAACCATAAATGGTGACATTTTATATTTCTTGTATTTTAGTGTTTGTCCACCCCATTTTTGGTCAATGCTCCAGCAGCAGAAGCAACCGACCCCCATATCCCAGCAGCCTCAGCAAGTGTGGCATCCAGCTCCAATGACCCAGCAGCAAATGTTATGCCCCAGCAATTTTATGCCCTAGCAGTTTTACATCAGTGTGGTAGGCAATCTAGTTTAACCAGGCTAATCATTTTGTTTACACACTACGAAACACAAGATGGCACATGTTACCTTGAAAGTAGTAGCCTCCAGGGGCACCAATAAGGAGCCTTCCCTCCTAGAATAGTACAGCAAGAAACAAATCAAATCATTGTTATAGATGGTATCATAACACTGTTGGTGTAATTACTAACTTACAGTATCATAAACTATGTGGATCTAACCATTACTGATCTAATCTGCTACATTACTGTGTAATATATAACCTTATATGACTCAACAAGATAAAGTTTGATGAGAAATGTTTGGAGTGTGGGCACCTTTGTTATGTCGGAGCTAAATCCCACTTCACAGTATCGTCTGTCTTTATCTGAGAATCAAGATTAGGATCAAAGATGAAAACACATAGAGTAGAAAAAAAACAGCAGGCAAACTTGTGAACATGAAGTCAACTGCTGTTTTAAGAAGGAATACCCTAGTAGTTCTGTGGCATAGCAGGGACAATAATCCTCATTTACCACCACAGTTCTGACTCGATGCTTGTTTGGCTGCGTTTACACAGGCAGCCCAATTCTGATCAAAATTGGGCTGCATGCATAAATGCAGCCTTTGAGTTTTGAGTGGACAACAGAGGAACATGCTACTGTACTGTACAGGTACTACTGGCATGACTAATATCTCTTACTGTACTTCAGGACTTTGTAAACCTTCTCAGTCATGATGTCTCTGCAGGGGGAGAAGTTGACCGTTTCCCCTGTCAGTGTGTTCAACACTAGGCAGTTCCCCACTGGAGTGTTCTGGGCCTCATCACGTTCACCCACGTCTATCACATTCCAGTGGAACAGAGGGGCACAGGCCTGGCGCAGGGGGATGGAGACCGAGAGAGAAGGAAGTAGAGAGAGAAAGAGAAAGAGGGGGAGAAGGAAAGTGATATAGAGATAAAGAGAAGGGTAAGGGTAAAACAAAGTGATGTAGAGAATGACAGCAAGAGAAAGAAAGTAAATTAAGAAGGACCAGAGGCATACAAACATTGGTAGAAAAAGAGAGGGGGTCGGTGGTTGGGAGAAACAAAATGTTAGAAGGAGAATGACAGTGCGAGAGGAAAGAAAATAAATTAAGGGAGGGAGAGGGGTTGTGTAAAAGATTTAGAGGATCAATATCTGATACATTCTATACTGCACGGTGGCTGTATACAGCGGCCTTCAGACTCAGCACAATGAATGACTGGTTTATGAGAATTCAAAGAGTCAGAGACAGTGGGAAGTGTAATGTGCTACAATGGCTGGAAAAACTCACCACAATGTAGTTTCCAGAGGATCGCACAGTAGCGCCAAACCACTGGTGGTACTTTGAAGACCTTATCACTAAGTTCTGGTGAAGATAAACCTCATCACCTGTATTTACATCAGACAGCTCAGTTTGTCAACCTGTTTTTTAATTGAGCCCAGAATAAATAAATAGCTACTTTACTTTTTTACTGATCTACAGTATGCTAATACGTTCACAGCATCAATAAAAAAAATAGAAATGCATGAATAGGACTTTTGATACTTAAAGGATTACCTTTTGTGTCAAAGGTCATGGTAGTACAGGCCCCTCCTGTCTGTGCCCAGGGACAGAGATACACAGCCCCCGCCTCTGTGACTCCTGGCTGACTGGTGTTGGCTCTGGGGGCCCCAACCACAACACCGATGCTGTGGGACAGAAAATACTAGGGTTAAAATATTCTCTTCAGGATTTCAGACAAGCATCTGATGAAAGGCCATTCAAACTCCACATACCTTTCCCAATTTAATATAAGACTAATACCAGCATATACACTACATCACCCAAAGTATGTGGACACCTGCTTGTCAAACATCTCATTCCAAAATGATGGGCATTATTATGGAGTTGTTCTCCCCTGTGCTTCTATAACAGTCTCCACTCTTCTCAGAAGGCTTTCCACTAGATGTTGGAACATTGCTGCAGGGACTTTCTTCCATTCATACACAAGAACATTAGTGAGATTGGGCACTGATGTTGGGCGATTAGGCTTGGCTCGCAGTCGGCGTTCCAATTCATCCCAAAGGTGTTTAATGGGGTTGAGGTCAGGGCTCTGTGCAGGAGAGTTCTTCAACACCGATCTCGACAAACCATTTCTGTATGGACCTCACTTTGTCAATGGGGCATTGTCATGCTGAAACAGGAAAGGGCCTTCGACAAACTGTTGCCACAATGTTGGAAGCACAGAATCGTCTAGAATGTATGCTGTAGCGTTAAGATTTTCCTTCACTGGAACTAAGGGGCCTAACCCGAACCATGAAAAACAGCCCCAGACCATTATTCCTCCTCCACCAAACTTTACAATTGGCACAATGCATTGGGGCAGGTAGCGTTCTCCTGGCATCCGCCAAACACAGATTCGTCTGATGGGCTGCCAGATGGTGAAAAGTGATTCATCACTCCAGAAAACGCATTTCCACTGCTCCAGAGTCCAATGGCGGCGAGCTTTTCACCACTCCAGCCGACGCTTGGCATTCCTCATGGTAATCTTAGGCTTGTCTGCGGCTGCTCAGCTATGGAAACCCATTTCATGAAGCTCCCGACAAACAGTTATTGTGCTGATGTTGCTTCCAGAGGCAGTTTGGAACTCAGTAGTGAGTGTTGCAACCGCGGAGAGACAATTTTTACGCACTACGCGCTTCAGCCCTCAACAGTCCCATTCTGTGAGCTTGTGTGGCCTAGCACTAGCACTTGTTGCTCCTAGACATTTCCACTTCACAATAACAGCACTTACAGTTGACCGGGGCGGCTCTAGGTGGGCGTAAGTTTGACAAACTGACTTGTTGGAAAGGTGGCCTCCTATGACAGTGCCACATTGAAAGTCAGTGAGCTCTTCAGTAAGGCCATTTTACTACTAATGTTTGTCTATGGAGATTGCATGGCTGTGTGCTCAATTTTATACACCTGTCAGCAACGGGTGTGGCTGAAATAGCCGAATCCACACATTTTGACTTAGTTTTATATATACAGTGTAGTTTAACAGATACCATAAAAACGATGCAACGCCTACTGAATGATGCAAAGCCAAAACTTACAAAATAGTATATTGCAATACTTACGTTTTGTTGTTAAACTGCTAGAAATCTGCAGAGAAGCCAAAGAAGCTTCCCTCAGGGCCAGAGAACTCAGTGAAATTAACCAGGTTTAGATTTAAGGTGTCAGAGTAATGTGGGAGAGCAAACAGCAGGAGACCCATCATTTGTATTGATGTATGAATGCGGTGTTCCTCCATCTTTTTCAGCTATAACGCTTCTCTAGCTCCGTCAACTCCCTCACCTAAAGGAAAGTACCCTCACTGCAAGTGAAACTGTAATCCAAATGTGTTGCCAAATGTGTTCTTCCTATGTGAGTAATTCTTATCATCTCCGTTTGTTTTCCGCAAGGCAGGGAACTTACACAGTAATGTCGAGAGGGCTGTCATAGGTAGTGCAGAGTTGTTGATGTGAGTTGAAGGATTTTTTTCTTGCTAAGCTAAATTTGTTTGCGGCTCTCATTGCATTGTAGTGAGTGGAGTGTAACTAACTGCTTCCTGTTGATAGGACTTTGCAGAGAATATTTTGCGCAATGAAGTGAAGATATGTGAGTCTGTCAGAACAGAACTGCAGCTCTCACACACATTAGCACATACATTTATAGTGTTATATTAACTTGTAAACAATGTCTCTCATAGTACATACATTTATTTAAAAAAAATTGCATTAATTACACGATTCAAGACTGTGCATAACCAACGTATAAAACTATCGTGATGTGGATCCAAATACAATGTTTTCTATTGTTTTCTCTCAGTTGGGAGCGAGAAAGAGAGAGAGAGAGGGAGAGAGAACGACAGAAGCACACAGACACAGATACAGACACACAGACACATGCACAGGGCGGGTTGCTGGGTTTGAGAGATTAAGGAGACAATGGTCAATTACACCCAACCCTTCTCTTCCCAGATGAGTCCTCCCCAGGGCATGACAATTCATGGAAACAGATGGAAAATTTAAGTGGACCTGACACAAAATAGCCTGGTTCCTCTCTAGGTTTCTTCCTAGGTTTTGGCCTTTCTAGGGAGTTTTTCCTAGCCACCGTGCTTCTACACCTGCATTGCTTGCTGTTTGGGGTTTTAGGCTGGGTTTCTGTACAGCACTTTGAGATATCAGCTGATGTAAGAAGGGCTATATAAATGCATTTGATTTGATTTGAAAATGACTCCTGTAGCTTCACACTCACTTAACCATCCCCCTACCCTGTACACATGGTAGGACGACTCATAAGTTTGGTGTTTTCAGCTTTAATAAACTCTTGCACAGATTACATGAAAAACATTACAGTATGTTCCATTTCAACATAGTGAAAAACAAACGTAAAATTAATTATATAATAAAGAACATTTTACTGAGTTATTCAGTTGTCATTTAAATATGTATTACAGGACAAACCCCATGATAGTGTTACATAAAAACACATATCATAGTGATCTGTCCCATAAAGTGAATGATTACACAGCTGGTACCCCTACTTTAACTGACTTGACTGAGCTACAGCCTTCCCTGTAGCTCAGTTGGTAGAGCATGGTGTTTGCAACACCAGGGTTGTGGGTTCGATTCCCACAGGGGGCCAGCACAGGAAAAAATAAAAATAAATGTATGAAATGTATGCATTCACTACTGTAAGTCGCTCTGGATAAGAGCGTCTGCTAAATGACTAAAATGTAAATGAATGAAATCACCTTGGACACTCATTAACATTTCTAGACTTTGGTCTGATTATAAATTCTCTGCTTCTATAGATGGTTCAACACCTCAGAAGTACAAAGATGCACAAAATGAAGTCAAACTGACAAACATGATTGTGAAGAACCTGAGATGGTGGATACGTGTTTTGGTCAGTTCTGAAATATCACAGAACTATACAGAAAGAAAACTGGTCAGTACATTCAGGAAAAGAGAGGAGAGAGCAGTCTCCCAGAGAATACAGCAGAGTATATTTTCATAGCAACATTGAAGATGTGCATGAATACTAAAGATGTGTACAAATGTTGAGTTTCTTCACTCAGTGGTACTCAACCCAGCTAGCACGATCACTTGTGTAAACCAGTGGTCAGATATCAGAGAATGGTGTGTGGTAACCTTTGCTGAATGGTCAGAGAATGGTAAGAGAACTGCCTCCATCTCTACTCCACTGTGTGTTCCAAGGTGGTGGGCTGTTTGAGTGGATCCTTGGGAAACAGTTCCTTAAACTCAGCCAACCAGTCACCAGGCAAACCCCATCTTGGGAAGAGCACAAGGTCATGTAGTAGGCCAGCTAGTAACGCCCCCACAAACAGCCCCACACAATACACCTGCAGAGGAGAGAGATACTTTTTTGTAAGTAGATTTGTATGTGTGCACTGTTGTGTGATCTTAGTAAACAGCGTCAATATACTTTTATAATTTCATGGAGCACAATGAAAGATAGTCAACTTGTGTTTGGCCAGACCCAATGGTCATTCAATTTTAAAGTGACCACAGCTGGACCAAAAGACCTAGCTGGATTCATGCCACAGCCAGTGTACCAAATCTGGTCAGAGGTAGAAGGTAAAGAGAGAGAGAGAGGGAGAAAATGAGTGAGAGAGAGAGGGGCATGAAATCAAAAGATAAGTCATAGCAAAAATGTAAAGATCTACAAAATGTTTTAATTGGCAAAATCCATCAAATTACCCATATAAACTCTATTATGGTCAGACAGCATTAGAACTAACATAAATAGGATTTGGCATCTTCCTTGCCGCTACTAGATTTCCCAAAATGACAGACAAGCCGACCACTACAGGACCCAGGAGGTGGAAGGCTGATTTGGGTCGAGATGTGGTGAGGACACAGACTACCAGCTGAAAGGTGATGGCTGTTTCCACTGTGAAGGCTTGGCATGGGTGGACACCCAAGGCTACCTGGAAAAGGAAACATTTTACAGATATCAGACCTGTACTCATTGAGTAATGTATTTTTTTATAAATCAATTTTATAAATGTATAAATCAATTAAGCCCACACAAAAATACAAAGACACTTTTAGCAAAACATTTCCTATAATGACTTTTCGGAAGCTATAATAACACAGAAAAACAATAATTCAATACAACCTGGAATCAAATAAAAATGAATTAGACGTGACTCACCTCGTTCAGCTCCAGATACCTTCTGAGCGGGGCAGGTACCATTCCCATGAGAAGGGCACAGGCACAGAGCGCACCGAGGAGCTGTGCCCCCACGTAGAGGACAGCTCTCCAGGGGCTCACCCTCAGTCCTGCAGCCAGAGCCAGGGTCACAGCCGGGTTCAAGTGGACCCCTCCTCCAGAGGTAGCAGGACCCAGGCACACAGTCACCAAAGCCACAGAGGCCCCAAATGCCAGGCCCACATGCAGGGGGTCAGGGTGGCACTCGGAGAGGGACTGGGCGTCCGAGAGAAAGAATGGGTCTGACTCGGAAGACAAGGCATGGAGATGATGATCACTGGTGGGACTGGAGAGGTTCCCATCCCAGGCTGGAAGCTGGGGCCATAGCACCACCGAGGCCAGACTGGCGAAGAGGAAGATGGCAGTGCCCGCAAATTGACACAGAAGGTCCCAGAGGAAGGAGAGTGTCCAAATGTTCTTCAGAACCAGCACCAGACTGCAAAGGACTTGCATGATGGATGAATGAATCTCTGTTTCTCTGTTGTCCTGTTTCTCTGTTTGTTTGTTGTTCTGCCATGAAACACATCCAGGAGTCAGCAGCAGCAGAACCAAACAACCACAAGGGACTGCAATGGGAACCTATATAGAGGGGGCACCTACTGCTGTGTGACACATATATCAGGAAGGTGGCCTCTTTCTTTTCCCGCTGAGATTATTTACCTGTCCCCTCAGTATACTGCTTGTATTGTGATGTGTCCTGTAGGTGGGTAAGGCTGGAGGGGAGGTGAGGAAGCTTACATTAGCTTAGCCAATGCATATTTTGGCTTTCTGCTTTTCCATACTCTCAGATGGCTGCCGGTAAATGTCGAGTGGTGTCTTCTTTCCGGGGGGTCATAGATTTACTCATAGGTAATGAGGGGCCACTAGCTAGGGGACGCTAGCTTCTGGTCTCTCTTTGCAGCTGGGGGTCTCCCCTCTTCCTTCTTCTAACTCTCTCATATACACCCTTGCCTCTGTTTCTCAAAGAAAAGTGCTTCACCAGAGAGGATTATAGCGTTACCTGAAGCTTTCTATCTTTCAAATAGAAGAGGAGTGTGGCTGAGGATTGAGCTGAACAAGCCAAAGCCAACTAACTGATTTGCAATTAGTGATTTCCTGGGATTCATCCAAAATGTGTACTTTCCTGACCTGGGTCAACCAGAGTTTAGGATCAATTTATGTAATTTTAAATAAACTGATCAAGATACTGTATATTCTGTCCACTCCAAAACAAGCCAAATACAGCATTTTAAGCCAGCGTAGTATGTAAAGGGTGCCAAGAGAGGGAGCTCTCTCATCACAGAGATTGGCCAGGGAAGTTTTACTGTAACAGGGTGACTAAGAGAGGGTGGGGGAACTAAAAACGACCACAGTAAAGCATGTAAAGGTCAGTTAGGACCAATGGCAGTACAGGTATACAGGTATACTGAGATTCACCTACAGAGAGCTTCCTACCAAGGTCATGGAAATTGATACAGTAGCTGAGACTGGTTGAGTCAGGACAGGGATAATTCTGTAAAATATGGTAAGGAGAGATTGTGTTTCAACAAAATGTGGAGATGGGGATGAATGTAGATGACAGGGAATGTCATAGTAGGAGACTACAGTATGAGCCTTTAGACTACAAAGTATAAATTGGTGTGTATGTGTGTTAAAACCTGTTGGGGCTAGGGGGCAGTATTTTCACGGCCGGATGAAAAACGTACCCAATTTATTAGTAGATTTGGATAGAAAACACTCTGAAGTTTCTAAAACTGTTTGAATGGTGTCTGTGAGTATAACAGAACTCATATGGCAGGCAAAAAAACGGAGAAAAATTGAGTCAGGAAGTGGGAGAAATTCGAAATGTAGTTTTCTTTTGAATCCCTTGAAAAACTACAATGACATAGGATTTACATTGCACCTCCTGACTCTTCCATTGGCTGTCAACAATCTTTAGGAACTGCTTTCATCCGTCATCTGTAACCGGGCAGAAAATTCTGGCTCGTTCAATCCGTGGCCAGTCTGAGAACAGGTGTCTTATGACGCGCATCCATGTGACTTAGCTGTTGTTTTACTTTTCTTGTATGATGAATACCTATAGCCCGGTTGTAAAATTATCGCAATTTTACGTTAAAAAAATACCCTAAAGGATTGATTGCAAACATCGTTTGACGTGTTTCTACAAACGGTAATGGAACTTTTGGCCATCGTCTACGGATTTGCGTCCACGCCACATGGCATTGTAAAGTGTTCTGGATGGGTCAACAAAACGGACGTATTTGGAAATAAATTATGGGCTTTGCAGAACAAATGAACATTTCTTGTGGAAGTGGGTGCCCATCCGAGTGCATTCCGCCGAAGATCAGCAAAGGTAAGTAAATATTTCGAACATATTGTTAGAGATTTGTCGACGCCGTGGTTGTAGGCTAACTGTATAGCTTAGCATTGAAGGCTAAGTTCTGTACTCAGAATATTGAACAATGTGCTTTTTCCGTAACGTTATTTTGAAATATGACAAAGTGGTTGCATAAAGGAGTAGATTATCTCTAATTATTTAAATAATTGTTATACATTTTTTCAACGTTTATGAGTTCTTCCGTAAATTAAATGTGCCTATTCACCGGAAGTTATGGGGAGAAAACATTTTCTGAACGACACGCACCAATGTAAAAATTGGGTTTTTGGATATAAATATAAACTTGATCGAACAAAAAATGCATGTATTGTCTAACATGATGTCCTAGGAGTGTCATCTGATGAAGATTGTCAAAGGTTAGTGCTTAATTTCAGCTGTATATCTGGTTTTGTGATGGCTATCGTGCTTGGAAAATAGCTTTTTTTTGCTGAGATGCTATGCTAAAATAATCGAATGTTTTTCTTTCACCGTAAAGCCTTTTTGAAATAAGACAATGTGATTGGATTAACGAGTAGAGTATCTTTAAAATGCCGTATAATACTTGAATTTTAATTTTGAGATTATTTTGTTTTGAATATCGCGCCGTGCTATCTCACTGGTTGTTGTCCAACCAATCCCGTTAGCGGGATTGTATCCTCAAGAACCTGTCTGGGCTAGGGGGCAGTATTTTCACGACCGGATGAAAAACGTACCCAATTTAAACAGGTTACTACTCTGGCCCAGAAACTAGAATATGCATATTATTAGTAGATTTGGATAGAAAACACTCTGAAGTTTCTAAAACTGTTTGAATGGTGTCTGTGAGTATAACATAACTCACATGACAGGCAAAAACCTGAGAAAAATTCAAGCAGGAAGTGGAAAGTCTGAGAATTGTAGTTCTTCTTTTGATTCTCTATCGATGCTACAGTGTCTGTGGGGTGACGTTGCACTTCCTAAGGCTTCCATTGGCTGTCTAAAGCCTTCCGAAAGTGGTTTGAGCCTTCTCCTGTCACTGGGCAGAGTATAGGAGCTCATTCACTGAGTGGTCTGCCTGGCAACAAAGGGATTGGATATGCGCAGTCACACGAGCACGCCGTTCCTTCTTTTTCTTCTTGAATGAATATGCTATTGTCCGTTTTGAATATTATCTACATAAAAAATACCATAAATATTGATTTTAAACAGCGTTTGACATGCTTCTAAGTACAGTAATGGAACATTTTGACTTTTCGTCTCTCGTTCCGCGCTCGCGCGTTATGCCTTTGGATAAGTGATCTGTACGCACGAACAAAACGGAGGTATTTGTACATAAATATGGATTATTTCGAACAAAAACAACATTTCTTGTGGAAGTAGCAGTCCTGGGAGTGCATTCTGACGGAGATCAGCAAAGGTAAGAGAATATTTCTAATACTAATTCTGAGTTTAGGTTGCCCCGAACTTGGCGGGTATCTGAATAGCTCACCGTGATGGCTGAGCTATGTACTCAGAATATTGAAAAATGTGCTTTCTCCATAAAGCTATTTTAAAATCTGACACAGCGCTTGCATCCAGGAGTAGTCCATCTATAATTCTTTAAATAATTGTTATATATTTTGTCAATGTTTATGAGTATTTTTGTAAATTGATATGCACATTCACCAGACGTTTTGGTGGGAATACATTTTCTGAACATCACGTGCCAATGTAAAATGCTGTTTTGGATATAAATATGAACTTTATCGAACAAAACATACATGTATTGTGTAACATAATGTCCTAGGAGTGTTATCTGATGAAGATCGTCAAAGGTTAGTGCTTCATTTAGCTGTGTTTTGGGTTTTATTGACACATGTCCTTGCTTGGAAAATGGCTGTGTGATAATTTTTGTCTATGTACTCTCCTAACATAGTCTAATGTTTTGCTTTCGCTGTAAAGCCTTTTTGAAATCAGACAATGTGGTTACATCAAGGAGAAGTGTATCTTTAAAATGGTGTAAAATAGTTGTATGTTTGAGAAAGTTGAATTGTGACATTTTGTTGTTTTTGAATTTGCCGCCTTGATATTTCACTGGCTGTGTCCCGCCCATAGAAGTTAATTGAATTAGTGTAGAATCTGCTATCCTTCAGTTATTAATCATCTTTCCATTGTCACATTTCTCCATCATCTGTACTGATTCCTGCCTCCTTGTCTCCCCATTCTCTTGCCTTCCTGTCTTAGTTTCGACCAGACGTCATCGCGCACATGCACTGCAACTGAGTTCATCTCTTTTTTACCGATGCAGATCTTTTCAGCTCTTTCAGTCAAAAGACTGAATCAGACATAATTATAACAGGCAATATCTGCGCTACTCCATTCAGAATCACTGGAAGCAGCAGACATAGCAATCCAATATTCGCCTTTGCTATTTTTATTGTCCATGGAACCCTGGACTAGGCAATTCATCAATAGAAGGAAATAACAATTTCCGCTAATATCGACCTGCCTCTTGCCTGCCCCTTGTTGTACAATAAATATTGTAGACTGAAACCATCTGCCTCCTGTGTCTGCATCTGGTTCTCGCCCTGTGTCGTTATAGTACGAACTGGCCATGACAGACCCAGCAGACTCGGACCAGCTCCACAACACTGTGTCCATGCACAGTGTTACTATTGGAAGACATGAGGAGCTTCTTCTGAACCTAATGGAGGGGTTCCATTCACTCGCGGAATGCCACGACCAGGGGTTCAAAATGTTACTGGAGTAATTTTGTGGATTTTCTCACAGGCAGGATGCCACAACGGAGACCTCCCAGTCGCTCAGTAACTCCCCTACCAGTGGTGGGTTTGTACAGCCTACCCCGGCTCCCCGAGAACCCCACTTACCTCCTCTGGAGCGATATTATGGGGATCCTGGAACCTACCGGGCGTTTCTTTCTCAGTGCTCCCTCATTTTTGAGCTGCAGCCATCTTCGTTCCCTTCGGATCGGTCGAAGATAGCGTATCTGATTATGCTAATGGCTGGAAGGGCGATCTCCTGGTCTATGGCAGTTCGGGAGCAACAATCCGCTATTTGTTGTCAACTTCAAGATTTCATGGCGGAGGTGAGGAAGGTGTTCGATTCTCCGGTATCCAGGAGAGAGGCGGCCCAAAAACTACTTCGATTACGTCAAGGCTCCTGTCGTGTGGCAGACTACGCAGTAGATTTTCGCACGTTGGCCGCCGAGAGTGCCTGGAATCCGGAGTCCCTATTCGATACATTCCTTCACGGATTGTCGGAGGAGATAAAAAAATGAGCTCGCAGGTCGGGAATTACCTTTGGACCTTGATTCCCTCATTGTCTATGGGAACGCAGGAGGGAGAGGGGGTCTGTTCTCGGTCACACACGCTCCTTCGCTGCTGCTTGCTCCTTTCCCGAAGAAACCCAGAAGTCCCCAACGTCTGGATTTCCGAGAGGAGCCGAAGCCACCCGAGTTCCCTCGGGAGTCATCGGTGACGGGGGACTCGTGTACTCCGGAGCGTATGCAACTGAGCAGAGCTCGATTATCGCCTAAGGAACATTCACGAAGGCTAAGCTCTAACTGTTGTCTGCATTGTGGTGCCACGGGCCATTACATAGCCACCTGCCCATTAAAGAGACCAGGCTCATTAATAGGAACGAGTACACTGGGGCCCCAGACTGGGAGTTCTCTAACTAGCTCAGCGACTCTGGGACAGATGAGTTTTATGGATGCTACCCTGGTATCTGAGTTAGGTACAGTATCCCCACTCAACTTCTCTCCGTTCCCATGGACGGCCGCTCCATTGGCAGGGTCACGCACAGCACCGTTCCCCTTAATCTGCGGGTATCTGGCAATCACAGTGAGTCAATACAGCGTCTCCTCATTGAATCTCCCCACGTTCCTGATGTTTTGGGATTTTCTTGGCTCCAGAAGCACAACCCCGATATTGACTGGACCACGGGTTCAATCCTGTGTTGGAGCCCGTTCTGTCACTCACGTTGCCTTAAGGCGGGCTCAGACTCCCCCTGGACGTCCTCCTTCAGGTTTAAGTAAAGCCTCAGATCTCTCTGCCGTTCCCGCAGAGTACCATGACCTCCTGGAAGTGTTCAGCAAGGCTCGTGCCACCTCTCTTCCTCCACATCATCCCTACGATTGTGCTATTGACCTCCTCCCAGGCACCACACTCCCTTGAGGCCGGCTATATTCCCTGTCTGGCCCTGAGACTGAGGCCATGGAGGAGTACATTGAGGACTCTCTGGCTGCTGGGAGCATTCTCCCTTCTGCCTCCCCTGCCAGTGCAGGGTTCTTCTTTGTGGAAAAAAAGGACAAGACCCTGCGTCCCTGTATCGACTACCGGGGCCTTAATGACATTACATTAACCTGTTAGGGCTAGGGGGCAGTATTTACACCGCCGGATAAAAAACGTACCCGATTTAATCTGGTTACCACTCCTACCCAGTAACTAGAATATGCATATACTAGTGTTGGTGACTCCAAACGGCATGACCAGGTACTCATAGTGTCCACTGGCAGTGTTGAAGGCTGTCTTCCACTCGTTTCCTTCGCGTATTCGAACAAGGTGGTAGGCATTCCAAAGGTCCAGTTTGGAAAAGATGGTAGCTCCCTGGAGAGGTTCAAAAGCAGAGAAGAGGCCTTCCCTGTGGCTCAGTTGGTAGAGCATGGTGTTTGCAATGCCAGCATGGTGTGTGCAACGCCAGGGTTGTGGGTTTGATTCCCACGGGGGGCCAGTACATAATTTTTTTAAAACAAATTATTTAAAAAAATGCATGAAATGAAATGTATGAAATGTATGCATTCGCTACTGTAAGTCACTCTGGATAAGAGTGTCTGCTAAATGACTAAAATGTAAATGTAAAATGTCCGATGTGCTTTTTCGAAATGTGTGTTGCAAAATTCCAAGATCCCACTAAATTTGTTTTGGTGTTGGTTCTAGAGCTGAATTGCTCTCAGACTCCGACATTTACTGAAAAAGAATGTCAGCACATAAAGTACCTTCAAAGGGTATTCCTTGACTTATTCTGCGTTTTGTTGTAATAAAGTTATTAAATAGATTTGTCACCCATTTACACACAATAACCCATAACAACACAGTGAAAATGTGTTTTTAGAATTTTTTTCAAATGTTTTGAGTATGAAATACAGAAATATCTAATTTAAGTAAGTATTTCTACTCCTAAGTTAATACCTTGCAGAAGCAGCTTTGGCAGCGATTAAAGCTGTGAGTCTTTCTGGGTAAGTCTCTAAGAGCTTTCCACACCTGGATTCTGCAATATTTGCACATCATATTTTTTTTTAATTCTTCAAGCTCTGTCAAATTGGTTGTAGATCATTGCTTAACAACCGTATTCAGGTCTTGCAATAGATTTTCAAGTAGCAAATCTGTAAAAAAAATACAATAAAATTATAATCTGTACCACGGCCACTAAGGAACATTCACTTCATTCTTCGTAAGAAACTCCAGTGTATATTTGGACTTGTGTTTTAGGTTATTGTCCTGCTGAAAGGTGAATTCATCTCGCAGTGTCTGGTGGAAAGCAGACTGAACCAGGTTTTTCTCTAGGATTTTGCCTGTGCTTCGATGACAAGCATACACATAAGATGATACAGACACCACGATGCTTTAAAATTGTATTGTTGTATTGAATTTTCCCCAAACATAATGATTTGTATTCAGAACAAAAGTGAATTGCTTTGCCACATTTTTTGCAGGATTACTTCAGTGCCTTGTTGCAAACAGGATGCATGTTTTGGAATATTTTTATTCTCTACAGGCTTCCTTCTTTTCACTCTGTCAATTAGGTTAGTATTGTGGAGTAACTACAATGTTGTTGATTTATCCTTAGTTTTCTCCTATTACAGCCATTCAACTCTGCAACAGCTGAGAGCTGCCCAGTGACACCAGACTACCAGACAAGCTAAATAACTTCTATGCTCACTTTGAGACAAGTAACACTGAAACATGTATGAGATCATCAGCTGTTCCGGACGACTGTGTGATCACGCTCTCCGCAGCCGATGTGAGTAAGACCTTCAAACAGTTGAACATTCACAAGGCTGCAGGGCCAGACAGATTACCAGAACGTGTACTCCGAGCATTAATTGTGAATTGTTAAGCAGATTTTTACTCCTGAACGTTTTAGGCTTGCCATAAAAAAGTGGTTGAATACTTATTGACTCAAGACATTTCAGTTTTAAATGTTTGATTAATTTGTAAACATTTAGAAAAACATAATTCCACTTTGACATTATGGGGTATTGTGTGTAGGTCAGTGACAAAAAAATCTCAATTTAATACATTTTTACTTCAGGCTGTGACACAACGAAATGTGGAAAAAGTCAAATGATGTGAACACTTTCTGAAGGAACCGTAAACATCAAATAGGTTGATATTTATTCCTGACCAGCCGATGTCACTAGTGTATGGATGCCCATTCCTGCCACCCATTGTTTAAAATATAAACGTCAATACCATTTAAAAATGTCGAGGTGGGAGGTTATTCTCATGGGGCCCAGAGTTTTTCCTGATCTGGTAGGCAGGTAAAACTCTGGACCCTAGTAATAAATCAGCTGTGAAATGTTTTTATACGGGCAGACGTTATAAATCCTGTTGAGCTGACAGCCATTTTGAATTGTTTATCTATGGTTTTAGTCATCAATCTAGCAAGAGGGCAATATTGTATTAATCCTAACTCAGTTGCTGGAGAGGAAGGAAAGCCCTCAGGGTTTCTCCATGAGGCCAATGAGAACTTTGAAGGCCATGATAGAATAAAACTGAGGATGGATCAACAACACTGTAGTTACTCCAAAAAAACTAACCGAAATGACAGAGTGAAAAGAATGAAGCCAAAACATGCATCCTGTTTGCAATAAGGCACTGAAGTAAAACTGCAAAAAATGTGGCAAAGAAATGAACTTTTCCCTGAATACAAATCATTATGTTTGGGGCAAATCCAACACAACACATCACTGAGTACCACTCTTTATATTTTCAAGCATGGTGGTGGCTGCATCATGTTAAGGGTACGCTTGCCATCCGCAGGGACTAGGAAGTATTTTAGGATAAAAATAAACAGAATAGAACTCAGACACTCTGAGATAAATTCACCTTTCAGCAGGACAATAACCTAAAATACAAAGTCAAATACACACTGGAGTTGCTTACCAAGATGATAATGACTGTTCCTGCAATTTTCCCTCCTCCTGTGATTGGAGCATCCCCTAAAATACTGTCTCTTTCATTGCAGTTTACACCCTCTGCCTCCTATATAAGCTGGGGTGCACATCTGTTAGGGCAGTTTAGGGAGCGGGAGTGTGCTGGAGTACAAGCTGGCAGGCCAAACTACAAAGGTCTGAGCAGGGGAGCTCTGGCTGGAGCTAGCTCATAGTGGCATCCGTCCTAAACATAGCTCACCCTGTGTTCAGGGTTGCAGGCTATCGTTTGTAGTTCTTGCTCCAAGCACCACTCCCTGTGCTCCCCCGTACTTGTGATGATGGTGGCTTCACCATGTAGATTTGTTAAGATAATGACAATGTAAGTTATTGCTTTAAAAGTGACAGTAATGTGATTGTAGTCTTATTTATAATTATCAGAGTAGTGATTTTTAGATTTTTTTGCACATTTATGAAGAAAAAATTAATAAATTGTATATATATTTTTTACATTTACATTTTAGTCATTTAGCAGACGCTCTTATCCAGAGCGACTTACAGTAGTGAATGCATACATTTCATACAATTTCATACATTTTTTTTTTTTTTTTTTTTCCTGTGCTGGCCCCCCGTGGGAATCGAACCCACAACCCTGGTGTTGCAAACACCATGCTCTACCAACTGAGCTACAGGGAAGCTATATATACATTTATTTATACGGTATACACACACACCTTATTTACATAAGTATTCAGACCATTTACTTATAGACTCGAAATTGAGCTCAGGTGCATCCTGCTTCCATTGATCATCCTTGAGATGTTTCTACAACTTGAATGGACTCCACCTGTGGTAAATTCAATTGATTGGACATGATTTGGAAAGGCACACACCTGTCTATATAAGGTCCCGCAGTTGACATTGCATGTCAGAGCAAAACCCAAGCCATGAGGTTGAAGGAATTGTCCGTAGAGCTCCAAGACAGGATTGTGTCAAGGCACATATCTGGGGAAAGGTACCAAAACATGTCTGTAGCATTGAAGGTCCCCAAGAACAAAGTGGCCTCCATCATTTTTAAATGGAAGAAGTTTGGAATCACCTAGACTCTTTCTAGAGCTAAGTACAGATAGATCCCTGATGAAAACCTGCTCCAGAGTGCTCAGGACCTCAGACTGGGGCAAAGGTTCACCTTCCAACAGGACAATGACCCTAAGCACACAGCCCAGACAATGCAGGAGCGGCTTCAGGACAAGTCTCTAAACTCCCCAAATACCGGTGTGTCAAGCTTATAACGACATACCCAAGAAGATTGTGTGTTGCTTGATGAGGAAAAAAAGTGATTTGATACATTTTACAGTAAGGTTGTAAACTAACAATGTGGAAAAAGTCAAGGGGTCGGAATACTTTCCGAAGGCACTGTAACTGTGTAGGAGTCCACCTTGGGGCCCTTCAAACAAAACACAATAATTTCATTGATACAGGCCTGGTTCGGGGCCCCTGGTCTCTCCTGGGTTGGGTTATGCCAAATGCAAACAGCTTGTAAATTGTGATCAGTCCCAATGACACCTGTTCCAATGTACGGTTTATGGTCTGATCGTCTCTGATTACGTCTTTCTACTCGGCTGGAAATGCTGAGTCACAGGGTGCGTCTCAAATGACACCCTATATAGTGTACTTCTTTTGACCAGAGCCCATAGGGCACTCCTACTTTTGACCAAGGGCTATGGGTGCCATTTGTGACGCAGCCAACATCATTTAGCAGCTAAGTTGTATTTTGTTAATGGCTTTATGACCTTGTCAGCAGAGTCAGAAGTCGTAATGTACACTGCCAGAACCATTTGAAGATGGAAATGGTCAGACCTAAGCGGAGCATTTATTATCAAGCTTCTCTGGCTTTTTTATTGCAGTTTAAATAATCTAATGAGGGAATCATAAACACTTTATTGAACGACAGGAAAGCTTTTTTGAAAAGGCTTCTGTGCTGTAGTATGCCCATCATAAATGTGGTAAAATGTCAATGTTTCATTAACTTGTTTTCATGCAATGTTTGGTACACTAAAGAATCATTGAAATCATTAGCTATCCGTCAGTCAAATACCCTTGATATTATTAATATGGAAACCAGGGATGGAAATGGATGACTGCTTAAAGTGTGTGTGTGTGTGCACGCACTTGTGCATACATGTATGCATATGTGTTCTTATCCCTTAGTTTTCTAATGTCATCAGATGTCTTTCAGACAGCCAGTAAACCAGCTTAAAAGGACACGTTGAACAGCATGCTTTTAAAGACTATTTTCACTAAAGGGCAACGTTACTTCTTTGAAACGGACCAACTCAGTCAGATATACTGTAGTAGTATTCACCAAAACTTGTCCCGGAGAACTACAGTAAGCAGGCTTTTGCTCCAGCCCAGCACTAGAATGCTTAACTGAACTGATCATCTACTCATCAGGTCCTCTCTCAAAATACAATGCAGTTCATTAATCTGTTCCGTACGTTGATATAGTGCTCCAGATTTGCTTTGCAAATAAGCTGTGCTAAAAACATGACAACAAATCCCTCTCCTACAGTAAGTCTGCACGTAATTGATATCACCTTGGTAACATCTGCATTCGTTTAAAACAGAGCTTCATCGCCCCCACCAACACAAAGCAGTGAGCCTAATCAAACAACTCAGGGTATCCATGATCTTGTTTAAGTGTACATGTCAATTTATAAAGATGACATGAAAAGCCAATTAATTGTACAATGTGTTAATTCATATTTCTTATGTTACTTACTATACAAGAGAGTGAAATAGAGATTGAGACAGGAAGAATCCAAGAGAGGCAGGCTGTTGGATAGAGAAAAAGCAGTGGTCCAGCGGAACACAAACAATCCTATGGTGCCTCACATACTATTGTAATCTGACATTACAGTGAAATAAGAGCTGATGGGGAGAGAAGCTTATGTTGGCAGGCAAGTGGCATGTGATCAAGGCCCGAGGCGCCAGGCTGCAAGGTCTCCAGTTTGTCTGGCTCTGGGATGATTAGTGATGGCCAGGAGTGCTCACATCACAATGACACTGGACCGGACCCTAATTGCTGAATAAATAGTAGTGTCGCTAAGGGGTGTTGTTCAACTGGTCAATTGTTTGATAAATAGTGATTCCCATGGCTAAATGGTAGATGGTGATCATCAGCAGAAGCCCTAGAGAGGTTTTACAGTGAACTGTGGCAGAATATTAGGGCTTCTATCAGTCACTCCTCTCCATTCAGTTGCTTTAGTTACAGGGTCTGTGGTTGTCTTTGATATCTATAAAATCCCTGATTTGGAACAGAGTGCTCAATAGTTCTTGAATAATACGTACTTTTTTCAAACTGTTCAAAACACTTACGTTCAATTTGCATGAGCTAAATACGGTCTGAAATTTCCAACTTAAATGGACATTTTCAGCACTAGAAGAACCGTTATGTCCGTATTTGTAAAATATCATATCATTAAGACAAAAGTAGATACATTTGCACAATTATTCACAAGTATTCTGGTAGCCTTTGTCATGTTACATGTAGTCATTTTCAACAGTGATAAACAATTTTTTACGTTATCCTCTATGGTCAAAGATTCTAACCCTAACACATACCATTAACCAACCACAATGTGCTCGCTGAGATACATTGGCCCTTTGGAGCCACTTTACGGTGATACTTTGAATCCTCCCTGAAGCTTCATATCACCATGAAGAGTCCAAGTAGAAATACAGTATATGACACATACTTGTGTGTCACGTCCTGACCAGTAAAGGGGTTATTTGTTATTGTACTTTGGTCAGGAGGTGGCAGGGGTGTGTTTGTTTAGAGTGTTTCAGGGTTTGTTGGGCTATGTTCTTATTTAAGAGGGGTGTTTGTTTAGAGTGGTTCGGGGTTTGTTGGGTTATGTTCTTGTTAGTCTATTTCTATGTTAGTTCTAGTATGTTTATTTCTATGTGGTGTTTGTTGGGTTGACCTTCAATTGGAAGCATCTGCTCCTAGTTGCTTCTAATTGAAGGTCCTATTTAAGAGGGGTGTTTTTTCTATGGGATTTTGTGGGTAGTTGTTTCTTGTTTAGCTGTGTGCCTGACAAGACTGTTATCGTCGTTGTTTTTGTATACGTGTGTTTTGTTTCGGTTTTCCTTCTTTCTGCCTATTAAAAAGAAGATGAGTATACACATTCCGGCTGCGTTTGTCTAATCCTTACGACACCCGTGACATCGTGTTAGACGGACATTCTAAAATTATGGAATATTTAGCTAGACTCTCTCCAAGTAGTATACTGTACCTGCTGAGTTCCAGGTATGTACTGTATGCATACTATGCAAAGACACTCCACTCACAGAAATAACGTGTTTTCATTATTATTTCAAGATTGAGGACCTTTCTCTGATGGGGAACCCAAAAATTTATCAGGGACTCAATAAACCGCTCAGCTGGTCTCCAGATTGTTTATACTGGAGAGAGACTTATCTTCACCCTGTCCGTACAGGAGAATAGGTTAGTGTTGGACACCGGACACAGAGGATACTCCAGACCAGTCTTCTAGACCATTCTTCATCATCTGGCTCTTCATGACCAGAATGACATTAAATCAGAAGGGATATTCAGGGCTTATTTCCAAAAGAGACTACCTCAAAGAGTGAGGGCTGGAAATTTCAGTCGACTGTGTTTATGTGATCCTGGAACCATTTCCTTTTGTGACCAAATGCTTTCAGGACTGGTCGTAGCGGTACATTTACTTCCTATGCACAGGGTTGCTCATGGGAATGGAATATTTCTTTAATCACTGAGTTTGACCTTTTTGACCTGAAGATCACAAATGCATCCAAGCTACATACTTAAAAGTTTATTAAAGGATAAGAAAAAAAAAATCATGAAATTACATTTGAATTCACAATGCAGATATGATCCTGCGTATGACCAATGTGGTTACAATACACATCTGTGTGAGCATTTGAAATTAGATCAGGATAAAAAAATGTAGTTAGGTAGTCCAACATTCTCCCCGACATGCAACCATCCCAGGGGCAGGGTAGAAAGGAAGGTGATCCGGCTGCTTCTGCCTGCTAGCCAGCCACATCCCAAACAGTTGCACCTGATTCATTACAGCTAGTCAAAGTACAGAAAAATAATCAATCAATCATTTTGCCAACATTTTCCCTAGTACTTTGACTTCGGTTGCAGTATGACAAAGCCACTCACAAGTATTGTTTATACAGATGTTATTAGCAACTTCTGGGGTAGCTACAGTGCCTTCAGAAACTGTTCATACCCATTGACTTATTCCACATCTTGTTGTTACAGCCTGAATTCAAAATGGATTAAAATGACAGGTGTGGCATATCAAGAAGCTGATTAAACAGCATGATCATTACACAGATGCACCTTGGACAATAAAATGCCACTCTAAAATGCACAGTTTTGTCACACAACACAATTCCACAGATGTCTCAAGTTTGAGTGAGTGTGTAATTGGCATGCTGATTGCAGAAATGTCCACCAGAAATGTGAATGTTAATTTCTCTACCATAAGCCACCTCAGTAGTTTTAGAGAATTTGGCAGTACGTCCAACTAGCCTCTCAATTGCAGACCACGTGTAACCACACCAGCCCAGGACCTCCACATCCGGCTTCATCGACTGCGGGATAGTCTGAGACCAGCTGATGAAACTGAGGGTTTGCGCAAGAATTTCTACACAAACTGTCCCGTCTCAGGAAAGCTCATCTGCGTGCTCATCTTCCTCACAGACTTCAGTGGGCAAAAGCTCACTTTCGATGGCCATCGGCATGCTGGAAAAGTGTGATGTAAGGATGAATCCCGGTTTCAACGATACTGGGCAGATGGCATGTATGGCGTTGTATCGGAGAGAGGTTTGATAATGTCAATGTTGTGAACAGAGTGCCCCATGGTGGTGGTGGGGTTATGGTATGGGCAGGCATAAGGTATGGGTGGACAACGAACACAATTGCATTTTATTGATTGCAATTTGAATGCACAGAGATACCGTGACGAGATCCTGAGGCCCATTGTCATGCCATTCATCCGCCGACATTAACTCATGTTTCATAATGGTAATGAACTGCCCCATGTCGCAAAGATCTGTACACAATTCCTGGAAGCTAAAAATGTCCCAGTTCTTCCTTGATCTGCATACTCACCAGACATGTCACCCATTGAGCATGTTTGGGATGGTATGGATTGATGTGTACGATAGCATTTTCCAGTTCCCGTCAATATCCAGCAACTTCGCACAGCAATTGAAGAGTGGGACAACATTCCACAGGCCACAATCAACAGCCTGATCAACTCTGCAAATGAGATGTCTCGCTGCGTGAGGCCAATGGTGGTCACACCAGATACTGAATGGTTTTCTGATCCACGCCACTACCCTTTTTTTTTTTTTAAAGGTATCTGTGACCAACAGATGCATATCTGTATTCCCTGTCGTGAAATCCATAGATTAGGTCCTAATGAATTTATTTCAATTGACTGATTTTCCTTATATGAACTTTAACTCAGTTACATTTTTGAAATTGTTGCATGTTGCGTTTATATTTTTGTTCAACATAGGTATCCACACACCTAAGTCAATACTTTGTAGAAGCACCTTGGCAGTGATTCCAGCTGTGTTTCTTTCTGGGTAAGTCTCTAAGAGCTTTCCACACTTGGATTGTGCAACATCTGCCCATTATTCTTTTCACAATTCTGCAAGCTCTGTCAAATTGGTTGTTGATTATTGCTACAGAACCATTTTCAGGTCTTGCCATAGATTTTCAAGTAGATTTATGTCAAAACTTTAACTCGGCCACTCTGGAACATACACACAAGATAGCGCCGACGAAGATGGCAGCATCACGACTAGCTCTTAGGAAACTTTGCAGTATTTAGTTTTTTTATGTACTATTTTTTAACATTATTACCTCAGGCAATGTATTGTGTCATTACATAAAGCCAGGAAGAACTATTGGGTTTTAGAGTGGCGGTAACTCACCAGAACTACCAGCATTATGACCAGGAATACGACTTCCCTGGATTAGATCCTTTGATCACTCTCCCCAGATCAATTTAACTTATTCCACAGGCCGACCTAAAACATAGGCGGCGGAGGAGAGGCACTCGAGGCAGCCTGCTGGTTCGACTTAGGAGGCGCACACACCACCGACTGCTTCCGAGTATATTACTCGCTAATATTCAGTCTTTGGATAACAAAGTTGATGAGCTTAGAGCAAGGATATCTTTCTAGATAGACAGCGGGGCCTGTAACATACTTTGTTTCATGGAAACATGGCTCTCTCGGGATACTCTGTGGGAGTCGATAAAGCCAGCAGGATTCTCACTACATCGCGCAGACAGGACTAAATATCTCTCCGGAAGCAGAAGGGCGGAGGGGTGTGTTAAATGATTAACGACTCATTGTGTAATTCTAGGAACATACAGGAACTCAAGTCATTTTGTTCACCCGAAACTAGAATACCTCCCAATTTAATGCTGACCATATTATCTCCCAAAAGAATTCTCCTCCGTCATCACCACGGTCGTTTACATCCCACCTCAGGCCGAAACCTCGACAGCCCTCAAAGAATTTCCCTGGACTTTGTGCAAACTGGAAACCACATATCCTGAGGCTGCATTTATTGTAGCTGGGGATTTTTACAAAGCAAATCTTAGGACTAGGCTGCCGAAGATCTATCAACATATCGACTGGTCTACTCGCTACTAAGTCTCTCGAACATTCAAACTTCCTGAATGCTTACAAGGCCCTCCCCCGCCCTCCTTTCGGGAAAATCTGACCACGACTCCATCTTGCTACTCCCGTCCTATAGGCAGAAACTCAAACAGGAAGTGCCCATGCTTCGTACTGTTCAAACAATGTATAACTATTAAATGTAACTATTAAAACCTACCCTAACCAGAATCCGTGGATAGATGGTAGCATTCGTGTGAAACTGAAAGCGCGAACTGACGCGTTTAACCATGGCAAGCGACCGGTAACTGGCGACTGGTAATAGTATAGTTATTCACTCCAAGGCAATCAAGCCAAACATCAGTATAGAGATAAAGTGTAGTCGCAATTCAACGACTCAGACACAAGACGTATGTGGCAGGGACTACGGACATCAAAAGGAAAACCAGCCACGTCGCCAAGACCAACGTATTGCTTCAAGACAGGCTAAACGCATTCTTCGCATGATTTGAGGATAACCCAGTGCCAACGACACAGCCCGCTAACAAGGACTGTGTGCTCCTTCTTCGTGGCCGATGTGAGTAAAAGGTATTAAAAGTGTTAACCCTCGCAGGGCTGCCGGCCCAGACAGCATCCCTAGCCGTGTCCTCGGAGCATGCACAGACCAGCTGGCTGGTGTGTTTAGGTGCATATTCAATCTCTCCCTGTCCCCACATGCATCAAGATGGCCACCATTGTTCCTGTACCCAAAAAGGCAAAGGTAACTGAACTTATCTTCTTTGGGAACAGGGGGCAGTATTGAGTAGCTTGGATGAATAAGGTGCCCAGAGTAATCTGCCTGCTACTCAGGCCCAGAAGTTAAAATATGCATATAATTAGTAGATTTGGATAGACAACACTCTAAAGTTTCCAAAACTGTTAAAATAATGTCTGTGAGTATAACATAACTCATATGGCAGGCAAAAACCTGAGAAAAATCCAACCAGGAAGTGGGAAATCTGAGGTTTATAGATTTTTTTAAGTGATTGCCTACCAATATACTGTGTCTATGGGGTCAGATTGCACTTCCTAAGGCTTCCACTAGATGTCAACAGTCTTTAGAACGTTGTTTCAGGCTTCTACTGTGAAAGGGGAGCAAATAAGAGCTGTTTGAACCAGGGGTCTGGCTGAAAGCCTAGAGTTGTTTATCGTGCGCAGCTCCGTTCCCTTTCTAAAGACAAAGAAATTGTTCGGTTGGAATATTATTGAAGATTTATGATAAAAACATCAAAGATTGATTATATACATCGTTTGACATGTTTCCACGAACTATAATGGAACTTTTTTGACTTCTGGACTCTGTGAGCTCGCCTTGTGCATTTGGATTACTGGACTAAACGTGGGAACAAAAAGGAGGTATTTGGACATAAAGATGAACTTTATCGAACAAAACAAACACTTATTGTCTAACATCAGATGAAGATCATCAAAGGTAAGTGATTCATTTTAACGCTATTTCTGACTTTTGTGACACCTCCTTGGTTGGAAAATGGCTGTATGGTTTTCTGTGGCTAGGCACTGACCTAACATAATCGCATGGTGTGCTTTTGCCGTAAAGCCTTTTTGAAATCTGACACAGCGGTTGGATTAAGGAGAAGTTTATCTTTAATCGTATGTTAAACACTTGTATCTTTCGTCAATGTTTATGATGAGTATTTCTGTAATTTGATGTGGCTCTCTGCACTTTCACTGGATGTTTGTTTGAGACAATGCATTTCCGAACATCACAAACCTCATTTGAAATTGGCACGTTGACATAAAGATTAACTTTATCGAACAAAACATACATTTATTGTCTAACATGGAGTCCTGGGAGTACCATCCGGTGAAGATCATCAAAGGTTAGTGATTCATTTTAACGCTATTTCTGTCTTCTGTGACACCTCTCCTTCTTTGGAAAATGGCTGTGTGGTTTTCTGTAGCTAGGCGCTGACCTAACATAATCGCATGGTGTGCTTTTGCCGTGAAGCCTTTTTGAAATCAGACACTGTGGCTGGATTAACAAGAAGTTTATCTTTAAAATGGTGTATAATACTTGTATGTTTGAGGAATTTTAATTATGAGATTTCTGTTGTTTGAATTTGGAGCCCTGCAATTTCACTGGTTTGTTGACGCTAGCGTCCCACATATCCCAGAGATGTTAATGACTATCGCACCATAGCACTCACCTCTGTCATCATGAAGTTCTTTAAGAGACCGGTCAAGGGTCATATTACCTCAACTTACCTGCCACCTTAGACCCACTACAATTTGCTTACCACCCAAATAGATCCTCAGATGATGTAATCGCTGTCACTCTACATACTGCCCTATCCCATCTGGACAAGAGGAATACCTATGTAAGAATGCTGTTTATTGACTATAGCTCAGCATTCAACACCATAGTACCCTCCAAGCTCATCGTTACGCTAAAGGCCCTGGGTCTGAACCCCACCTTGTGCAACTGGGTCCTGGACTTCCTGACGGGCCGCCCCCACCTCCAATTTGCTGATCCTCAACACTGGGGCCCCACAAGGGTGTGTGCTCAGCCTCCTTCTGTACTCCCTGTTCACCCATGACTGCGTGGCCAAGCACACTTCCAACTCAATCATCAAGTTTTCAGACGACACAACAGTAGTAGGCTACATTAACTTCTCTAGGGTACGTGGGACGGTAGCAGACAAATCATTACAAACAGTTACCAGCCAAGTAGTAGTAGTAGTCAGAAATAGCGATAAAATTAATCACTTACCTTTGATCTTTATATGGGTGCATTCACAAGACTCCCATTTACTCCCATTGTTCGTTTTGTTCGATAAAGTCCCTCTTTATATCCAAAATCCTCTGTTTTGTTCACGCGTTTTGTTCAGTAATCCACAGGCTCAAAGGCAGTCACAACAGGCAGACGAAAAATCCAAAAAGTATCAGTAAAGTTCGTAGAAACATGTCAAACGATGTTTAATCAATCCTCAGGTTGTTTTTAGTCATAATAATCAATAACATTTCAACCGGACAAAAGCTTTGTCAATATAAAAGGAAAACAAGAAAGGCATGCTCTCGGTCGTGCACATGAAAACCTCTGGGACACTGCAGTGTCAACTCATTCAGACTGGTCTTACTCCCTCATTTTTCAAAATACAAGCCTGAAACAATTTCTAAAGACTGTTGACATCTAGTGGAAGCCATAGGAAGTGCAATTTGAGTCCTAAGTCATTGGAATCTGTATACGCAGTCTATGGAAAACTACAAACAAATCAGTTCTGTTATACTCAGACATTATTTTAACAGTTTTGGAAACTTTAGTGTTTTCTATCCAAAACTACCAATTATATGCAAATGGGCCTGAGTAACAGGCAGTTTACTTTGGGCACACTTTTCATCCGGATGTCAAAATACTGCCCCCTACCCTAGAGAAGTTAACAATGGTGACGAGGCTCTGGGAGTGTGGTGCCTGGAAAACAACCTCTCACTCAATGTCAACAAAACAAAGGAGATGATCATGGACATCAGGAAACAGCAGAGGGTGCACCCCCCTTATCTACATCGACGGGACTACAGTGGAGAAGGTGGAAAGCTTCTCCACTGAAATGGACCACCCACACAGACAGCGTGGTGAAGAATGCGCAACAGAGCCTCTTCAACCTCAGGAGGCTAAAGAAATTTGTCTTGACACCTAAAACCCACAAACTTTTGCAGATGCACAATTGAAAGCACCCTGTCGGGCTGTATCACCGCATGGTACGGCAACTGCACCGCCCTCAACCGCAAGGCTCCCCAGAGGGTGGTGTGGTCTGCCCAATGCAGAAGGCGAGGTCAGTACAGGTGCATCAAAGCTGGGACCGAGAGACTGAGAAACAACTTCTATCTCAAGGCCATCAGATTGTTAAACAGCCATCTCTAGCACATTAAAGGCTGCTGCCTATAGGCACACTGTTAATCACTGGCCACATTAAAGTGATTAACAGTGTTCCATTCCTTAATGTTTACATATCTGACATTACTCATCGCATATGTGTATATACAGTATTCTATAATATTCTACTGTATCTTAGTCACTTAATGTTTACATATCTTGCATTACTCATCTCATATGTAAACTCAGAAAAAAAGAAACGTTCTCTCACTATCAACTGCGTTTATTTTCAGCAAACGTAACATGTGTAAATATTTGTATGAACATAACAAGATTCAACAACTGAGACATAAATTGAACAAGTTCCACAGACATGTGTCTAACAGAAATGGAATAATGTGTCCCTGAACAAATGGGGGGTCAAAATCAAAAGTAACAGTCAGTATCTGGTGTGGCCAACAGCTGCATTAAGTACTGCAGTGCATCTCCTCCTCATGGACTGCACCAGACTTGTCAGTTCTTGCTGTGAGATGTTACCCCACTCTTCCACCAAGGCACTTGCAAGTTCCCAGACATTTCTGGGGGGAATGGCCCTAGCCCTCACTCTCTGATCCAACAGGTCCCAGACGTGCTCAATGGGATTGAGATCCGGGCTCTTCGCTGGCCATGGAAGGACACTGACATTCCTGTCTTGCAGCAAATCACACACAGAACAAGCAGTATGGTTGGTGGCATTGTCAGGATGAGCCTGCAGGAAGTGTACTACATGAGGGAGGAGGATGTCTTCCCTGTAACGCACAGCGTTGAGATTGCCTGCAATGACAACAAGCTCAGTCCGATGATGCTGTGACACACAGCCCCAGACCATGACGTACCCTCCACCTCCAAATAGATCCCGCTTCAGAGTACAGGCCTCGGTGTAACGCTCATTCCTTCGACGATAAACGCAAAACCGACCATCACACCTGGTGAGACAAAACTGCGACTCGTCAGTGAAGAGCACTTTTTGCCAGTCCTGTCTGGTCCAGCGACGGTGGGTTTGTGCCCATAGGCCGTTGTTGTTGCCGGTGATGTCTGGTGAGGACCTGCCTTACAACAGGCCTACAAGCCCTCAGTCCAGCCTGTCAGCCTATTGCGGACAGTCTGAGCACTGATTGGAGGGACTGTGCGTTCCTGGTATAACTCGGGCAGTTGTTGTTGCCATCCTGTACCTGTCCCGCAAGTGTGATGTTTGGATGTACCGATCCTGTGCAGGTGTTGTCACATGTGGTCTGCCACTGCAAGGATGATCAGCTGTCCATCCTGTAGCGCTGTCTTAGGCGTCTCACAGTACGGATATTGCTATTTTTTTCCCCTGGCCACATCTGCTGTCCTCATGCCTCCTTGCAGCATGCCTAAGGCAAATTCACGCAGATGAGCAGGGACCATGGGCCTTCCTTTTGGTGTTTTTCAGAGACAGTAGAAAGGCCTCTAGTGTCCTAAGTTTCATAAATGTGACAATTTCCTACCGTCTGTAAGCTGTTAGTGTATTAACATCCGTTCCACAGGTGCATGTTCATTAATTGTTTAATGAAGCTCTGTGAAGTTATTTGGATTTTTGCGAATTATCTTTGAAAAACAGGGTCCTGAAAAAGCGACGTTTCTTTTTTTGCTGAGTTTATGTACTGTTTTCTATACTATTCCACTGTATCTTAGTCCGTTCCGCTCTGACATCGCTCGTCAATATGTATATAGTCTTAATTCATTCCTACTTAGATTTGTGTGTATTGGGTATATGTTGTGTAATTTATTAGATATTACTGCATTGTCACTAGAACCTAGAAGCACAAGCATTTCGCTACACTCGCAATAACATCTGCTTATGTGTATGTGACTCCAGTGTAGATTTGGCTTTGTTTTAGGTTATTGTCCTGCTGAAAGGTAAATTAATCTCTGTCTGGTGGAAATCAGAATGAAACAGGTTTTCCACTTGGATTTTGCCATTCCGTTTTATTTTTTTATCCTGAAAAACTTCCCAGTTCTTAATGATTACAGCTTACCTTGACATGACGCAGCCACCGCTATGCTCAAATATATGGAGCATGGTACTATTGGATTTTCCCCAAACATGACACTTTGTATTCAGGACAAATTAATTATTGATTATGCCAATTTTTTTCAGTATCCCTTTATTGCCTTTTTGCAAACAGGGTGCAAGTTTTAGAATATTTTTTTATTCTGTTCTGGCTTTCTTTTCGCTCTGTGAATTAGGTTAGTATTGTGGAGTAACTACCATGTTGTTGATCCATCCTTGGTTTTCTCCAATCATGGCCATTTAAATGGCTAACTATTTGTTTTAAAAAGTCACTCATCATTGGCCTTATGATAAAATCCCTGAGCTGTTTCCTTCCTCTCCGGCAACTGAGTTAGGAAGGACACCTGCATCTTTGTAGTGACTGGTTGTATTGACACACCATCTAAAGTGTAATTAATAACTTCACCATGCTCAAAGGATATATTCTATGTATTTTTTTTTACCCATATACCAATAGGTGCCCTTTGAGGCATTGGAAAACCTCCCTTCTCTTTGTGTTTGAAATTCACTGCTCGTTTGAGGGACCTTACAGGTAAGTGTGCGGTACAGAGATGAGTTAGTCATTCAAAAATCCTTTTGAACACTACTATTGCACACAGTGAGTCCATGCAACTTATGTGACTTGTTAAGCAAATGTTTAATCCTGAACTTATTTAAGCTTGCCATAACAAAGGGGTTGAATACTTATTAAATCAGGAAATTTCAGCTTTACATTTATTCATTTGTAAAAATGAACATTATGGGGAATTGTATGTAGGCAAGTGACAAAACAAATGGTGTGAATACTTCCTGAAGGCGTTGTCGCAAACTAGCTTTAGCTTGGTACCTAGCGCTAGCACCAATGTAACCAACCTGAAAACTGCAATAATTTTCAATATTCTTAGCAATGATTTAGGAATCCATGTGACTGAGTATTAGCTAGGCAGCCACTTGTTGTTCTCTTAATGAAATTAAACTTCAGTTTATGAAAATAACTAGCTAGATAGGTGGTGGGTCGAAGCCATTAAACGTGAAGTTGATCGATCCCGTCGAGTGAGGAGCAGATTTATTTTGTATATGACAGTAAAACATTATATCTATAACATTTGTTGGCACCTTCAATTCTTGCACATTTACTCAAAAATATATTATTTCAGCACTCGGCCCTCAGGCAAATTTGCAGAACGACTAAACTTGGAATCAATCAGAACTCCCATACATACCCCTCGTGATGAAGGCAGCCGATACAATGTAAACATAGCCTCTTGTGAAAATGCAAGCTGCTGTCTGATGAAGATGAACAGATATAACTAGCTAGCTCCCAGACTGAAATAAGATAAATCTGTTTGAGTGCACTTGAAATATGCAGCTTTCAATACAAATTGTCTTGATCATATAAAGAGGTAACTCCGTTGACCATTTATCCAATTTATTGAAAGCTAGCCAATGTTACAGACTAGCCGAGCCAGCCACTGTAAATGTACATTTGTGTTTCATTAGCTATATCTGTCAGTGAATTCAATAGTTGACTCATGTTTTGTCAAGATTATACAGTGAGTCTCATTTCACGTAACTAACTGCAGGCTTCAAGAAACATTCAATCATACACTGAGTGTACAAAACATTAGGAGCATTTTCCTAATATTGAGTTGCACACCTTTTTGCCCTCAGAACAGCCTCAATTCATAGGGGCATGGACTCTACAAGGTGTCAAAAGCATTCCACAGGAATGCTGGGAAAGGTTGAATCGAATGCTTCCCACAGTTGTGTCAAGTTGTCTGGATGTCCTTTGCGTGGTGGATCGTTCTTAATACACACAGGAAACTGTTGAGCATGAAAAATGCAGCAGTGTTGCAGTTCTTGACACACACAAACCGATGCACCTGTCAGCTACTACCATACCCCGTTCAAAGGCATTTCAATATTTTGTCTTGCCCATTCACCCTCTGAATGGCACACACACTCAATTGTCGAGGCTTAAAAAAAATTGTCTTTAACATGCCTCCTCCTCTTCACCGCCACTGAATGAAGTGGATGTGACATCAATAATGTGCCATGGCTTTCACCTGATCAGTCTGTCATGGAAAGAGCAGGTGTTCCTAGTGTTTTTAAACACTCAGTGTATACTTTGCATAGAAACCCAAATAAAAGCATGTAGATAAAAAATGTGTGTGTGTTTGCTAGAATGGTTAAAAATGACAGCTGCATAAGCAACCTCAAAACATAAATGGAAAAACTGAAACCTGTAATACATAGCATACCTTGCAATACAATCTTCTCTTAAAACAGTTATACAATGTGCTCTGCAATAAGATAACCAGAGTTAGATTTCTAATCCAGATAATAAACCATAACAGTTCCTAATACCATGGTGGGCATGCATAATGTTGGATGTATTGGAATATAATGTATGGAGAATGATCAAGAGCCTTTAAGATGATATAAAACGCAGTTGGAAAATGTTTGAGTTTCAAATACTACATGTTCAGTGAATGTGAGTATATTTAGGTGTTTTAAATTAATAACTTTCTAACTAAAAGTGAACACTGCCAAAATCTTGCCAATCCAAAACAGATGTTTTCCATAATGTACATTTCATGCATATACAAAGAACACCATCACAAATAGTGTTTTATGTATTGAGTACCGAAGCAAATAGCTAAGGTGTCTCAGGCAGTATTTGAAGTATCTATACTGAAAAATATATAAATGCAACATGTAACAATTTCAACAATTTTACTGGAGTTACAGTTCACATAAAGAAATCAGTCAATTGAAATTCATTAGGCCCTTTTCTATGGACTTCACATGACTGGGCAGGGTCGCAGCCATGGGTGGGCCTGGGATGGCATAGACCCAACCACTGGGGGGCCAGGCCCAGCAAGTCAGAATTAGTTCCTCCTCACAAAGGGCTTTATTACAGATGGAAATACTCCTCAGTTTCATCAGCTGTCCGGGTGGCTGGTCTCAGACGATCCCGCAGGTGAAAAAGCCGGATGTGGAGGTCCTGGGCTGGCATGGTTACACGTGGTCTGCGGTTGTGAGGCCGTTTGCACGTACTGCCAAATTGTATAAAATTATGTTGGAGGCGGCTTATGGTAGAAAAATGTACATTCAATTCTCTGGCAAAAGCTCTGGTGGATATTCCTGCAGTCAACATGCAATTTGCACACTCCCTCAACTTGAGACATATATGGCACTGTGTTTCCTAACAAAACTGCACATTTTAGAGTGGCCCTTTATTGTCTGCAGCATAAGGTGCACCTGTGTAATGATCATGCTGTTTAGTCAGCTTCTTGATATGCCACACCTGTCAGGTGGATAGATTATCTTGGCAAAGGAGAAATGCTCACTAATAAGAACGTCAATAAATTTGTGCACAAAATTGGAGATTAATACGTTTTTTGTGCATATGGAAAAATGTATTTTATTTCAGCTCATGAAACATGGGAACAACACTTTACATGTCGCATTTATATTTTTGTTCAGTAGTGTAACCTACCAATCAATGTATATCAAGTGCCGTGGAAGGCACAATCCAAAATGTTGTAGTCCAGAAATGAGAGCTTTACCATCTATGCCAAAAGCCTTTGCCGCTGATGGAGACTGTAGGACTGTCATCAACACATGCTTCTCTCTAGGAGCAATTGTGTGCCCAGCTCCATAGGCATATCGAAAGGATCCCACCCTCATCACCAATGTAGCTGATTGATGTAGAGAGACATTTACATGACATTTTTGTCATTTAGCAGACTCTCTTTTCCAGAGCGACTTACAGCAGGAACTATGTGCCTTCCTCAAGGGCATATCAAGAGATTTTTTTTTACCTAGTCAGCTCAGGGATTCAAACCATCAACATTTCAGTTACTAGGCCCAACGCTATTAACTGCAACGCAAACGCATATGTGGTCTCAATGTCTTAATAGGGACGACAGGGCTAGTTCAAACTGAAGGACTTGGTGAATAGATCATGGGAGAGAAAAGTGAGACAGTAATGATGCTCAAACAAGTATGTGTGTCTGTAGTGGGTGTTCCTCAACTCTACGATGCACTAGACTGTAAGACAAAATCCAGAAATTAAAACAGGCAAATGCATATGTGGTACCAATGTTTAAATAGTGACAGCAGGGCTAGTTCAAACTGCAGTAGGATGGTTCTCCTCACATATGAATGAATTAGCCCTTGCTTGGTGAATAGCACTTGGTTGATCTCAGGAATCATGTGAGACAAAAGTGAGACAAGAATAAATCAAATAAATCATCACAACAAAGGAATGCAGTTTGTAAGCTAAATGAACATTCTTACAGTCTGAGGCGAAAGATTGTTGTAGTCTTAAATTATTACTCGGAGTCAGGGCCAGATTAAGAAGTCATAAGCCCTGTGGCTTTGTATTTTGTATAACCCCCCAAATAACAAAGCAAATTAGTATTCAGACCCTTTGCTATGAGACTCAAAATTGAGCTCAGGTGCATCCTGTTTCCATTGATCATCCTTAAGATATTTCTGCAACTTGATTGGAGTGCACCTGTGGTAAATTCAATTGATTGGACAAGATTTGGAAAGGCCCAACCTGCCTATATAAGGTTGACCGTGCATGTCAGAGCCAAAACCAAGCCATGAGGTTGAAGGAATTGTCTGTAAATCCAAATCAAATTTTATTTGTCACCTACACATGGTTAGCAGATGTTAATGCGAGTGTAGCGAAATGCTTGTGCTTCTAGTTCCGACCATGCAGTAATATCTAACAAGTAATCTAACAATTTCACAACTACCTTATACACACAAGTGTAAAGGAATGAATAAGAATATGTACATAAAAATATATGGATGAGCGATGGCCTAACGGCATAGGCAAGATGCAGTAGATGGTATAGAGTACAGTATATACATATGAGATGAGTAATGTTGGGTATTTAAACATTATATAAAGTGGCATTGTTTAAAGTGGCTAGTGATACATTTATTACATCCAATGTTTTATTATTATTATTAGCTTTGATGCACTTGTACTGACCTCGCCTTCTGGATGATAGCGGGGTGAACAGGCAGTGGCTCGGATGGTTGTTGTACTTGATGATCTTTTTGGCCTTCCTGTGACATCGGGTGGTGGAGGTGTCCTGGAGGGCAGGTAGTTTGCCCCCGGTGATGCGTTGTGCAGACCTCACTACCATCTGGAGAGCCTTACGGTTGTGGTCGGGCAGTTGCCGTACCAGGCGGTGATACTGCCCGACAGGATGCTCTCGATTGTGCATCTGTAAAAGTTAGTGAGGGTTTTTGGTGACAAGTCAAATTTCTTCAGCCTCCTGAGGTTGAAGAGGCGCTGCTGCGCCTTCTTCACCACTCTGTCTGTGTGGGTGGACGGTTTCAGTTTGTCCGTGATGTGTACTTTACATTTTTGTATTTTTTTTTATTTAACCAGGTAAGCTAGTTGAGAACATGTTCATATTTACAACTGCGACCTGGCCAAGATAAAGCAAAGCAGTGCGACACAAACAACACAGAGTTACACACGGAATAAACAATAACACAATAGAAAAAAAGAAAGTCTAAATACAGTGTGTGCAAATGGCATGAGGAGGTAAGGCAATAAATAGGCCATAGTAGCAAAGTAATTACAATTTAGCAGATTAACACTGGAGTGATAGATGAGCAGATAATGATGATGATGTGCAAGTAGTGATACTGGTGTGCAAAAGAGCAGAAAAGTAAATAAAAACAATATGGGGATGAGGTAGGTAGATTGGGTGGGCTATTTACAGATGGACTATGTACAGCTGCAGCGATCGGTTTGCTGCTCAGATAGCTGAGGGAAGTTAGTGAGGGAAATATAAGTCCAGCTTCAGTGATTTTTGCAATTCGTTCCAGTCACTGGCAGCAGAGAACTGGAAGGAAAGGCGGCCAAAGGAGGTGTTGGCTTTGGGAATGACCAGTGAGATATACCTGCTGGACTGCGTGCTACGGGTGGGTGTTGTTATCATGACCAGTGAGCTGAGATAAGGCGGAGCTTTACCTAGCATAGACTTATAGATGACCTGGAGCCAGTGAGTCTGGCGACGAATATGTAGCGAGGGCCAGCCGACTAGAGCATACAGGTCGCAGTGGTTGTTGGTAACAAAACGGATGGCACTGTGATAGACTGCATCCAGTTTGCTGACGCCGAGGAACTTAAAATTTTCCACCTTCTCCACTACTGTCCCATCGATGTGGATAGGGGGCTGCTCCCTCTGCTGTTTCCTGAAGTCCACGACCATCTCCTTTGTTTTGTTGACATTGAGTGTGAGGTTATTTTCCTGGCACCACACTCTGAGGGCCCTCACCTCCTCCCTTTAGACCGTCTCGTCGTTGTTGGTAATCAAGCCTACCACTGTAGGGTCGTCTGCAAACTTGATGATTGAGTTGGAGGCGTGCATGGCCACGCAGTCAAGCTCCAAGACAGGATTGTGGCGAGGCATAGATCTGGGGAAGGGTACCAAAACATTCTGCAGTATTGAAGGTCCCCAAGAACATAGTGGCCTCCATCATTCTTAAACGGAAGAAGTTTGGAACCACCAAGACTCCTAGAGCTGGCAGCCGGGCCAAACTGAGCAATCGGGGGAGAAGGGACTTGGTCAGGGTAGTGACCAAGAATCCATGGGTCACTTTGACAGAGATCCAGAGTTCCTCTGTGGAGATGGGAGAACCTCCCAGAAGGACAACCATCTGTGAAGGACCCCCACCAATCAGGCCTTCATGGTAGAGTGGCCAGACGGAAGCCACTCCTCAGTAAAAGGCACATGACAACCCGCTTGGAGTTTGCCAACATGCACCTAAAGAACTCTCAGACCATGAGAAACAAGATTCTCTGGTCTGATGAAACCATAATTGAACTTTTTGGCCTGAATGCCAAGCGTCACGTCTGGAGGAAACCTGGCACCATCCCTACGGTGAAGCATGGTGGTGGTAGCATCATGCTGTGGGGATGTTTTTCAGCGGCAAGGACTGGGAGACTAGTCAGGATCAAGGCAAAGATGAACAGAGCAAAGTACAGAGAGCTCAATGATGATAAGCTGCTCTAGCGTGCTCAGGTCCTCAGACTTGATATTTGAAGCGTCAAATAGTGATATTTGACACTTCAAATAATGATATTTGACTTTTTTGACAGTCAAAGACTAACGGCATTCCATTTCAGGGCACTGAAGCCAACATCCTCTACCAGTGACAATGGCTGGGTAAGGGGTGCGTGACCGGTGCCAGGGAAGTCAGATGCAGGAGAGCAGAACTTGGTAATAGTTTAATAGCAAAACCCACGGCATAAAAAATAAGATATGGGTACAAAAACCATTCGCGCACCAATCAACAAGTGCACAAGCACTTACAATAAACAATCCCACACAAAGACATGGGGGGAACAGAGGGTTAAATACACAACAGGTGATTGAGGGAATTGAAACCAAGTGTGAGGAAAGACAAGACAAAACACATGGAAAATGAAAAGTGGATTGATGATGGCTAGAAGACCGGCGACGCCCGAACAAGGAGAGGACCCGACTTCGGCGGAAGTCGTGACAGGCTGCGTATCAACTGCTATCATTTCTGTAATCAATGCTGTGATTTTCTCACTCCTTCCCTCATTGCACTTCTTTCATGTGAAGAGCCTGTCTAATGTTTGTTGTTGGGGGCCAGCGCTGCTGCCAGTTAGGGTCTGATGGTGCCTCCCTTTCAGATGATTAAGCATTGCACCTGTACTGCCACTGTAGCTCAATTCCACCTCATTCAACAAGTTAAACAATTTAAAGGCAATGCTACCAAATACTAATTGAGTGTATGTAAACTTCTGACCCACTTGGAATGTGATGAAAGAAAAAAAAGCTGAAATAAATTGTTCTCACTACTATTATTCTGACATTTCACATTCTTAAAATAAAGTGGTGATCCTAACTGACCTAAAACAGGGAATTGTTACAAGGATTAAATGTCAGGAATTATGAAAAACTGAGTTTAAATGTATTTGGCTAAGGTGTATGTAAACTTCCGACTTCAACTGTATATATTATAAAAACAGCACACCCAAACTACTTCCCATGGCTATGCTTCAGACACAAAATTCTTACAGACCAGGTGTACACCTGCACGTCTAACCCAATATTGATAACCCACCTAAAAACAAGTCTACTGCTAAATGTCAGCCCCGGTATTCATACAAACCAGGTCTACACCTGTACTTCAGCTCCAACTTAAATACCTATGAAGTCTCCACCTCTGCTTGAACCCAATTAGTCAACTTAACCAGGTCTAAATATGTGCCAAAGCCTGAATGCTCATGAACTGTAAACCAGGTCTACACCTTTGATCAGCTACCTTCCTCCCACCACCTCCTCCAACGTCTCACAGTCACACAATCATTTTTAAGTGACATATCCAATGTGCATTCTCCATGAGCTCCGCTTGACAGAGCTGAGACAGAACTTCAGGTCTGGTGTGTTGTGGATACATAGTAGAGAATATAAGCCTTTAACAGTTGCGTGTATGGTGGAGGTCTACTGTACGATCCTTCTGCCTTAGAAATGAATGGTATAATATGGAACGGTTTATTCATCCGTTCTAACCCAAGATTCTATAAAAAGAATACCCCCCGGGATACTTTAGGGGTATTTGTGTGTTCGTTTAGACTTTGCAACAACAGACGCCACAGCAAAGAAAAAAAGCCCCAGAGCAGACAGTATATTTATTTTCAAAAGCTATTAATATACTTCTATAGACTATCCTATTTGTTAATTGTTCTGAGGTGCATTACTTTTGCATGGTGTCTCCTTCCTCAGGGAAGTCATTGAGAAAAAAATCTTCAAAAACTCAGAAGAAATTCCAAGAAGGCCGCTCTAAAAATAAACATACCGCACTGAATTAACATAGCCCAGAAAGCTGTAACATAACAGTGTTATACAGACTGACTGTCACTGTGTACAGCACCGTTTGTACCAAAGCCTCAAGGTGTTTAGCAATGAATTGCAGGTTGTTGAAGGATTCCCTGGTTTCTATTATGTTCTGTCCTCTGGTTACCCTATTTAGAGGTCTTACCTGACAAAAGGGATAGGAAAATTAATTTGAGACGGGCCATTTTCATGAAGGCGATTACATTAAACGTCTTCCATAGTCCTGCTAGAATTCCATTTGGAGCTAATACAGTAATGATCAAACCTTTTCACTTATGGTTTGCAATAGTTACTAAACACATCTATTTTCCTTTCAGGTTCTAGGATTACAGGCCGCACCAACACAGACACCGGAGAGGTAAGTTCCAAATTATAGTTTTTATTTTAAATTGAAATGACAAGGTGAAATGACTTTTTAAAATGGTACTGGCCAGTACACAAACCACAACAAACAATGTGATAAAATGTTCAGAATGTTCTAGGGTAAATTTCTTCTGCACCACAGAACTCCAATAAATGTGCAGGTTAGTCCAATTATTTGTGCAGTTTTTTTTTAAAGTTCTACAGTTTCACCCTCCTGAACAGACCTCAGGCCTCTGTGCTGGGTTGGTGGGCTGTACCCTCAGAAGGTACAGGCTGTGCCGATCCATCCGTGTGCTTAGTGACATATGGCCACCTCACTGGCAAGAAGCCGCTGTGATTAAGATGAACACCTACAGTGACGTTGGCAGGTCACCACTCATATGCGTCATCCATATTAGCTTCAGATTGCTGGAGTGAGTAGTGATGTCCCCACCCCATGGTCATCCACCCCCTAGGCAACCCTGATCCACCCTCTCCACTTTCATCCAACTCTTCCTTCATTTAGCACTCAGCAGCAACCAACCCCTCATGATCCACCTCCCACTCTCAATAACAATGATCTTTAACTACCTGATGGAAGGAGCTCAGCAGGCCTAATCAATTCATTGTGGATGCTTCAAATAGGCTTGATTTAGATTACCTGGTGCAACTGATGGAATAGTCACAAAAGTGCAAATCCCATCCATCTGGCACTCTAGGTCTGGTGTAGACAGGACACATTCTGTTTTTCTGAAATCAGGATGATGAGCGGCCATTTCCATGGACTCTGATTTCTTTGACAACATTATGAGATTGCTTGAACAACTCATAAATCAATTCAATTTACCTAATAAAGACTTCCTACTCTACTTACAAATAAAGTCACATTTTTCAAAACGTGGAGAGTAGATTGGAAAACAAATTGTAATTTTTAAGTCCAAAAGACACATAGCTAGTCAACTTTATAAATTCTTTAATATTCCCAGATCTTCTGTATGCCCCAGTGTAGCGCTGTACTCGGAGAATGATTTGGGTGTCCACCCTTCTCCTGAAACATGGGAAAATATCTGGAAAAACATGTACAAAGTGTCCAATTCTGTTCGGAATAAAATAATCAATTAAAATTTCTGCGTAGAGTATATCTGACTCCTAGGAAAGTGAAAGTGTCTGGCAAATGTTAGCACTGTAGCGGGGGCAATGGACGACTTATACATTTGATCTGGAAATTACCTAAATTAATCTGATACTCGTCCATGGTATTGAAATCAGTTTCAGCAATTACCGGAATAAACGAGGTGTGTTACAGGTTACAGCTTCCCTCTTATTATCGTATTAACCCCTCGTTTCATGTGTCTCTCCTCAGGTCGATGGTAGCTGGTCCGCTGCAGGACGCTGAGGTACAGGAGGTCCCTCTGCCCCCCCGGACATCGGGAGGGCCCCGGCGTACACAGTCCAGTCCATCTTGGACTCCAGGCACCGGGTAAGGGGCCTGCAGTACATTGTGGACTGGGAGGGGTACGGTCCGGAGGAGAGGTGCTGGGTACCGGTGGAGGACATTTTGGACCCATCGCTGATTCGGGAGTTCCACAGCCTCCATCCGGATCGCCCTGCGCCTCGCCCCCCGGGGCGTCCTCGAGGCCGGCGTCGGCGCGCTGCGGGAGCCGCGCATCAAGGGGGAGGGGGTACTGTCACAACATCGACGGAAGGTGGCGCCCCTCCTCGCCCGGGCGGCGCTCGTCGTCGCCGGCCTACTAGCTACCACCGATCCTCTTTTATTTTCTGTTGGTCAGGTCTAGTTTAGTTGGCACCTGTAAAGTATGAGTTCATTAGTGGGGGAGGGTTATTTAGTTGTTCTGTGTAGGTTTGTTCTTTGTGCTTGATTCATTTTCGTCATGTGTTTGTTCTGAGGTGCTGGTGTTTTTTCCCTCTGCCTGTGGGTTTTGTGGCAGCGTGTTTTGGGCTGCGTCCCTACGCTGCGTGCAGGCTGTTATTTGGGCATTTGTGTTGCTTTGCCCTGCCTTACCTGTTTTCTTGGCAACGTGTGGATTATTTATTAAATTACGTGTGTTCACGGACTTGTGTCTCCTGCGCCTGAATTCGACCCTCCTGCTTCCTTGAGCACATTGACACACTTAGGTTGGTGTCATTAAAACTCGTTTTTCAACCACTCCACAAATTTCTTGTTAACAAACTATAGGTTTGGCAAGTTGGTCAGGGCATCTACTTTGTGCATGACACAAGTAATTTTTTCCATCAATTGTTTACAGACAGATTATTTCACTTATAATTCACTGTATCACAATTCTAGTGAGTCAGAAGTTTACATACACTAAGTTGACTGTGCCTTTAAACACTTGGTTGAACAGTTTGGTTCATCTATGGGAACATTTTCCAAACGCCTGAAGATACCACGTTCATCTGTACAAACAATAGTACGCAAGTAGAAACATCATGGGACCACGTAGCCGACATACCGCTCAGGAAGGAGACGTGTTCTGTATCCTAGAGATGAACATACTTTGGTGTGAAAAGTGCAAATCAATCCCAGAAGAACAGCAAAGGACCTTGTTAAGAGGCTGGAGGAAACAGGTACAAAAGTATCTATATCCACAGTAAAACGAGTCCTATATCGACATAACCTGAAAGGCTGCTCAGCAAGGAAGAAGCCACTCCTCCAAAACCCCCATAAAAAAGCCAGACGACGGTTTGCAACTGCACATGGGGACAAAGATCGTACTTTTTGGAGAAATGTCCTCTGGTCTGTCGAACCAAAACTAGAACTGTTTGGCCATAATGACCATCGTTATGTTTGGAGGAAAAAGGGGGAGGCTTGCAAGCCGAAGAACACCATCCCAACCGTGAAGCACGGGGGAGGCAGCATCATGTTGTGGGGGTGCTTTGCTGCAAAAGGGACTGGTGCACTTCACAAAATAGATGGCATCATGAGGACGGAAAATTATGTGGATATATTGAACATCTCAAGACATCAGTCAGGAAGTTAAAGCTTGGTCGACAATGGGTCTTCCAAATGGACAATGACCCCAAGCATACCTCCAAAGTTGTGGCAAAATGGATTAAGGACAACAAAGTCAAGGTATTGGAGTGGCCATCACAAAGCCCTGACCTCAATCCCATAGAACATTTGTGGGCAGAACTGAAAAAGCGTGTGCGAGCAAGGAGGCCTACAAACCTGACTCAGTTACACCAGCTCTGTCAGGAGGAATGGGCCACAATTCACCCAACTTATTGTGGGAAGCTTATGGAAGGCTACCCGAAAAGTTAGACGCCAAGTTAAACAATTTAAAGGCAATGTTACCAAATACTAATTGAGTGTATGTAAACTTCTAACCCACTGGGAATGTAATGAAAGAAATAAAAGCTGAAATAAATTATTATCTCTGCTATTATTCTGACATTTCACATTATTAAAATAAAGTGGTGATCATAATTGACCTAAGACAGGGATTTTTTTTTTTTTTTGGACTAAATGTCAGTAATTGTGACACTGAGTTTAAATGTATTTGGCTAAGGTGTATCTAAAGTTCCGACTTCAACTGTGTATATATATATATATATATATATATATATATATATATATATACTGCTCAAAAAAATAAAGGGAACACTAAAATAACACTTCCTAGATCTGAATGAATGAAATAGTCTTATTAAATACTTTTTTCTTTACATAGTTGAATGTGCTGACAACAAAATCACACAAAAATAATCAATGGAAATCCAATTTATCAACCCATGGAGGTCTGGATTTGGAGTCACACTCAAAATTAAAGTGGAAAACCACACTACAGGCTGATCCAACTTTGATGTAATGTCCTTAAAACAAGTCAAAATGAGGCTCAGTAGTGTGTGTGGCCTCCACGTGCCTGTATGAGCTCCCTACAACGCCTGGGCATGCTCCTGATGAGGTGGCGGATGGTCTCCTGAGGGATCTCCTCCCAGACCTGGACTAAAGCATCCGCCAACTCCTGGACAGTCTGTGGTGCAACGTGGCGTTGGTGGATGGAGCGAGACATGATGTCCCAGATGTGCTTAATTGGATTCAGGTCTGGGGAACGGGCGGGCCAGTCCATAGCATCAATGCCTTCATCTTGCAGGAACTGCTGACACACTCCAGCCACATGAGGTCTAGCATTGTCTTGCATTAGGAGGAACCCAGGGCCAACCGTACCAGCATATGGTCTCACAAGGGGTCTGAGGATCTCATCTCGGTACCTAATGGCAGTCAGGCTACCTCTGGCGAGCACATGGAGGGCTGTGCGGCCCCCCAAAGAAATGCCGCCCCACACCATGACTGACCCACCGCCCAACCGGTCATGCTGGAGGATGTTGCAGGCAGCAGAACGTTCTCCACGGCGTCTCCAGACTCTGTCACCTCTGTCACATGTGCTCAGTGTGAACCTGCTTTCATCTGTGAAGAGCACAGGGCGCCAGTGGCGAATTTGCCAATCTTGGTGTTCTCTGGCAAATGCCAAACGTCCTGCACGGTGTTGGGCTGTAAGCACAACCCCCACCTGTGGACGTCGGGCCCTCATACCACCCTCATGGAGTCTGTTTCTGACCGTTTGAGCAGACACATGCACATTTGTGGCCTGCTGGAGGTCATTTTGCAGGGCTCTGGCAGTGCTCTTCCTGCTCCTCCTTGCACAACGGCGGAGGTAGCGGTCCTGCTGCTGGGTTGTTGACCTCCTACGGCCTCCTCCACGTCTCCTGATGTACTGGCCTGTCTCCTGGTAGCGCCTCCATGCTCTGGACACTACGCTGACAGACACAGCAAACCTTCTTGCCACAGCTCGCATTGATGTGCCATCCTGGATGAGCTGCACTACCTGAGCCACTTGTGTGGGTTGTAGACTCTGTCTCATGCTACCACTAGAGTGAAAGCACCGCCAGCATTCAAAAGTGACCAAAACATCAGCCAGGAAGCATAGGAACTGAGAAGTGGTCTGTGGTCACCACCTGCAGAACCACTCCTTTATTGGGGGTGTCTTGCTAATTGCCTATAATTTCCACCTGTTGTCTATTCCATTTGCACAACAGCATGTGACATTTATTGTCAATCAGTGTTGCTTCCTAAGTGGACAGTTTGATTTCACAGAAGTGTGATTGACTTGGAGTTACATTGTGTTGTTTAAGTGTTCCCTTTATTTTTTTGAGCATTGTATATACAGTGCCTTCAGAATGTATTCTGACCCCTTGACTTTTTCCGTATTTTGTTATTTTAAAATTGCTTAAAGTTTTAGTTTTTCCTCATCAATCTACACACAATACCCCATAATGACATTTAAACAATAATCACTGTTTACGAGACCTTTTAAGGTGGCAGACGTCTGACATATTTTTGTGAATGAGACCTATTAAAAAAAATAGGTCCCATGTCTGCTTTGCTAATCATTGTAGAAAAACACTATTCAGTTGAAAGAAGGATGGAACACCTGTAAATCATCATCCCCTGCCTAACATAAACAGACGGGGGAGCATACCACCACATTTAAGACAAGTGGGAAAACATATTGATTTAAAGCGGTTCTGTTATAACAGCAAACTGAACGGTTTATCACGCTGATACATTTTTATGTGTGTATGGGCCTTGAACTTAGCCAGGGGTTGAGCCATCTATCTTGGAAAATAAACAGTATTACAAGAAAGCAATTGTTGATGTAATGCTGGCATGATAAAGGGGTTCTCACCAGGACACTGACATTTGAATTTGCTCAGACATATGAATCCCGCCAAGTCCCCTGTAGCTCAGTTAGTAGAGCATGGTGCTTGCAACGCCAGGGTTGTGGGTTCGATTCCCACGGGGGCCAGTATTTAAAAATGTAATAAAATGTATGCACTCTACTGTAAGTTGCTCTGGATAAGAGCGTCTACTAAAATATAACTGACTTAGTACTTTGGTTTCGGAACATACTGTGTAAAGTTTATTGGCTGTTTATTCTTCTAAGGGATACAGGTTACTTCTCTAGCTTTGAGCCCTAAAACTATTGATGTCATTTCTGACCTTTCTAAGCAAGACAAACAATGAAAAATAACATGCTGAATCTTAGAGGAGAGAGAAGGAACATTTTGTCTGAAAGACAACTGGCAATAGTTCAGTATCAATATCATATCAGAAGAAGTATTTGAGCAAACACATTCCTCTTTGTCTACCTGCAATTATTATGAATTATAATTGAAAAAGTAGTAACAAAAATGTGACTATAATCTGCATTGCAATAACATGCAAACACAAAGCCAAGGTGGTGCATTACAATAACGTTCATGAACAAGCCATTGTAAATGCATATAAATGCTTATAAAGGTTTATAAATAATCAAATACGTGTTGGTAATAGTTCATAAATAACAATAATTATCCATGAAAGTTAACATAACGTGTTACAAATGCCAACACATTGAGCCACAGGGGGAAAAAAATCTGGACTCAGTGTCTAACGCTGAGGGTCATTCATTGGCAATGTTTGGCTTTTCTTTGTAGGACCTTCAATCAGAGGCAACGATTGACAGCTGCCTCCAATTGAAGGCCCCAATCCCAATTACCTAAACACAGATCTAAACACCCTAAAACAGACATAGAAATATATAAACATAGAACAATGACCAGAACAATGACCAAACCCTGGAATACATAAATTAATCACCCCTCTACATACACACACACCCCGAACCATATAAAACAAATACCCCCTGCCACGTCCTGACCAAACTATAATAACAAATAACCCCTTTACTGGTCAGGACGTGACAGTAATATTATGCTAAATGAATGTACGTTTATGTAAATCGGTAGCACGAAAATATTTATCATCTTTGTGTGGCTGTTTAGGGAAAGGGGATACCTAGTCAGTTGCACAACTGAAATGTGTCTTCTGCATTTAACCAAACCCCTCTGAATCAAACACGTGCAGGGGGGTTTCCTTAACATCATCGGCGCCCGTCGAACAGTTTTAATTGCCTTGCTCAAGGGTAGAACAGCAGATTTTTCCACCTTGCCAGCTCAGGGATTCGAACACAATGCTCTTAATCGCTAGGCTACCTGCCGCTGCAGCTGTTTCATTCATTGTCTACTATAAATTATTTATTTCCCTTTGATCAGAGATCCACTCCATGGAATTAGTATAAAGCCATTAAACTAGCTAGCTCTCACACAATCGCCTTATTACCAATTGCAAATTTGATATCAACACATTTTTTTCCATTTGTCTCTCTCTTTCCCATTCAGTATTTATCTTCATGCATATCAATGTGTTTCACCACAGAGGGAGTCTAGACTTCAGAGTGAATTATGCAACATAATATTTCTGTCTATATAGTTCAGTGGCCTCATTTTTTAAATCATTTGTTGGCACATTTGTGAGTAAACCATACGTGGGATCATTTCCACGCAAAGTATGAGATTTATCAATATGAATGTTTGCTTGAGAGTGTGTGTACATTTACACACAGTACCAAGTGGTGGAATAAGGGAACTACTTGTCAGAATGCCAAGCGTCAGCTGGAGTGATGTAAAGCTCACCGCCATTCGATTGTGATGAATCACGCTTCACCATCTGGCAGTCCAAATGACGAATCTAGGTTTGGTGGATGCCAGGAGAACGCTACCTGCCCAAATGCATAGTGCCAGCTGTAAAGTTTGGTAACGTTTGGTGGAGGAGGAGGAATAATGGTCTGGGGCTGTTTTTCATGGTTTGGGCTCGGCCCCTTAGTTCCAATGAAGGGAAATCTTAACGCTACAGCATGCAATAACATTATAGACAATTCTGTGCTTCCAACTTTGTGGCAACAGTTTGGGGAAGGCCCTTTCCTGTTTCAGCATGACAATGCCCCTATGCACAAAGCGAGGTCCATACGGAAATGGTTTGTTGAGATCGGTGTTGAAGAACTTGATTGGCCTGCACAGAGCCCTGACCTCAACCCCATCAAAAACCTTTTGGAACACAGACTGCAATCCAGGAATAATCGCCTTAACGTCAGTGCCCTCATCAATATCCCCACTGCAATGTTCCAATATCTAGTGGAAAGCCTTCCCATAAGAGTGGAGACTGTTATAGCAGCAGGGGGGAACAACTCCATATTAATCCCCCATGATATAATCACATAATTTGACCACATCAGTGCATTTGTTACGATAAGAATCCATATATAGTGCCTTCAGAAAGTATTCAGACCCCTTGACTTTTTCCACATTTTGTTATGTTACACCCTTATTCTAAAATGGATGAAATAAATACAAATCCTCAGAAATCTACACACAATACCTCAAATGACAAAGCGAAAACAGGTTTTTAGAAGTTTGCAAATGTATAAAAAAAACAAAAACAGAAATAGCTTATTTACATAGGTATGCAGAGCCTTTACTATGAGATTTGAAATTGTGCTCAAGTGCATCCTGTTTGCATTGATCATCCTTGAGATATTTCTACAACTTGGAGTCCACCAGTGGTAAATTCAATTGATTGGACATGATTTGGAAAGGCACACACCTGTCTATATAAGGTCCCACATTTGACAGTGCATATCAGAGCAAAAAACAAGCCATGAGGTCAAAGGAATTGTCCGTAGTTCTCTGAGACAGCTTCCATCATTCTTAAATGGAAGAAACTGGGCAATCGGGGGAGAAGGGCATTGGTCAGGGTGGTGACCAAGACCAGATGGTTCTTGGTCACCAGAAATCCTCTATGGAGATAGGAGAACCATCTCTGCAGGACTCCACCAATCAGGCCATGTTCTGGAAAAGTCCCAAGATGTGTAACCATAGCAACAGTACATATTAGGCCATAACACAGTTACAGGAATAACCAGTCGTGTCCACACCCCAGACAGGTGCATGTCTAATGGCGTCTAATTACCCAGAGCACATATTGAGAGCACCCATCTTACTAGCTCTTCTGCAATTAATAATTAACACTCATGGTATGGAAAATTCTCAATATTTCCCTACTCTGGGGCTAAAAAGCCCCACACTTTGATATTTACCCCAGTACAAGTGAGAAGGGAAGCACCTCAGCCCCCCCCTTCCCATTCATACGGAGGAGGCAGGACCAAACATATCCCCTCACATTGCTAGAAAGAATTATAAGATCCCTCCTCAAGCCAATTACCCTTCAATATACAGAAAATTATCCTTCAATATACAAAAAAATGTAGTCAGCATGATGAAAATGTCCAAGTTTAAGATCATCTAGTTTGCACCATTTAAACAAACCTCAAACGTTGCAGGTTTAGGTACTATTACTATACCTGTCATGGGGGATTTTCTACACAGTATACAAATGTCCATTCTATGTTTATTTCTGCTGCCCCACTGAGCCCACTTATACCAGCAATTTTTTGTTGTTTTTCAAAATTTTGGTCAATGTCAGATTCTGGGGTAGTTTCTTCATTGTGGCTACCCCAGTTGGTAACAGATTCTCTGCATCAACCCACTTTCTTGTGGTTTTGCCATTCGTCTTCGTACCAGTGCTAGTGGGAGGTGTTTTACAGTTTCTTCTAGGTTTGCCGCTGTTGCTGTCAAGGCCATTCTACCGTTCTTCATTTCCACTGTCTGTTCAGAAGTCGATGGTAGGGAAGTTTCCTCCCCATTCTCCTGTCGTTGTTTCTCCGTCCCCTTGGACAGCACCTCTGTCAGGGGTATCTGCCAGAGTAGGTAAATCATCAGGAGCAACAGGCATGTCACTCCTCCCCATCCCTGGACTCTCTGGATCTTCAGGCGAGTGAATCTGTTTACTATTGGGAGTTGTGTCGTGATCCTTTCTCCTTCTGTTTCCTCCAGGCCCCAGCCTGGTGTATCAGCATCCACTCCTTCCATTCCCTCCAGGCTCCTGCCTGGTGTCCTCTGCTTCCTCATGGCTTGGTAGTCGCTCGTCGATCCCCTCTGGAACTCTGGTACAGTGGTTTAGATGGTACCACGCAGTGCTTCCTTTCACCTGGACGGCTGTTGGTGTTGCTAGAACCACCTTGTAGGGATCCTCTTGCCTTGGGTCGTTCCACGTCCTCCGGAACACTCGGACCTGGTCCCCTGGGATCACCGGACGTGGAACCTCTGGTTCAGGTTTTTGCCTTCTTTCCGTGAGGCTTTCAAACTCAGAGACTTATGGCCTATGTTCTATGATTACACAATACACAATATTTCCATCTCTCATCACACCTCCACGTTCTCCTTCTGGTTACTAAGAGAGTGATAGCACAAGACTTGGAAAGCAACAAAAAACACAAAACATAACAGTATTAACAATGTGATAAGCTATGCATATTTATATATGCACGAAGATCAAAGTCTGAGACCATGACAATTCCCACTCTCTCTTCACCTGACTCTATGCCTCCAGGATACTTTTCTGCTGGACTCCAAAAAATTAAAGGCCCTAAAGAAACTCCTCATGTTTTCACCCAGTCTTCCTCTTTCCGGCCCCAGGTTCCGAGAGGTGTTCCCAAGCCATGTCATTTTCACTTTTTTCCCTATTCCCTTCATTGCCACATCACCTGATAGGCAAGTGCGTATCCCTAATCAATGCTACATCTTCCTGAGGTAACTCGGCACTGTATATGCTCTCACAGTGATGCCTTCAACATGTTGTTTAGAGTACAATCACCCCAACATCTATCCACTTTCATATGATGCATTAACCAATAAAGCAGCTAACTCAACCCAACTATGATGTTAAAGTAGCTCCTAGACCCAACCCATCTGCATGTACAGTTGAAGTCAGAAGTTTACATACACTTATGTTGGACTCATTAAAACTCATTTTTCAACCACTCCACAAATTTCTTGTTAACAAACTATAGTTTTGGCAAGTCGGTTAGGACATCTACTTTGTGTTTGACACAAGTAATTTTTTCAACAATTGTTTACAGACAGATTATTTCACTTATAATTCACTGTATCACAATTCCAGTGGGTCAGAAGTTTACATACACTAAGTTGACTGTGCCTTTAAACAGCTTGGAAAATTCCAGAAAATTATGTCATGGCTTTAGAAGCTTCTGATAGGCTAATTGACATAATTTGAGTCAACTGGAGGTGTACCTGTGGATTTATTTCAAGGCCTGCCTTCAAACTCAGTGCCTCTTTGCTTGACATCATGCGATAATCATGCGAAAATTATATTTTATTTGACACTGTAGTATCCCATGATTGTGTAGTGCTTACTATATAATTGTGTAGAATACGTAAGGGATAATCAAAGAGGGGATATGCGTTCTCTGGAAAATAATGAATGACATGGAAGGTGTGTTCCGTGATGCGCTCGTGGAGTGGAACTAACCTTCCATGAAGTTGCATTATTTTCCAGAGAAAGCATAAAGCCCTGAGTTGTTTAAACCATGGCTATATTTTAACATCTTTGCCTCTATAAACTTGTTAATTTGCAGTTAGAAATGTGTTCAACATCCACTAAAGTATCTAGCAAGTTTATTACATAGCTACAGTTGTTGCTTGGTAACCAAAACAAACAGACTTGCTAGTTTAGCTAACCAAACTATCAGTCCTATTTTGCTATCATGAAAATCGAATATGACAATGCTAATAAGGTTTTCAATTATTTTGCTTTCAAAAACCGCTCAATAGAACATGTAAGAATAAACTATAGCCATTGAATTCTACCGGGCGTTATAGGTAAATAATGAACGCTCTAGAATTTACATATGCCCTGCCTATTTCCCCCGAAATATTAATGTGTGCCACCCATGAGTGAGAAACCTACATGCTAAGTATAGACCATATTGTGTTCCCAACAGGTTCTAGAAATTAAGTTCTGAACTTAGCTGTTCAGACCCTTGTCTGAACAGCTAGGTTATGGACAATTAGCTCTTTTAGTGTATGTCCAGTAGGTTTTCTCATGGAGAAAGCCAAAACAAGATAATAAAACAAATGCAAATCTATAGTGAAAGGCAGAACCACAAATCTTGGTTTGCTTAAAGTAGTATACAGTATGTAGCCATTCATCAACAGCAGCGTATCACCCTGCATACAACTGCTGGCTTACTTCTGAAGCTAAGCAGGGTTGGTCCCTGAATGGGAGACCAGATACTGCTGGAAGTGGTGTTGGAGGGCCAGTAGGAGGCACCCTTTTCTCTGGTCTATAAAAGCTCCACCAGGGCAGTGATTGGGGACATTTCCCTGTGTAGGGTGCTGTATTTTGGATGGGACGTGTCTTGACTCTGTGGTCACTAAACATCCCATGGCCCTTACCAGAATACTGGTAAAAAAAAAGAATCATCCATAGATAATATGTTCTCCATATTATCTATTATCTCCAGCCAACTATTCTATGTTTATCAAGGTATACATGTTTGGCATGACAATACACAAATATAGACAGCAGTTGGCATATACAACAACGTTATGATTGGCTCCCATAAAAGGCTGGTGCTTCAATAATTTGTAAATGTCCTACATTTTTCTTCATTATCGCACAATTATAGAGTGGAATGATCCCTGATGGAAACTGCTTAATGTTTTACAGGGTATGGAAATAGGGAGGTATTTTTTATGAAAAAACAAATAGGCAATTTGCATCTGACTTAGTTGCTATGAAATTGCTGTTATGGGAGAATGAAATCATCAGTTTGGCAGTGCTTTGCATCCTTTTAGCTGAAATGAGGTGATTCTGTATTACTTCATTTATATTAACTAATAGCTGCATGTGCATTTTCATACAGGTGCAGCCCATCAGTTCTCTATCCCCTGTGGCAATTACATGAAGTACAAACTAAATTTGCCTGAGTGCAAATGTCTTGTTTGATTTAAACTAGTGAATTTACACCTGTTCCTCCTCTTCTTCTTGGAAAGGGAAAACCAAAACAATCGAAATGATTGTGTTTGGCTGGAAGTGGTTTCCTTGTTTGTTTGCACCTGCCTCCTCTGTTCTATCTTACCCCGATTATTTTGTTGTTGTTGTTATTTTATTTTACCTTATTGCTGCATTATTGTGGAGCATATTTGGCTCTATATAAATCCTCTATATAAATTATTTGTATTACTACAACTGAACTCACAGCGGAGCAGCCCGGGAGCAGAGCTGTGGTTATGTCCAACTTTATGACATCGGTTGGTTGATGTTAGGTGATGAGAGAATGAGATGATTAATACCCTGTGTGTGTGCAGAGGCCTGCCGTGACCAGTCACAACCTCGTGCACGCGCACACACACACACACACACACACACACACACACACACACACACACACACACACACACACACACACACACACACACACACACACACACACACACACACACACACACACACACATCCCCCCTGCAAAGCCTCCCCACACACATACGTCCCTGAAGGGATGGTGCAGTCTGAAAGGTTAGCTCTTGATTGTCACTAAGACTAATTAAAATAATTGCAATGGCTTTTGGCCCTTCCTAAGCCCACAAGCCAATGCTTTTAATAGTTCTGGAATGGGGGTGATGGTGGGATGAGAGAGGAAACATACCTGCAGGTGACTGGTGCTGCAAGGAGGACAGAACAGGGACACAAGCAAAAGTATTCATACCCCTTGGAATTCTTCACATTTTACTGTGTTACAAAGTGAGATAGAAATTGATTTAATTGTAATTTTGTGTCAACAATTTACACAAAATGTCAAAGTGAAAGATAAAAAAACATTAATAGAATATAAAATATAGTCATTGCATAAGTATTCAGTTCCCTGAGTCAATACATGTTAGAAACACCTTTGGCAGCGATCACAGCTGTCAATATACTTGCGCAAGTCTCTAAGAGCTTTTACGCACCTGGATTGTGCAAAATTAGCCATTATTATTTTAATAATTCTCCAAGCTCTGTCAAGACTTTGGGGATCATGGCTAGACAAAAATGTTCAAGTCTTGGCATAGATTATCAAACAGATTTAAGTCAAAACAATAACTTGGCCACTCAGGAACCTTCACTGTCTACTTGTTAAGCAACTCCAGTGGAGACTTGTTCTGTAGGTTATTGTCCTGCTGAAAGGTGAATTGCTCTCCAAGTGTCTGGTGTAAAGCAGACTGAAGCATGTTTTCCCCTAGGATGTTGCCTGTGTTTAGCTCCATCTAATTTATTTTATCCTGAAAAACTGCCCAGTATTTGCTGATGTCAACCATACCCATACCATGATGCAGCCAACACCATGCTTGAAAACAAAGAGGCAGTTACTCAGTGATGTGTTGTGCTGGATTTGCCCCAAACATAAGGCTTTGCATTCAGGACATAAAGTACATTTATTTGCCACATTTGTATTGCTTTAGTGCCTTGTTGCATGCAATATTGTTTTGGTATTTTGGGATTCTTCTTTTTACTTCATTCCTGTCATGCAGCTCAGCTCAGAATGACAACTGTATATTTGATGTGTCTGGGTGGTTTAATACATAATCCACAGCATAATTATTACATTTACAATGCTTAAAGAGATATTCCATTTCTGATTTGTTAACGTTACCCATTTACCAATCACTGCCCTTCTTCATGAGGCTTTTGAAAAGCCACCTGGTTTTGTTGTTGAATCTGTGCTTGAAATTCAATACTTGACTGAGGGACTTTACATGTGTTGTACGTATTGGGGACAGAGGAAGAGTCAGTCCTTCAAAAGTCATCACAATCCCTATCATGTCAATCCCTACACAGAGTGAGTCCATGTAATTTGTTAAACCCCATTTTACTCCTGAAGTCCTGATCACATTTGTATAAAAACATTTTTTTATTACACTTTGATATTACAGAGTATTTTGAGTAGATTGTTGACATTTCTTTTTAGAATTAAATCAATTCTAATCCCACTTTGTAACACAATAAAAATGTGAAGGGAGGGACACATCCGGCTCACATTATCGGCTCTTAACCAACCAATCTTTATTACACTCAACACTGCCCTTTCACACCTGGACAAAAAGGAACACCTACAGTTGAAGTCAGAAGTTGTGGGAGTTAATGTAAAGAAGCTAGATGCAGCTGCTATGCTGAAGAAAACATAATTGCAGGAAGTAGCAAGGACAATGAGTACATTGACCGGATAGGAAGGTGGGGGCATGTAGTGCAAATACCATCTCTGAGTAGGTTGTGTCATGACGTTGGCCTCTTTGGGTACAGGAAGGACAGTTGACCCCCTCCCCTTTGTACCATCACCCAACCTACCTTCCCCCCAACCCAGGGTTGTAAAAATTCCAAGAGGAGAATCTACTACAACATGTTTCATAGAGAGACAAAGGAAATTCTTCCAACTCATAGAATTGGAGAACCGAGCGACATGTGTGTTCTGGAGAAGATATGGAAGATTGATGAAGACTCCAGCTACGAACTGATCCGCTTGGTACAATTTTGTGATACTCAGAAGAGACAATATAGCCATATTACCCTAAAACGGTCTACATGATAGCCTCAGAGATGAGACTCGAATCCACATGGTTGTATAAAATGTATTAATAAGGTTAAAACTATTTGTAATACATTGAGATGCTATGTACTGATGTTAATGTGATATAATTATATTTCTGTAACCAAGTCTAGCTCAGTCATAGGCACGCCCCCAGGGACACATACAGGACCAGGCGTCATTTGACAAGCCTGTTCTATGGGCACTATAAAACACCCCCTGATTTACATTTCTACAGACCAGGCCTCCACTCCATTGCGAGTTTGGCCCATAGGTTTGACCAGCCAAGTACTCTACTGAAAGTGAACCATACCACGTGGTTAACTTTTAGACTATCGATATCGACAGAATAAGAACAAGTCTTAGATATTAATTATTAGCCTGCAGCTAAGTAAATTATATCATCGAACGCGAAGACCAACCACATCCATTCTATGACGACATTAATGAATGTCACTCTAAAAGATCCATTCTAACCGAGAGAGAGAGAACGCTGACAAACTCTCCATCAGAACAAAACTCTCCAACAAGAATCCCGACGACACATGAGCGTAAATATATATTGATTGCAATTGTTCCCGAATGAGTGAGCCTTCAATTGTCAATTGTTAATATTAATGAACTCTGTGTAACTTCTCAGCTTACCGTTTTATGACCCATTGTCTAACAGACCAGCCATGCTTGTTAGCCAGTAGGGCACAGTCCCCTACCAATCCTTTGTGACGATAGTTACTGTTTGTATGTTTTCTGTTAATTACTTAGTGTAGTAAATAAATGATTTTAAGACAATTGATGTATGGATGATTTTAGTAAAGACTGGGTTCGTGCAGATAACCAAGAATTTACAACTTTCATGATGAGACTGAAAATAATATACGGGTTAATATTGACTGCTATCGATGTAAAATATTACTAAGTATTTTAAGAGTTTATTCAGAAGATAACAGCTCTATAAACGTTCTTCTGTGGTGCCCCGACTTTCTAGTTAATTACATTTACATGATTAGTTAATCAGGTAATATTAATTACAGAGACATAATTTTATAAGTTAGCATGTCATATCACTTAATCCGGCATAGCCAAAGACACGACAGTTGTCATGACAGAGATTGCATTAGCTGAGAACATAATAACATTTCCGCCTTCTAACATACTATTGTCAGGAGGAAACAGGAGAAGAATGGTGGCAAATTGACTGACATGTGAACCATATACAATAAATGTATTTTTGTTGTATAAGCTAGGGGGTTCTGCCACCATTGTAATCCAGACCGGAACAGATGTGTGCGTCATCAGGCCTTAACAAGCAAGAACTAATATGGAGAGATAATGGTGAAGAACGGTCTAGGGAAGCTATTTTCATATAGAGGGAGGGGACTCTATACGTTATGCAAAGACAGAATCCTATAAAGATAGGACTCGGTAATATGAGAATTTAGTCTTTTCATGGAAGGGCTCGGCTCTGTTGCGTGTGTAATAGGGTCCTTCCATGGAAGGGCTCGGCTTTGCTACTCTGTATTAAAGTCTATATTGAATTCACAAGTTCTCGTAAGAGTGTTATATTGTTGAAGCAATATTCCACTACAAAGTTTACATACACCTTAGCCAAATAAATTGACACTCAGTTTTTCACAATTCCTGACATTTATTAATCCGAGTAAAAATTCCCTGTTTTAGGTCAGTTAGGATAACCACTTTATTTTAAGAATGTGAAATGTCAGAATAATAGTAGAGAGAATGATTTATTGCAGCTTTTATTTATTTCATCACATTCCCAGTAGGTCAGAAGTTTACATACACTCAGTTAGTATTTGGTAGCATTGCCTTTACATTTTTTAACTTGGGTCAAACCTTCCGGGTAGCCTTCCACAAGCTTCCCACAATAAGTTGGGTGAATTTTGGCCCATTCCTCCTGACAGAGCTGGTGTAACTGAGTCAGGTTTGTAGGCCTCCTTGCTCACACATGCTTTTTCAGTTCTGCCCACACATTTTCTATAGGATAGAGGTCAAGGCTTTGTGATGGCCACTCCAATACCTTGACTTTGTTGTCCTTAAGCCATTTTGCCACAACTTTGGAAGTATGCTTGGGGTCATTGTCCATTTGGAAGACCCATTTGCGACCAAGCTTTAACTTCCTGACAGATGTCTTGAGATGTTGCTTCAATATATCCACATAATTTTCCTACCTCATGATGCCATCTATGTTGTAAAGTGCACCAGTCCCTCCTATAGCAAATCACCCCCACAACATGATGCTGCCACCCCTGTGCTTCACGGTTGGGATGGTGTTCTTCGACTTGCAAGCCTCCCCCTTTTTCCTCCAAACATAACAATGGTCATTATGGCCAAACAGTTCTATTTTTGGTTCATCAGACCAGAGGTAATTTCTCCAAAAAATACGATCTTTGTCCCCATGTGCAGTTGCAAACCGTAGTCTGGCTTTTTTTTATGGCGGTTTTGGAGCAGTGGCTTCTTCCTTGCTGAGCAGCCTTTCAGGTTATGTCAATATAGGACTCGTTTTACTGTGGATATAGATACCTTTGTACCTATTTCCTCCAGCCTCTTCACAAGGTCCTTTGCTGTTGTTCTGGGATTGATTTGCACTTTTCTCACCAAAGTACGTTCATCTCTAGGAGACAGAATGCGTCTCCTTCCTGAGCGGTATGGTGGCTGCGTGGTGCCATGGTGTTTATACTTGCATAACATTGTTTGTACAGATAAACGTGGTACCTTCAGGTGTTTGGAAATTACTCCCAAGGATGAACCAGACTTGTGGAGGTCTACCATTTTTTTCTGAGGTCTTGGCTGATTTATTTTGGTTTCCCCATGATGTCAAGCAAAGAGTCACTGTGTTTGAAGGCAGGCCTTGAAATACATCCACAGGTACCCCTCCAATTGACTCAAATTAGCCTATCAGAAGCTTCTAAAGCCATGACATAATTTTCTGGAATTTTTCAAGCTGTTTAAAGGCACATTCAACTTAGTGTATGTAAACTTCTGACCCACTGGAATTGTGATACAGTGAAATAATATGTTTGTAAACAATTGTAGGAAAAATTACTTGTGTCATGCACGAAGTAGATTTCATAACCGACTTGCCAAAACTATAGTTTGTTAACAAGAAATTTGTGGAGTGGTTGAAAAACGACTTTTAATAACTCCATCCTGAGTGTATGTAAACTTCTGACTTCAACTGTATGTGAGAATGCTATTCATTGACTACAGCTCAGCGTTCAACACCGTAGTTTCCTCAAAGCTCATCGCTAAGCTAAGGACCCTGGGACTAAACTCCTACCTCTTTAACTTGATCCTGGAATTTCTGACGGCCCGCCCCCAGGTGGTAAGGGTAGGTAACCACATACCCACCACGTTGATCCTCAACATGGGGGCACCTTAGTGGTGCGTGCTCAGTCCCCTGTTCACTCATGAATGCATGGCCAGGCATGACTCCAACACCATCATCATTTTTGCCAATGACAGTGGTAGGCCTGATCAGCAACAACGATGATACAGCCTATAGGGAGGAGGTCAGAGCCTGGCCGTGTGGTGCCAGGACACCAACCTTTCCCTCAACCTGATCAAGACAAAGGAGATGATTGTGGACTACAGGAAAAGGATGACCGAGCATGCCCCCATTCTCATTGACAGGGCTGCTGTGGAGCAGGTTGAGAGCTTCAAGTTCCTTGGTGTTGACATCACTAACAAACTATCCTGGTAGAAATACACTAAGACAGTCGTGAAGAGGGCATGGCAAAGCCTATTCCCCCTCAGGAGACTGAAAAGATTTGGCATGGGTCCTCAGATCCTCAAAAGGTTCAACAGCTGCACCATCGAGAGCATCCTGACTGGTTGCATCACTCCCTGGTATGGCAACTGCTCGGCATCTGACCGCAAGGTACTACAGAGGGTAGTGCGTATGGCCCAGTACATCACTGGGGCCAAGCTTAGTGCCATTCAGGACCTCTATAGCAGGCGGTGTCAGAAGAAGGCCCTAAAAATTGTCAAAGACTCCAGCCACCCTAGTCATGGACTGTTCTCTCTGCTATCGCACAACAAGAGGTACTGGAGTGCCAAGTTTAGGTCCAAAAGGCTTCTTAACCTCTTATGGCTAGGGGGCAGTATTTTCACGGCTGGATAAAAAACGTACCCGATTTAATCTGATTATTAGTCCTGCCCAGAAACTAGAATATGCATATAATTATTAGCTTTGGAGAGAAAACACAGTTTCTGAAACTGTTTGAATGGTGTCTGTGAGTATAACAGAACTCCTATGGCAGGCAAAAACTTGAGATGCTTCTGTTCAGGAAGTACCCTGTTTGAACATTTCTTGCCCTTGTTGATTCTCTCTATCTATTACAAGGGATCTCTGCTGTTACGTGACACTTCCCACGTCTCCAATGAAGTCTCAGAGCCCGGGAAAAACAGGAATGACGTAATTCAAAGCCCTGGCTGAAACAAGGGAGAGCAAAAGCTAAGTGGTCACTCAGTGGACTAAGCCTTACGCTCGCGACCCGCCCCGCCCCCGGCTTTCGGTTTTTCCCTCGGTATACAGACAGGCAGATTCCCGGTCGGAATATTATCGCTTTTCTACGAGATAAATTGCATAAAAATTGGTTTTAAACAGCGGTTGACATGCTTCGAAGTACGGTAATGGAATATTTAGAATTTTTTTGTCAAATTCTACGTCATGCTCGTGGCCGAGATTTAGCGTTGGGATAGTGTCTAGAACGCACGAACAAAACGTCTTGATGGAACATAACGATGGATTATTTGGGACCAAACCTACATTTGTTATTGAAGTAGAAGTCCTGGCAGTGTATTCTGACGAAGAACAAGCAAGGTAAGAACATTTTTCTTATAGGAAATGTGATTTTGGTGAAGGCTAAACTGGTTGGGTGTCTAAATAGCTAGCCTGTGATGGCTGGGCTATGTACTTAGATTATTGCAAAATGTGCTTCATCCGAAAAGCTATTTTAAAATCGGACATATCGAGTGCATAGAGGAGTTCTGTATCTATAATTCTTAAAATAATTGTTATGCTTTTTGTGAACGTTTATCGTGAGTAATTTAGTAAAATCACCGGAAGTGTTCGGTGGGAATGCTAGTTCTGAACGTCACATGCTAATGTAAAAAGCTGGTTTTTGATATAAATATGAACTTGATTGAACAGACATGCATGTATTGTATAACATAATGTCCTAGGTGTGTCATCTGATGAAGATCATAAAAGGTTAGTGCTGCATTTAGCTATGGTTTGGGTTTATGTGACATGATATGCTAGCTTGAAAAATGGGTGTCTGATTATTTCTGGCTGGGTACTCTGCTGACATAATCTAATGTTTTGCTTTCGCTGTAAAGCCTTTTTGAAATCGGACAGTGTGGTTAGATAAAGGAGAGTCTTGTCTTTAAATAGCTGTAAAATAGTCATATGTTTGAAAAATGGAAGTTTTCGGATTTTAGAGGAGTTTGTATTTCGCGCCCCGCCCATCATTGGATATTGGAGCAGACGTTCCGCTAGCGGAACGTGTAGATGTAAGAAGCTACTCTCTCTTTATTATCTATGCATAGTCACTTTAACTCTACCTACATTTACACTACTGTTCAAAGGTTTGGGGTCACTTAGAAATATCCATGTTTTTGAAAGAAAATAAAGATTTTGTCAATTAAAATAACATCAAATTGATCAGAAATACAGTGTTGTCACGTCCTGACCAGCAGATGGAGCTATTGTTTTAGTTTTGGGGTCAGGACGTGGCAGTTTTGTGTATGGGAATGTTTGTATTGTTGATTGGGACTTCCAATTGAAGGCAGGTGTATTGAGTTGCCTTTGATTGGAAGTCCTATATAGGTGTGTGTGTTTTTCTTTGGGGTTGTGGGTGGTTGTTTTTGCACTGCGTTTGTAGAGCCTGTAAAACTGTTGCTGCTGTCTTGTTAATTGTTTTTCACCGTGGATGCTTTACTCTTTTTTTGAATTAAACTATGAGTATCCACATACCTGCTGCGCCTTGGTCCATTTCTGAAGACAGCCGTTACAAGTGTTGACATTGTTAATGTTGTAAATGACCATTGTAGCTGGAAACGGGTGATTTTTAATGGAATATCTACATAGGCGTACAGAGGCCCATTATTAGCAATCATCACTCCTGTGTTCCAATGGCACGTTATGTTAGATAATCCAAGTTTATAATTTGAACCCTTGTGTTGTTTTAAGGGTGAAAAATAACCCGCCACAACTTTTAACATCAGAGAGAACCCCCTAAATTATATTTTTTCAACACATGAACTGTGGTGGAAATTTGATGACTTTTCCTAGACTGACCCCAACATTAGAAAAAGTGAAACATCGCCTTTGTTCATATTTCCAAGAAAGCTGTACACCACCAGAGTATAAAGATTGTTTTAGGGTCATTTTTTACCAGGCTGTTTAAAATCATTTATACACCACAAAAACAACAAAGACACACAAAATGAGAAATTGAGATTGTGTGTGCTACTGATTGAACTCAGCCAACAGTTCCTGAAGATGAAGATCACCATGGTTGGCACAGTTAGAAAGAACAAGCCTGAGCTCCCCCGGCACTCCTCGCAACAAGGGGGTGAGAGGCCTTCTCCTCAAAGTTTGCCTTCACCCCCACCACCACTCTAGTTTCTTACCTCCCAAAGAGGAACAAGAATGTGGTCCTCCTGAGCACACTGCACAAAACTGCTGAGATCAGTGATCGTGAGGACAGGAAGCCAGCCATCATCCTGGACTACAACCACAACAAAGGAGGCGTGGACAACCTGGACAAGGTGATTGGAACTTACAGCTGCAGGAGGATGACTGCCTGCTGGCCACTGGTCATCTTCCATAACATCATTGATGTGTCCTCATACAATGCCTTCATGATATGGAACAAGATCAACCCTACCTAGATGCCTGATAAGCAGAACAAGAGGAGGGTGTTCCTGGAGCAGCTGGGAAAGGCACTTGTAACCTCACACATTCAAAGAAGGGAGCGCCTCCCCCGCACAGCAGCCTCTGCACCGCTTGTGAAAGCTGTTCAGGGGGCTGAATCTTGTCCTGATCCACCTGAGGCTGCAGCTGGGGCATGTAAGAGGAGGAGATGCCAATTCTACCCCCCAAAGAATGACTGTAAATCAAATACTATGTGTCGCGCGTGAGAAATATATCTGCAAACTCCATGCACACACACTTGCATACTGTCCTACATGTGCTAATTAGAGTTGATTGATTTATGTTTTTGTTTTGTATCTATTATCTTATTTTATTCTTATTTATTGTTGTTGTTTATACACCTTGTGGGTGGTGGCAATGGTTAAAAAATGGGAGAAGACTAGTATTTTGTTGTTGAATTCCTCATTGTACAGTTTATAAGAATATATCACTATGTTGCCAAAACAGTTCAAGACTGTTATTGTTTCCCTTCAATAAAATGCATTCAAAATTACTTTCTGCACATTTCTGCTATATTCTTAGGCTATACAAGTGCTATCTCTTGTAAAAAATTATGTTTACACCTGTGCAGTACCTTTATCAATAATAATAATGAACCTATACTTTAGTAAAAAAAACAATGATGACTGGTTGTTGTAATAAAAATGAGTGGTGTCCACTGATTAAATGCAGTCTCTGCATTGTGAAGAGGGAAAACCCAGATATTCACAAAGTTTGTGATGAACAACAGATTGTTTCTTCATGCAATATAGATTTGAGGTTTAAAATTAAATTAAGCTGCTTAATTGTAGGGGTTTAGTGAAGGCAGGTCATTTTTTACCCTTAGGACAAGGGGATTATACAGAATGTTAAGACTACACAAGGGTTAAAAGGCTACTTGATCATTAGAAAACCCTTTTGTTAGCACAGCTGAAAACTGCTGTCCTGATTAAAGAAGCAATAAAACTGACCGTCTTTAGACTAGTTGAGTATCTGGAGCATCAGCATTTGTTGGTTCAATTAAAGGCTCAAAATGGCCAAAAACAAAGAACTTTCTTCTGAAACTCATCAGTCTATTCTTGTTCTGAGAAATGAACGCTATTCAATGAGAGAAATTGCCAAGAAACTGAAGATCTGGTACAATGCTGTGTACTACTCTCTTCATAGAACAGCGCAAACTGGCTCTAACCAGGATAGAAAGAGGAGTGGGAGGCCCCGGTGCACAACTGAGCAAGAGGTCAAATACCTTAGAGTGTCTAGTCTGAGAAACAGACGCTTCACAAGTCCTCAACTGGCAGCTTCATTAAATAGTACCTGCAAAACACCAGTCTCAACGTCAACAGTGAAGAGGCGACTCTGGGATGCTGGCCGGGATGCTGTATTTGGCGCATGTGACACATAACATTTGCTTTAATCATCTTCTCATCATTCAAGACTAAGTTGAAATTGTGTGCATTTTGGACATATAATGCACAATGTCTCAGAAAACACTGTCTGGGTTGTGAATACTTAATATAGAAAACAGTCGGGCCCGCAACCTAGGCCTACAGGCAGTGGTAAAAGTCAACGCGGTCGCATACTGTAATTACTGTAGCCCTCTACCTAGAAAAAAAGAGTGACAAGCACAGACAAACTTTTTTCTAAGAGAAAGAAAGAGAAAAAGAGACACAGACACAGAGAGAAAGGCAGTAAGGAATACTTCAGGAGAATTGTTAGAATATTTGATGTTTAATTTTTATAAAAAGTTCATAAATAGCAGCTAAATAGCAGCTTAATACTGTACAGTATTTACTGTAGCTTTAGATAGTAGGCTACACTGCATAATGAAACGATTCCTAGTAAGCTAGTGTTTTTAGGGTGGACTGACTGTATTTTTTGGCATTAATACACTGGTTTGATGAGCCACAACTTTCTATCCAAGCTGGGAGAGAGCAAGAGGATTTCTTATGTCATGCATGTTCAGGTATGCTGTACAGTATATAAAAAAAATATTACATTTGTAGCTGATTAGTATGCTGTTTCATTGAAAATAATTTTTTACAATCTGCATTGTTTGAAGTAATTACATTACTGCCGCCAAGCAGCAGTCTAAATGTCCGCATTGACACCGTGTATAGCTTCGTGAAATGTTAGGCTTAACATGAGAATGACGACCAAATAGGCCTACCAATAAACCTGTATCCATTAGCTAAAGCAAAGGTATAGGCTATATGCCCTGTCACCACAGAAAGCCTATCATCGATTCGATAGGCAGCCACATAGACATTTCGCAATCTCAGCATAATGGACAGCGATCAGTAGTCTATACTTTGTAAGTGGCTGTCTGGCTGAGACATTAGATTTACAATTTTAGGGGGGAGGTGAACTCTGACCATGCGGGTATCCAGAAAAACTGCGTTATGCCAGTGTGTCATGAACTCATTTGCAGAGATGTCAAGAATATCAATCAATGCCATTTATTCTCTATTACAAATAAGAGGGCTAGAGCAACAGCTGCTGTAATGTAGAAATGTAGCCTACTGTAGCTAGAAAATGAACACTGATTCCTTTGTTTATTTTCCACCCTGTTATTTGTCATCCATTACTCTATACAGTCCTGTACTGTATACCAATACCTTCCATTACATCCATATACTTCTGCACTGTATATTGGAAGAAAGCGTAAGACGATGAAAATGAAAAGGATTTGAAGTGCTATTGTCAAAAATGATGTGTCTTTTATGCATTTGAATTACGTGTTTATACATTTTAACAGCTTTGTGCTCATTCATTCGTTCTTGTAAGTTAACTAGAAGAAAGAAAACACAATCCCTGTGTGTGTCTTTCATTTGTTTTGACAGGCAATTTGCCATAAGCGCTCATTCATTTTGTTTGAACTTTTTACTGTTTCTAAGCATTTTATATTCTTTGAGGAACACAAAAGTTACAATCAGTTCTCATAGTTATTAATACATATCCCAACAGCCTATACCCACCTTTGCTGATAGTTTTCAAAAACACTGCTTAGTTTAACTTTGAGTTTACATAAGTGCACACACACACACAAGGACAAATTTCATAGCTATTGGTAATATTTAAAATTAAATTGCAAATTTGAATAAAACATGGGGCTGCCGGTGCCTTCATGGTTTGGACCAGAGGTATATGAACAGTGTAGGGTTGCATCCCATATGGCACCCTATTTCCTATATAGAGCCTGATGGCCCCTGGTCAAAAGTGGTGCAGTATATATGGAATAGGATGCAATTTGGGACACAAACTAGGTGATAACAGTCCAGAGTGGAGAAGTGGAAGCAGACCCAGAACCAGAAATACCACACACTGTGAATGGACCTTTGAAGTCAAACCAGCGCTTAGTTCAGATAAGGTGGGTCTTGTGATCATTCCACTTCCTGTGCCCATGAATGAACATACACCCTTAATAATGACATAGGTTCACAGCTCTCACTCTTGCCTGGGGTAAGGGATGAAAGCAAGGCCTTTGAACCTAGGTGGCACTAACCTCACAACACAGTGGTACAATTCGGTCCAACTTCAGTACCTGAGAATGTAAATTAAATTAACTATTTTGTTTTTTTGTTCAGGGTTTGAGGTATCTTTGGAATCACCAATGATGCACCATTCTCTGACGTAACTTTGGTATTATTGTGTTAGCTGACAAGCTAGTGCATTAGTCAGATGGCTAGCTAGCCATACTATAAAGTGATAAGGTTTAGCTAGCCAGCGTGATCTGCCTATCATAGTAGAATATAGCACATCTACTGTACTGCCACTGGACCCACTGGAAACCTTAGTTAATGGCCACAACACCAAGAAATGTATGATGTGGTAGCAGGCAGCCTCAGAATTAGCTGAATTCTACGAGTGGCCGCCTAAAGTCAACTTACATTCTGAAATGTTTGCAGTAGCCTAATCCCTTTAGAATCAGGTCTTCAGGGAAGATTACATGCATCGTCTCTCAGAGATCAAAGTAGAGGATCAAAAAACTGAACCTAGAGAAAAGAGATAGACATCAAAGAGGAAATATGGTGTGAATCATATTAAGCAGCTGATGTCTCTAAATGTCTCTAATTTGCTGTTTAATTTAGCTGTCATTTAGCTGTAATTAGCAGAGAAGGACTCAGCTGCTGCTGAACTTTCAGCCCACGGAAAGAGATAGGGGTTAATTTGCATGGGTAATCCCTTTTTAAATGATGCTCAACTAATGGGCAGCTAGATCACTTCTGTTGAAGCAGTGATGATGAGCAAACAACTGTTTTCCTTCCTGATGCTAGCTTTGTAACCACCAGTATAATACATCTGACAGTACTGAAATGAAAAGCTTAGTGCAGTGATGGACAGTGTGCAGGCAGAACATCCCCCATAAATAAGTGGAATTGAGATGACAGTAGTTTAGGCAGGGACAAAGACCATTTTGGATAGGTAGTAATTGGGGGGGACATAGGTGACACCAGGAGACCGAGCAGTTGTGTTTCAGCACACGGTCATCTTCCTCTGACTGTCCCTGTTGGATATTTCAGGACATAATAGTCCAAGAAAAACGCACATCAATTGTCAGGAGGTGGGCCAAAGAAAACTTGTAGAAAGAAAATAGGGCCTGCAAACACAACTGCTACACCACATAACTTTAACTAGGCTAGCTAGGCCTACATGTTTCGATCGAAAGTGGATCTTGGTCAGGTGGTCTGTAGTGGATATCTTAGAATGAAGTAGTAATAATGAACATGTTCCAGATCACCTCAATAGCATAGACATAGATGTACTGTGACTAAAAAAGCATTGATCCTTAAATCATTCTCTTTTCAGGAAACTGTGCTGCACTGAACCTATTCACTTCAACATGCTGCAGGCACATACTGTACCTGTGCTACATACTGTACCGTACTTTGCTTTACTTGTGCATACCCTTCTATGATCTGAAAATCAAAGGAAAAACAAATGAATACAGCAGAAATGAGAGAAATTGTATAAATTACCTAAATTAATTCCAAATGGAATAGCTGTAAAAGTTGATAGGCCTACAGTAACTATGAATGGTTGTCACCGTAAAAGACAAAAAAATTACAACAGCAGCAGGTAAAAACACAGTGGTGCATGAAACAACTCATTACATTTCAGTGGGTAATGGAGATGAGAAGTGTTCATGGGCTAGGTCTCAGGTGTTGCTTCCCCTGGAGCTACCACCACACATCTTAGCCTGCTCTGCCTCGATCCTGGGGAGTGTTACATATGCATTAGTGTTGACAGTTGGTGCCTCGCTCCTCAACAAGGAACTTTTTCGACCCTGTCATGAACCATATCCTTTAAATTAGGAATCAATGATAAGAGACAGTAGGAACGTGTCACAAGACCATGCTCCCATTTGTGACTATTCCATTAAAACTCATCCAATCCCTTTACGTGGAATAATCTCTACAAAAACAAGACAGAGATATTTATTTAGATAGTAAGAGAGTACAAAGTTAACTTAGCATGTCAGAGGACCATGTTGTCGTTTGTGACCAACTACTGATCCCTAATGGTTGGGTTTAAAGTGGAATAATCTCTACATATGTTGGAGTTGAAAGTGCAAAGTTAATATTAACATTGTCAATGGATAATGACATTACCATTGAGACGGACAGTCAGAGGTACATTAGTGAAGCAAACATGGGCCTAATAAGTTATAAAACATGTCAGGCAAAGACTCAAAGATTGAGCCCAAGCAGTTACAATATTTACATTAGTATGTTAAGTTCCCTCTACATTAGTATCTTCTCTACATCTATATTAACATGTTATGTTAATTATGCTCTTCCATTTCTAACTCATCTGCCATCTCGTATTCCCCTATCCCAGTGCTGATCATGAATAAGTAATTACAGTGCCTTCAGAAAGTATTCACACCCCTTGACTTTTTCCACATTTTGTTGTGTTACAGCCTGCATTTAAAATGGATTACATTTAGATTTTGTGTCACTGATCTACACGCAATACCCCATAATGTCAAAGTAGAATTATGTTTTTAGAATGTTTACAAATTCATTAAAAATGAAAGCTGAAATGAGTCAATAATTATTCAACCCCTTTGCTATGGCAAGCCGAAGTATCTTCAGGAGTAAAGATGTGCTTAACAAGTCAGATAATAAGTTGCATGGACTAACTGTGTGCAATAATGGTGTTTATGATTTTTGAATGACTACGCCATCTCTGTACCCCACACATACAATTATCTGTAAAGTCCCTCAGTCGAGCAGTGAATTTCAAGCACAGATTCAACAACAAAGACCAGGGAGGTTTTCCAAAGAAGGGCACCTATTGGTAGATAGGTAAAATAAAATAAAAATCAAACACTGAATATCCCTTTGAGTATGGTTAAGTTATTAATTACACTTTGGATGGTGTATCAATACTGTTATGCCCTAATCTGTTTCACCTGTCTTTGTGATTGTCTCCACCCACTTCCAGGTGTCACCTGTTTTCCCCATTATTCCCAGGGTATTTATTCCTGTGTTCTCTGTTTGCCTGTTGCCAGTTCGTCTTGTCCTGTCAAGTCAACTAGTGTGCTTTTTCCGTGCTCCTGCTTTTTCCAAGTCTCTGTTTCTCTTGTCCTCCCGGTTCTGACCTTTGCCTGCCCTGGCCTTCTAGGTAGCGTTGCAAATAAAAATAAAATATTAAGATAGGCAAAACAACACAGACACTAGACAGAGGAACTCTGCCTAGGAGTTCAGCATCCCAGAGTTGCCTCTTCACTGTTGACGTTGAGACTGGTGTTTTGCGGGTACTATTTAATGAAGCTGCCAGTTGAGGACTTGCGAGGCGTCTGTTTCTCAAACTAGACACTCTAATGGTCTTGTCCTCTTGCTCAGGTTAGAGCCAGTTTGCGCTGTCCTGTGAAGGGAGTAGTACACAGCGTTGTACGATATCTTCCGTTTCTTGGCAATTTCTCGCATGGAATATCCTTAATTTCTCAGAACAAGAATAGACTGATGAGTTTCAGAAGAAAGTTCTTTGTATCTGGCCATTTTGAGCCTGTAATCAAACACACAAATGCTGATGCTCCAGATACTAAACTAGTCTAAACAAGGCTTCTTTAATTAGGACAGCAGTTTTCAGCTGTGATAACATAATTGCAAAAGGGTTTTCTAATGATCAATTTGCCTTTTAAAATGATAAACTTGGATTAGCTAACACAACGTGCCATTGGAACACAGGAGTGATGGTCGCTGATAATGGGCGTCTGTACTCCTATGTAGATATTCCATAAAAATGTGCCGTTTCCAGCTACAATAGTCATTTACAACATTAACAATGTCTGCACTGTATTTCGGATCAATTTCATGTTACTTTAATGGACAAAAAATTTGCTTTTCTTTCAAAAACAAGGACATTAAGTGACCCCAAATGTTTGAAAGGTAGTGTAAACCTTAGTGAATAAACAAACCCAAAAATATATGAATAAGCGATCCTGTTTCTATATAACTTTTCATTAGCTAACAAAATGGTTTATGTTCTACGGGTGCAATATACCTAATTCATAATAGTCACGTCCTGGCCAGTATAAGGGTTAATTGTTATTGTAGTTTGGTCAGGACGTGGCAGAGGGTATTTGTTTTATGTGGTTCAGGGTGGTGTTTTTGTAGTAAGGGCATTTGATTTAGTATTCCGGGGGTTTTTGGGCACTGTTTGAGATTCATGTATTCTATGTTTAGTCTAGGTAGTCTGTTTCTATGTTGAGTTAATTGGGGTGGACTTCCAATTGAAGGCAGCTGTGTGGTGTTGCCTTTGATTGGAAGTCCTATATTAGTTGGGTGTGTTTGTCTGTGTGTTTGTGGGAGATTGTTCTGTGTTTAGCCTTGTTCTGTGCCAGACTGTTTGTTGATCGTTCGTTCTCTTTTTTGTTATTTTTGGTGTTCATTTTGGAATTTATTAAAAGTCAAGATGAGCATACACATACCTGCGGCATTTTGGTCCTCCTTAACCCACGACAACCGTGACAATAATCAATGTTTAACATCCATGTGTGTGTTGTTGGCACGTACTCTTTGTTATGCCAAAGTAATCTAATCACATACTGCAATCACAAAATCATGCAATGATCATGTGATGACTGTTAACAGTGGGGTTTGCTTACGTAAAAGTATTTTCATGCTAGTCTGTGACGTCTATACTGTGATGGCAATTCTCACACTCCTATGGTGGAAATTACAAGCCTATGTTATAATACTTTTATTACATCAAATGGTTGTTTTATGCAACAGAATAGAGGGTTCTTATAACTCTCTATTGTGTCTGTGTGAACTGAAAGTGGGCCTCTGGGAGATAACACTGACAGGTGATTTACAATGTCTTTTGGATACCGCATTCCAGAGCATAATGTTTCGAATGAGTTAACGTTTCTGTTCTATACGGTACTAGGGAGACATGGCTCCAGTTTGGATTTGATGGGCCAGACACTGGTCTGACACAGCAGATACTGTCTGCTGTGAATTATAAGTATCTTTCATACAAATCTCAACCTTGTGACCCATTCCATACATCTGTTGTGTGGAATGGGAGAATGGACTTTGCAATAAAATGCTGTGGCTCAAACCAGCTTGTTGAGTTCTCAGTGATCACCTCCAGGGGTGGTTATTGACCAGCTGCATTACTGCAGTAATTAAATAATAAAGTTTGATTGTTTTGAAGAAATCTTAAAAGTCTCTCCTTTTGATTACAATAATTCCTCCATACCCCTCTTGTAAAGCTGATTGCCAACTCTCATACAGCTACCGTAGGGGATTGCTGATCAGCTAGTAGGCTGCTATGGAGTTGTTCAATTACATGGATGCTAAATTCCTTGGCTGATTGAATAGCTGATATCTCTGCCTGTAGAAATCAAATTCTGTACACTTATTTTCTAGTCATACTGTCACGGGTGTCGTAGGGTGTAGACCAAAACGCAGCGGGACTATGTACACTCATCTTCTTTTATTTAGGACAAAGAAGGAAAACCAAAACAAACACGTATACAAAAACACAACGACGATTAACAGTCCTGTAAGGCATGAAGCTATACACGGAAACAATCTCCCACAAAATCCCATGACAAACACACTCCTAAATATAGGACCTTCAATCAGAGACAACGATAGACAGCTGCCTCCAATTGAAGGCCCCAATCCCCATTACCAAAACATAGAAATACAAACACCTCGACAGAACATAGAAATAAACTAACATAGAACGATAACCAAAACCCTGGACTAATAAATCAAATACCCCTCTACATACATAACCACCCCGAACCATATAAACCAAATACCCCCTCTACATGAACACATACACAAACACACCCTGAACCACATAAAACAAATACCCCCTGCCACGTCCTGACCAAACTATAAGAACAAATAACCCCTTTACTGGTCAGGACGTGACACATACACGTTATTCCTAATCATTCCAAATCAGCAAACTGCGAGAAAAAAAACACACAAAAAAACAACTGTAAACATGTCTTACCTCATGAATGATGCACGGTCCCCCTTGGGGTAATCAGTGTAATTTTGTAAAAATCAGGGCAGTGGTCTCTGAGATATCGAGTGGGTTAGCTAGACTAATATCCCTGAGCACGTTTGCCAAATTTCAGCACTCTGAGTCAAACAAATCAAGAGATATAAACAGCGCAGCGCAACCAAGTGGCTGGTATGAATGTTCTTGAATATATTGAGTCTTGACGGTGTTTGCAACATGTGTACCAAATTGTGTTACACTACGAATATACTTGACTGATTTATATGCAGACCATGCCCATGTGAATGTTTATTGGTCAATAGTGGCCATTTCATTTGAGGTACTAGACTGGAAAATATTGCGTTGAGCAACCTTTGTCCATAGATGCCACATATCAAGTTTGTGCAGATTGTTCATTTGGCACCAGAAGAGTCACGTTTTAAGTGTTTTTCACAAAATTCAAAATGCTGGAAAATCCATCATGGCTAACCTTATGGGTCCCTGAGGCAAATTTGTGCCCGATCTCTGTGGCAAGCCACATCATTCACCCATGTTTCATCAAAATCGGGCGAGTCCTGTCTGAGATATTGCGTGTGAATAATGTACGAACGAACGTACGGACAGAGACAGATCCACAGTCCCCTCCCCGATTTCATTGTGGACAATACAAAATTAAATTACATAGACAACCAGCAGTGTATATGTCAAGACTAACAGTACCACATACTGTATATCTACTGCACAAAAATATAAACGCAACATGCAACAATTTCAATGATTTTACTGAGTTACAGTTCATATAAGGAAATCAATTAATTGAAATAAATAAACCCTCCCAGCTCTGGTGGACATTCCTTCAGTCAGCATGCCAATTGCACACTCCCTCAAAACTTGAGACATCTGTGTGATAAAACTGCACAAGTGGCCTTTTACTGTCCCCAGAAAAAAGTGCACTTGTGTAATGACCATGCTGTTTAATTAGCTTCTTGATATGCCACACCTGTCAGGTGGATGGATAATCTTGGCAAAGGAGAAATGCTCACTAAAAGGGATGTAAACAAATTTGTGCACAACATTTGAGAGAATTAAGCTTTTTGTGTGTAGGGAACATTTCTTGGATTTTTTTTCAGCTCATGAAACATGGGACCAACACTTTACATGTTGCGTTTATATTTTTGTGAAGTGTATTAGTTAAATTCTGAAGAGGAAACTATGTGTAGCAGTGGAATTAACAGCTTAAATGAACTGCAGGAAATCTGTGCAGTGTCACCAGGAACACATGCCATTCCTGGGGATGGAGAGATGGATGGACGGACGGACGGACAGACGGGTGAATAGAGGGATGGATGTAATGATGTGACCTGTGTCTTACCAGCCTGTGAGTTACTATGGGTAAGACAGAGAGAAAGAAAGAAATAGAGAGACAGAAACACTGCAGCAGAGACAATAGCAGGGAGAATATCCAGCGTTGAAGCCACCGCTACACATCAGAGTTTTTTTTAAAGAAAGAAAACAGAGGATGAAGAATGAGATAGAAAGAACTGACGGAAAATAACAAAAATCAAAGAAGAGAGTAGTTTGGCTTGACGCCCAGCGAACGGGTGGTATTTCCTTGACATTTACCGCCTAATGATGAGGAAACTCCAATAACATGCACCATTCCAGCAGTGCTGTGCTGTGACTGTCACAGAGATAACCCCGTAAAAAAAGATCAGTCAAGCCTCAGTCTCATTGATGTACTGCACTTTGTAATAATCATGTCAAGTGCCACTCAAGAGTACATAGTACATACATTCAGTGAGAAAAATAGATCATAAGCATCTCCAAAGTCTCTGACGATATTAAGTCGATATAAAGTCGAGAGGCACCTCACTTTTGTGTGCCTATGTTCAACACACTGAATGCACTGTAACAAAGGTACTGCACTTGCTTGATTGCATTGATGATTCCAAGAAAACAAATACTTTTTGAACCCATGAGATCTGGTCCAGATTGGTCTTGCTGCATCCATTGGCTGTTGTCATGTAAAGGTCAGAGAGTGTGACTGGGTCTTAGGGAAGCATTGTGGAAATCAAAGAGATCACTGGGACTTTTGAAGTTGTTTGATTGACCCGTTCTTGTCTTTCTTAACCTGTTGTGGTATAGGGGGCAGTATTTTCACGGCCAGATAAAAAACGTACCCGATTTAATCTGGTTACTACTCCTGCCCAGAAACTAGAATATGCAAATAATTAGTAGATTTGGATTGGAAACACTCTAAAGTTTCTAAAACTGTTTGAATGGTGTCTGTGAGTATAACAGAACTCATATGGCAGGCCAAAACCTGAGAAGATTCCATGCAGGAAGTGCCCTGTCTGACAATTTGTTGTCCTTCTGTTGCATCTCTATCAAAATTACAGCATCTGTACTGTAACATGACACTTTCTAAGGCTTCCAATTGGCTCTCTAAAGCCGCCAGAAAGTGGAATGGGGTGTCTGCTGTCTCTGGGCAAAGTACAGCAGCAGAGTTTGTAAGTGGTCAGCCTGGGGACAGTGAGACTGGAGATGCGCGTTCACGAGAATTCTCCATTTTTTTCTTTCAGTCTTTGAATGAATACAACGTTGCCCGGTTGGAATATTATCGCTATTTTACGAGAAAAGTAGCATAAAAATGTATTTTAAACAGCGTTTGACATGCTTCTAAGTACGGTAATGGAATTTGTAGAAATTTCTTGTCATGAAATGCGCTCGCGCGTCACCGTTTGGATAGTTACCTGAACGCATGAACAAAACGGCAGTATTTGGATATAACTATGGATTATTTGGAACCAAAACAACATTTGTTGTTGAAGTAGAAGTCCTGGGAGAGCATTCTGATGAAGAACAGCAAAGGTAATCCAATTTTCCTAATAGTAATTCTGAGTTTAGGTGACCCCGAAGTTGGTGGATGTCAAAATAGCTAGCCTTGATGGCCGAGCTATGTACTCAGAATATTGCAAAATGTGCTTTCGCCGAAAAGCTATTTTAAAATTGGACATAGCGATTGCATAAAGGAGTTCTGTATTTTGTCAACGTTTATTGTGAGTAATTTAGTAAAATCACCGGAAGTTTTCGGTGGGTATGCTAGTTCTGAACATCACATGCTAATGTTAAAAGCTGGTTTTTGATATAAATATGAACTTGATTGAACAAAACATGCATGTATTGTATAACATAATGTCCTAGGAGTGTCATCTGATGAAGATCATCAAAGGTTAGTGCTGCATTTAGCTGTGTTTGTGATGCATGCTAGTTGCTTGGAAATGGCTGTGTGGTTTTTTGTGTCTATGTACTCTCCTAACATAATCTAATGTTTTGCTTTCGCTGTAAAGCCTTTTGGAAATCGAACAACGTGGTTCGATTCAGGAGAAGTGTATCTATAAAATGGTGTAAAATAGTCCTATGTTTGAGAACATTGAATTATGACATTTTGTGGTTTTAAATTTGGCGCTCTGATTTGTCACTGGCTGTTGAATAGTGTGGTACGATTTCATCCCACCTCCCCTAGAGAGGTTAATAATCACTTTGGTGACTAAGAAAGCATTTTTTTAAACTCACGCTTTGGGCTGGATGTGTCAATGTGTAGTTCATACATGCCTTATCTATGAGCAGAATTAATGTCTTACCTCAATTAGCCACCAAATTCCTAGTTCCCCCCCCACGTGGGTCAGCCCCCTAGCAATTTGAGTTCTAGCCAATGAGCTTCAGACCCTCGAATTGGAGAGACAGCTATAGCAAGAGGCCTGCCCACCATTATCCAATGAGGTAGCAGGGCAGGCCCAACGGCTCAGTGGACACAGCATAGAGAGTGAGAGAGTATCTGCATATATATTCAGAGTCATATTCCTGTAAAGCTTTGAGAAGATCTCATGTCAAATGCTGTTGAAGTAGTATGGCTACAGGTTCACCTGCCTCACCTAAAGCCTATTCTGGGGGAAGTTGCTATACACCACCTAGTGCTAACAGTCAGTATCTGGATAATATGCGTGAAATACTTGATAATGTACTGTATGTGATATCAACAGAGAGGTATATTTTCTGGGTGACCTAAATATTGACTGGGTTTCATCAAGCTGTCCACTCAAGAAAAAGCTTCAAACTAGTGCTGAGCGAATATCCGACATTTGATAAATATATATATATATATATATATATATATATATATATATATATATATATATATATATTAAACAACTAATTTACCTTTATTATTTAAATTCCATGTTGTTCAGTTTTTTGTGAGCTCAGTGCGCACATTGCAGTTTCTCTAGAGATAAATCAGATTCAGCCTGAACTGTGTAATGTAGTAGGGAATTTTAATTTCCAACAGGCCAATATTCTACATAGATTAACGCATAAAACGTGGTAATTAACCACAATTATCATAATCCATTACACATCTACTTTTCCGGTCTGTGTTTCTTTTATGCCTGATACAGAAGAGAGAAGAAGGCACAATTTCGTGAGTTGATATAGAGAGCAGCTGTTGCTTCGCGAGGTATCTCTACCTGAAAATACATTATCTAAGTCAGGGATGGTCAACTGGAAGCCCCCTTATTGTTGGCCCCCCGGACTAATTTTTTGGGTGAGGGAACTCAGTCTCAATTTATTGTTCAGAGTAAGAATAAAAAATACACAAGTTGCAATTTAGAAATATGGTTGCGCATTAGCAGTCAATCAATCAGTTATCACACTAAAAACTGCAAACATTTGCCTCCACCCTATGAATGAACGTGTAGAATTACATGAAATTGCAAAATCTTCTCTCCGCCCAATGGCAAAATGTGTACAATTGCCGCAAACTTCCTTTAAAACGGCAAAAAAGTATATGCCTCATGGCAAAATGTGAAGAATTGCCACTGCAGCCCCTCATGATGACTTTAGTTTTTTTGTGGCCCCATCAATGATGCCCATCCCTGATCTAAGTGATTGATAGTTGGTATTCAGCAGTCATAAAAGTATGCCTTATTTACTTTGAAGCACTACAAAATAGTGATTTTGTCAGACAGCATAGGCAGCTGCTCAATAGAGATGAGATGACTTGGAATGAAAAAAAGTCATCAAATGAAACAAATGCAATATGCACAACTGAAATATTGGATTCAAGTAAAGTAATGTGAATAAATTATGGTTAATAAGTGATCAGCAGTAATGGCCAGTCACTACCATCATGGGAGGTTTATTCATTGTTTTATTCTGTATTTTTACAGCATTCAACCCACATAATGCATATAATGTTTTAAAAAATTATCGAAACCTAAACCAAAAACCGTGATAATTTTTTTTTATAATAGAACTGAACTGACCTCAAAAAGCACTTATCATTCAGCTCTAAAACTGTAACAAGTACCTGCAACCTGGTTCAGGTTATCAGTCAACATACCATGGTATTCACAAACAGCACAGGAATTAAATTATCCACATGTATTGATCACATCTTTACTAATACTGCAGAAATCATCTCTAAAGCAGTATCCACATCCATCAGATGCAGTGATCATAATATAGTAGCCATATGTAGGAAAACCAAAGTTCCAATGGCTGGGCCTAATATATTGCTGGGCCTATAAAATTGCTTATTCCAGTTACTAATAAGAATGCACCCATTAAGAACATGACATTAAAAACAGTTAAATACTGTTAAATAAAAATTGTATCGTTGAGAGGGATGCGGCAAAAGGAATGGCATAAAAGTCTGGCTGCACAGCCAATTGGCAAATGTACTGTACATTGAAAAATCATGTGACTAAACTAAATGAAAAGAAGAAACTGTACTATCAAACAAAGATAAAATAAATTATCCTTTATATAATTTAACTAGGCAAGTCAGTTAACAGTGGGTGGATTAAAAATGACTGAGGATGATAGTGGACAAAATTGCCACTCCTCTCTTTAATCTAAGCCTGCAGGAAAGTGTGTGACCTCAGGCCTGGAGGTAAGTAAAAGTAATTCCGCTACCTAATAATAGCAAAGCACTCTTTACTGGCTCAAACAGCCGACCAATAGCCTGTTATCAACCCTTAGTAAACTTTGGGATATTTTCTTTTGACCAAATAAAATGCTATTTCACAGTTAATATATTAAAAACTGACTTTTAGCATGCTTATAGGTAAGGGCACTCAACATGTACGGACGGCACTTACACAATTGACTAATGATTTCCTGAAAAGATTCATAGTACATAATACAATTTTGGGAGCTGTTTTGTTAGACTTCAGAGCAGCCCTTGACATTATCAATCATAATCTGCTGCTGGAAAAACGTACACTACAGTTGAAAAGTTTGGGGCCACTTAGAAATGTCCTTGTTTTTTAAAGAAAATAAAAAAAATTGTCCATTAAAATTACGTCAAATTGATCAGAAATACAGTGTAGACATTGTTAGAGCAGATCCCCACCAGCTGCAACCTGTTCCATAATTAAGACCTCTACAAATACTCAGCCCTGCCACTTCCCGCTGCCAGATCATAGCCTCTGCTCAGTCAGTCTGCGTTTTAGCCATTGGCTCATGCATAGATCCTGTTTTCATGTTGTGCATGTTTTTCCTTGCCTGACGCTGTTTTGTCCCCGCTACAGTTCTGTCCGCTCTGACTCTAGTCCCTGTCTCCAGTCCCATGTCTCGTCAGTCCTGCCACCCTGCCCAGAACCCCCACTCCACTGCTTCCTTGGATTCCGCTCCAGACCTGCCCCAACTCCCCAACTCCCCTCGCTCCAGCCTCAGAACCTGGCTTCCAGCAACCCGCCCAAGCTTCTCCTGGCCTGCACCTCATCTTACCCCTGCTTTTCAATAAATACCTTGGATACCTTATCCCAATCTCCTCATCTGAGTCTGGCTTTGTGTTCACCTGCTCCGCTCCGATAACAGTAGTTTGATGTGAATGTTTCTTGGGTTTGTCTTTGCCATTCAATCACAACAAACTAAGCTAGCTTTGTTATGGAGAGAAAGTTTTGAAGTTGAATGACTCGCAATCTCAAGATGGTCAGCTAAATCAGTTCTTTGTGTAGGCTAAAATCTGTGCTGATTAACCAATCTGTGCTGTTGTAACGGCCGTCGTTGAAGAGAGTAGACCAAGGCGCAGCGTGGTTAGTGCTCATCATGAATTTATTAAAGATAGAACACTTTAAACAAAAAAACAAGAAACCGACAGCCAAACAGTTCTGTCAGGTGCAAAACACTAAACCGAAATTAACTACCCACAAAACCCCAAAGGAAAAAGGCTGCCTAAGTATGACTCCCAATTAGCGACAACGATGTACAGCTGTCCCTGATTGAGAGCCATACCAGGCCAAAACAAAGAAATACAAAGTATAGAAAAAAAGGACATAGAATGCCCACCCAAATCATACCCTGACCAAACCTAAATAGAGACATAAAAAAGGCTCTCTCAGGTCAGGGCGTGACAGTACCCCCCCCCCCAAAGGTGCGGACTCCGGCCGCAAAACCTGAACCTATAGGGGAAGGTCTGGGTGGGCATTTCTCCACGGTGGCGGCTCTGGAGCAGGACGCAGACCCCGCTCCACCACTGGCTCACCCCACTTAGGTGGCACCTCTAGAGCGGGGTCCCTCACCGCGGGCCCTGGACTGGAGGGCGACTCTGGCTGCGCCGGAGGACAGGCGGGCGGCTCTGGCTGCGCCGGAGGACAGGCGGGCGGCTCTGGCTGCGCCGGAGGACAGGCGGGCGGCTCTGGCTGCGCCGGAGGACAGGCGGGCGGCTCTCTCGGTTCTGGACTGTGGGCCTTCTCTCTACGGGGCACTGTCGCCGGAAGCTCTGGACGGGGTACTGTCGCCGGACACTCTGGACGAGGCACTGTTGCCGGAAGCTCTGGATGGGGTACTGTCGCCGGACACTCTGGACGAGGCACTGTTGCCGGAAGCTCTGGATGGGGACTGCGCACTGAAGGCCTGATGCGTGGGGCTGGCTTAGGAAGCGCCAGACTAGGGACACGCACCACTGGGCTAGTGCGAGGAGCAGGAGCAGGACGAGCTGGACTGGGCTGACGCACTGGAGGCCTGGTGCGTGGGGCTGGTAGTGGAGGTACCAGACTGGAGACACGCACCCCAAAGCTAGTGCGAGGAGCGGGAACAGGACGTACTGGACTGGGCTGACGCACTGGAAGCCTAGTGCGTGGTGCTGGCTTTGGAGGCGCCAGACTGAAGACACGCACCTCAGGGCTAGTGCGGGGAGCATAATACACTGGACTGTCGAGCGCAGGACTGGCACCGCCCGTACTGGCTGGGTGCCCACTTCCCCCCGGCAAATGCAGGACGCTGGCACCGAGCACACCTGCCTGTGGATACTCGGCCTCGACGCCGTGCGCATCACCCCATAGCACGGGGCCTGACCAGTACCACGCTGCCTCTGGTAAGCACGGGGAGTTGGCTTAGGGCTCAACCCTGGCCCTGCCAAACTAACCGTGTGTCCCCCCCAAAATGTTTTGGGGCTGCCTCTCAGGTTCCCATAACTCCCTTCGCTTGTCCTCCCAGAGTTGACGTTCCAACTCCCATGTCCATCCTTCCCCCCGATGCTCCAAACCACGCTGCTTGGTCTTCTGTTGGAGGGTAGTTCTGTAACGGCCGTCGTTGAAGAGAGTAGACCAAGGCGCTGCGTGGTTAGTGCTCATCATGAATTTATTAAAGATAGAACACTTTAAACAAAAAAACAAGAAACCGACATTCAAACAGTTCTGTCAGGTGCAAAACACTAAACCGAAATGAACTACCCACAAAACCCCAAAGGAAAAAGGCTGCCTAAGTATGACTCCCAATCAGCAACAACGATGTATAGCTGTCCCTGATTGAGAGCCATACCAGGCCAAAACAAAGAAATACAAAGCATAGAAAAAAGGACATAGAATGCCCACCCAAATCACACCCTGACCAAACCTAAATAGAGACATAAAAAAGGCTCTCTCAGGTCAGGGCGTGACAGCTGTTTAACCAACCTGACAGCAGCTAGCTAGCATAGCTTGGTGATAGCTGCAGCTGTCTATCCTCTTGAGCTGATATTGCTCTGTCAAATCCGTTATGGCAAGATAGCAAGAGCCAGTGTCTGGAATGTGTTTCATAAGACACTCATTCTACAACACCTTGCTATGAAAGTAGCTTGCAACTTAGTTTCAAAGTTTGATCACGTCATGTAAATACATGTTTCCCTTGGAAATGGTATCAACTGCAAGTTCAATGCCCGGTCTTTAGTCAGCTCAGCTGACCAATTACAACACAATATTCTGTAACTGGCTATTTGGTCTTGTCTCTCCTTACGTCTGCTGTTAGATCTTTCCCGATAGACAAATCCCAGCACTACTAGTATCCATACAAAAAGTGTAGGCTGTGTATGGACAATGCACAAACATCGCCCAGCTTGAGTGTAAATACATTCATCAACAAAAAAACATGTGTGTTTGTTTTACAAAGAAAGTATTTTATGCTGTAAATATCATATTGATTTGCTTAAATGCCTTAACTTAAATGCACTTAACTAGCAAATACAAATAAGTTGTGTAGAGTACAACTGCAGCTGTATAACCAGAACTACAACGGCATTCCATTTGTCTATTTGAGCAAATCTAAGGATTTGTCTGTCTAACCACTCACTGACATGCACAGCTCTCTTGTGAGGTTCTATCTTCAAGTCTCCAGTGGGTGATGAAGTCCCTTCCATCTACTGTATGTAATGTAACGCAGGAGGAATCTTTGCATTGGTCAGTAGCCTACAGAGTATATGAGAAGATTGCAATTGCTGAGCAATGTAGATATAACTTTCAAGTGTAACAGTTCCATGCAAATAAGACAGATCTCAGACAAGAATACAGTACCATTCAGTTCAATGATAACAAAAGACAATGAAAAGTAATAGATGTCTTGCATAATTGTATTGCTGAGTGTAAGGTCTCTCCCAATTCAGACATCAGTATCAACCTGTCTTTCAGTCAGAGGACAGATTTCAAAGGCATATCTTCTGCCTGTCTGTAGAAATAAGGAAGTGTTGATGAGTGACACTATTGAAAGGGTGATATTACTAAACACTTGTGATGCACTGTCTTATTAGTAATCAACTTTTGTCCCTTCTGAGGTGTTTGCCAACACCTGATGGGCATGGCAGCATAGATTAGCTCCAGGCCCCTCTCATTACAGATACTGGTCATGAAAGAGCCGACTTTGGCTCCTATATCCGAGCACCTATCTGATTCAGAGGGGTTGGGTTAAATGCGGAAGACACATTTCGGTTGAATGCACTCAGTTGTGCAACTGACAAGGTATCCCCTTTCCTTTCAAATCAAATTGTATTTGTCACATACACACAGATGTTAATGCGAGTGTAGCGAAATGCTTCTAGTTCCGATCATGCAGTAATATCTAATAAGTAATCTAACCTAACAATTTCACAACTACCTTATACACACAGGTGTTAAGGAATGAATAAGAATATGTACATAAAAATATATGAATGAGCGATGGCCAAACGGCATAGGCAAGAGGCAGTAGATGGTATAAAGTACAGTATATACATATGAGATGAGTAATGTAGGGTATGTAAACATTATATAAAGTGGCATTGTTTAAAGTGGCTAGTGACACATTTATTACATCAATTTTTTCATTATTAAAGTGGTTAGAGATGAGTCAGTATGTTGGCAGCAGCCACTCAATGTTAGTGAGGGCTGTTTAACAGTCTGATGGCCTTGAGATATAAGCTTTTTTTCAGTCTCTCGGTCCCTGCTTTGATGCACCTATACTGACCTCGCCTTCTGGATGATAGCGGGGTGAACAGGCAGTGGCTCGGGTGGTTGTTGTCCTTGGTGATCTTTTTGACCTTCCTGTGACATCGGGTGGTGTATGTGTCCTGGAGGGCAGGTAGTTTGACCCGGTGATGCGTTGTGCAGAACTCACTACCCTCTGGAGAGCCTTACGGTTGTGGGCGGAGCAGTTGCAGTACCAGGCAGTGATACAGCTGACAGGATGCTCTCAATTGGCATCTGTAAAAGTTTGTGGGTGTTTTTGGTGACAAGACGAATTTCTTCAGCCTCCTGAGGTTGAAGAGGCGCTGCTGCGCCTTCTTCACCACGCTGTCTGTGTGGTTGGACCATTTCAGTTTGTCCGTGATGTGTACGCCAAGGAACTTAAAAATGTCTACCCTCTCCACTACTGTCCCGTCGATGTGGAAAGGGGGGTGCTCCCTCTGCAGTTTCCTGAAGTCCACGATCATCTCCTTTGTTTTGTTGACGTTGAGTGTGAGGTTATTTTCCTGACACCACACTCCGAGGGCCCTCACCTCCTCCCTGTAGGCCGTCTCGGCGTTGTTGGTAATCAAGCCTACCACTGTAGTGTCATCTGCAAACTTGATGATTGAGTTGGAGGCGTGCATGGCCACGCAGTCGTGGGTGAACAGAGAGTACAGGAGAGGGCTGAGAACGCACCCGTATGGGGCCCCAGTGTTGAGGATCAGTGGGGTGGAGATGTTGTTACCTACCCTCACCACCTGGGGGCGGCCCGTCAGGAAGTCCAGGACCCAGTTGCATAGGGCGGGGTCGAGACCCAGGGTCTCGAGCTTGATGACGAGTTTGGAGGGTACTATGGTGTTAAATGCTGAGTTGTAGTCGATGAACAGCATTCTCACATAGGTATTCCTCTTGTCCAGATGGGTTAGGTGTGCAGTGTGATTGCGATTGCGTCGTCTGTGGACCTATTGGGACGGTAAGCAAATTGGAGTGGGTCTAGGGTGTCAGGTAGGGTGGAGGTGATATGGTCATTGACTAGTCTCTCAAAGCACTTCATGATGATGGAAGTGAGTGTTATGGGGCGATAGTCATTTAGCTCAGTTACCTTCTTGGGAACAGGAACAATGGTGGCCCTCTTGAAGCAGTGGGGACAGCAGACTGGGATAAGGATTGATTGAATATGTCCGTAAACACACCAGCCAGCTGGTCTGCGCATGCTCTGAGGACGTGGCTGGGGATGCCGTCTGGGCCGGCAGCCTTGCGAGGGTTAACACGTTTAAATGTTTTGCTCACATTGGCTGTAGTGAAGGAGAGCCCACATGTTTTGGTAGCGGGCCATGTCAGTGGCCCTGTGTTGTCCTCAAAGCGAGCAAAGAAGTTGTTTAGTCTGTCTGGGTGCAAGACATTGTGGTCCGCGACGGGGCTGGTTTTCCTTTTGTAGTCCGTGATTGACTGTAGACCCTGCCACATACCTCTCGTGTCTGAGCCGTTGAATTGCGACTCTACTTTGTCTCTATACTGACGCTTAGCTTGTTTGATTGCCTTGCGGAGGGAATAGCTACACTGTTTGTATACGGTCATGTTTCCGGTCCCCTTGCCCTGATTAAAAGCAGTGGTTCGCGCTTTCAGTTTTCCACGAATGCTGCCATCAATCCACGGTTTCTGGTTGGGGAATGTTTTAATAGACGCTGTGGGTACAACATCACCGATGTTGCACCCACAGCACTTGCACTTGCTAATAAACTCGCTCACCGAATCAGCATATTCATCAATGTTATTGTCTGATGCTATGCGGAACATATCCCAGTCCACGTGATCGAAGCAATCTTGAAGTGTGGAATCCAATTGGTCAGACCAGCGTTGAACAGACCGGAGCATGGGTGCTTCCTGTTTTAGTTTCTGTCTATAGGCTGGGAGCAACAAAATGGAGTCGTGGTCAGATTTTCTGAAAGAAGGGCGGGGGTGGGCTTTATATGTGTCGCAGAAGTTAGAATAACAATGATCCAGAGTTTTGCTAGCCCGGGTCGCACATTCCATATGCTGATAATATTTAGGGAGCCTTGTTTTCAGATTAGCCTTGTTAAAATCCTCAGCTACAATAAATGCAGCCTCAGGATATGTGGTTTCCAGTTTACATAGAGTCAAATTAAGTTCTTTCAGGGCCGTCGATGTGTCTGCTTGGGGCGGGATATACACGACTGTGATTATGATCAAAGAGAATTCTCTTGGTAGATAATACGGTCAGCATTTGATTGTAAGGAATTCTAGGTCAGGTGAACAAAAGGACTTGAGTTCCTGTATGTTGTTATGATCACACCACGTCTCATTAATCATAAGGCATACACCCCCGCCCTTCTTCTTACCAGAGAGATGTTTGTTTTTGTCGGCGCGATGCGTGAAGAAGCCAGGTGGCTGTACCGACTCTGACGTATCCCGAGTTAGCCATGTTTCCGTGAAACAAAGAACGTTACAAACTCTGATGTCTCTCTAGTAGGCAACCCTTGCTCCGATTTCGTCTACCTTGTTGTCAAGACACTGGACATTGGCGAGTAGTATGCTCGGGAGCGGTGAGCGATGTGCCCGTTTACGGAGCCTGACCAGAAGACCGCTCCGTCTGCCCCTTCTACGGCGTCGTTGTTTTGGGTCGCTGGCTGGGATCTGATCCATTGTCCTGGGTGGTGGGCAAAACAGAGGATCTGCTTTGGGAAAGTCGTATTCCTGGTCGTAATGTTGGTGAGTTGACGTTGCTTTTATATCCAATAGTTCCTCCCGACTGTATGTAATAAAACCTAATATTTCCTGGGTTAACAATGTAAGAAATAACACAATAACACTAAAATACTGCATAGTTTCCTAGGAACGCGAAGCGAGGCGTCCATCTCTGTCGGCGCGTTTATATCACAGAGGGAGGGAGAAAGAGAAAGACTGTCACCATACAGTCATGGAAGCCATCAGTACACGGTTGAACATAGCCAATCAGAGACCTTGATTCACTGCTAATTCACAAGGGACTTGTGCCAACATGGCACTGGCTGGTTGGCATTACTCACTCGGGCGCAGGAGTAGTCTATTGGCACCTCCTTGCAACATACAAAACACACATACACTGAGTGTACAAAACATTATGAACATTTGCTTATTCCATGACATAGACTGACAAGGTGAATCCAGGTGAAAACTATGATCCCTTCTTGATGTAATTTGTGAAATCCACTTCAATCAGTGTAGATGAAGGGGAGGAGACAGGCGTAAAGAAGGATTTTTAAGCCTTGAGACAATTGAGACATGGATTGTGTATGTTTGCCATTCAGAGGGTGTATGGACAAGATAAAATATTTAAGGTCCTTTGAACAGGGTATGGTTGTAGGTCCCAGGCGCACCGGTTTGAGTGTGTCAAGAACTGCAACGCTGCTAGGTTTCACTCGCAACAGTTTCCCATGTGTATCAAAAATGGTCCACCACCCAAAGGACATCCAGCTAATTTGACACAACTGCGGGAAATATTAGAGTCAACATGAGCAAACATCCCTGTGGAACTCTTTCGACGCATTGTAGAGCCCATGCCCCGATGAATTGATGCTGTTCTAAGGGCAAACGGGGGTTTAACTCAATATTAAGAAGGTGTTCCTAATGTTTTGTATGTGTACATACACAGCACTGATTACATTATCATTGGTGGTTGGGTGAATTCCAGGACAGATAGTATTTGGACCATTGACCAGATCAAATGTGACAAACTTAATTAAAGTGTCCTGCATTATTCTTGCCACTACCTCAGCTTTCTGTAACAGCTCCTGATATGGTAGCAGGGTTCCCATATGACACTGCAGAATAACAAATCCACCAGGTTTTGTACATAGCCTGTGAATTAAATAAAATATCATCACTCGATAAATATATAGCGATAACGTATAACATATCGTTTGGAGATCATTTATATGCTAATAGAGGGACTGAAAGTACAGAATAGATTCAGGCCGGTGATGCTGATTACTATGCAACCAGCTGAATGCTTGCTGATAAGTTTTGCTATTTAATGCCAGAGCCAATTCTTATATTTGTACCATCCTTCACTTATTTTTGCCCTAGAAAATACATGATTGACTTTTATGAGAACAGGCATGTTGTTTTGGGTTAGCAGATGAAGCCCCCGAACGCTAGCTAGCTACCTAACTTGCAAATCTGGGTTAGCTGTCTGAGTTGAAATGAGTTGGCTAGCTAGCTAACATTAGCTAGCCAGTTCGAGTAATGTAAGAAAATGGCTACATCCTATTATTAGCCAGCAAGCTAGTATCCAAGTGCCTGCCCTGTATTGACCGTAAATGCCAATGGGCTACAGTTAGCTATTGTTAGCAAAGTAGCTAGCTAACGTGAGCTATGCACATCTTCCTCTGATATGCTACATCAGATTGTAAATTAGGTTGATGTATTTCCAGTCAACAAATTATTTGTAATTATGTTCCGGCCCCTGACTACAGCTCAATAATAATTACAAAAAATCATCCCTCGGCTGAATTTAGTTGATGATTCCTGGTGTAGAGATTGTTTTGAAGTCTCTTAAAGCTTTATGGTAGGACAAATCTCAAGCATGATCAATGGAAACAGGATGCACCTGAGCTCAATTTTGAGTCTCATAGCAAAGCGTCTGAATACTTATTTATGTAAGATATCTGTATTTTATTTTTTATAAAAGTGAAAATATGTCTAAAAACCTGTTCTCTTTTTGTCATTATGGGGTATTGTGTGTAGATTGATGAGGGGAAAAAATTATGTAATACATTTTAGAATAAGGCTGTAACATAACAAAATGCAGAAAAAGTAATGGGGTTTGAATACTTTCCGAATGCACTGTGTGTACAGCCTAGTCTAATTACCAAGATAGAGGAAAATGTATGTTTTTAGTGGAGACGAATAAGCTAATCTATTTTCGCAAAGATAATGTAGCATTCACAACTCTTACTTGTCTTCACCAGGCTTCCCTATGCTGAGAACATTGTGTGGAGATTGTTTTGAAGTTTATATATCTAAAGTATGAGTGCCCAGATTGAGGAAAATGCATGTTCTTAGACTAATATTGATTGCCTCAATTTAGATAGGCTAGCGATAGTTACCCGGTGTGGATGATAGAGAGAGATAGAACATCTGTGACAGTATTGGCAGCGCCATTCAGGCTACAACCCATAAGAATCCCCAGGGGTGGACTGGGACAAGAATTCGTCCTTTGCATTTTATCACACCAGCTCACATCACTGCACGTCACCAATAAATGTTTCTCTCAGTGCATGCGGTGATTGGAAAGTGGCTCTCTAATCACAAAAGCAGGCCCCAGCGAGGGCACATGGGCATGAAAAACACTTTCGTTACAGGTATCATGAGGATAATGCACTTTACTGTTTGACCAATTATCGTTTTAGCCGCCCAAAAAATAGGATGTTTTGTGTGAGGTGACATTGTAGAATGTGCTCTTTCTATGTTTAAACGGCATGCTTTTCCTTTCTTTGCGAACCATGATCTTGACTGTCTTACTGATGACAGAGTCAGAGCAGGTCTCTTTGCTGATGCTGCGTTTTGACTTTGAATGTTTGCGTGAGTTTGCGTGACCTCAGCTCAGCCTATCATACCAGCCCACCCAACAACAAAAAATGGTCCAGCCCATCTGGCATTTGCCAGAATTGCAAGATGGCCAATCCGCCCCTCTGAATCCCCACCCAGTTACTTTAAAATGGCAGAATCATGGTGGAAGCCCTCAATGGAGCTGCCTATGCTGAAATTGCCTTTTGGCTACTAGAAGCCTCTATCTTTCTCTATGGTGTGGATTTATCGTAGCTGGTACACTGCCAAAATGAGATGCGGTCACCTGGGAAGTCTTACAAGCAATACATTGCTTTATGGTGGCTTGATTATAACAATGGAAGGTGAACCTGAACCCTCAGATTATTATAGTTTTGAACTTGATGAATTAACATGGTATTTGATGTGTAGCATTTAGCATTTCTCACAGTGGAATCTGAGGGATTGGTGTTATTTTTAAAATGGGCTGGTTGTGTGCATTTGCCATTATGTACAATTGGGAAAGACATCAAATAACCATAACCCTAGACTCATGTCCACATCCTGGCTCAACTTTAACAATAGCCTCAACCCCTACCAGAACAGAGACCCCAGGTACCAACTGTATTGACTGTATAGATACTATTTCTTATGTGAATGATCTTTCCCTTTTCCTTCTGATTCTTCCTCCAGTCCTGGTGCCGAGACACACAGAGATCCTGACTGAACTCCCTCCGTTAGATGACTATACCCATTCCATCCCAGTCAGAGAACACCAATTGTCACGGGTGTCGTAGTGTAGGGACCAAGACGCAGCTGGAAAATGTACACTCATCTTCTTTTTATTTGGTGAAGAAGGAAAACACAAACAAAACGAACTTGACAGTCTTGTCAGGCAAACAGCTAAACAAGCACAATCTCCCACAAAAACCCATGAAAAACAAACTCCTAATTATAGGACCCTCAATCAGAGGCAACAATAACCAGCTGCCTCCAATTGGAGGTCCAACACCAATTAACTACACATAGAAATATAAAAGACTAGATAGACTAACAAACCACCAAACCACATAAACCAAACACCCCTCTACGTAAATACATAGCCTAAACCACATAAAACAAACACCCCCTGCCACGTCCTGACCAAACTATAATAACAAATAACCCCTATTACTGGTCAGGACGTGACACCAATTTCCCAGCCGGGATCAAGCCTCCTAACAACTACATACAGGCACCAGGGCCCAGTTTCCCAAAAGCATCTTAAGGCTAAGTTCACCGTTAGAACCTTCGTATGAGCATCGTTAAATCTCTGATCTGTTTCCCAAAACCATCGCTATTAACGTTGCAATTGAAAAACGCTCAAAATCTAACTCCTGCCTCAGACCACTTGAAGAACAGCTAAGTGCATAGTTTTATGCACAGTTTATACAATAGCACACTTTATTTATACACAGAAGATCTTCGCTAAACGTAGAATCACAGTGTTTATCCATCTCTCCATGACCACCGATAACTTCACAACGATGTTGACTAGTTGCCAATGTCTTTGCAATTGTTACAAACAAGCGAAGGATAAAAATATGCTTCAAATAAAAACAGAGTTACATTTCATGTATTTCAATTGAGTTTTATTTTGCTATTTGGCTACAGTCAAATTTTTTCCTCATTATATTTAATGGTGTGTAGCCTAACATGCTGACAAAACCGCTCGTGTCACGTGCGCTAATTTACACATACATGTTATTCAATCATTGCACCAACATTGCTCGCAAGCGTCTGCGTGGCCAGGCGCTAAAATAGAAATTGGTTCTATTTGTGACGCTCAGCGCGTCTCTCCAATCTCCTCATTGGAGCTTACACCGACGGACTTAGAGGTACCCAGCGTCACAGCTTCATTGCTCCAGTCCACCACAAGGGGGAGTTAGAGCACTCATTATGCATTTGGGTCCCAAGGTTTTTATATGACCAATTATATCGAGTGGTTCCAATGACGAATTTGACGCGAGCCACCCGTCCCTGGTGACTTTCTTCAGCAAAGACAGATGACAAAACATTATGGTGGAAGCAAATGTAAGTAACTATAATGTCTTAACGAGTCAAGCAGAACATTTACAATTGAGAGGAATATGTTAGTTAATGTAGAGACAAACTTCTGTGCATATTTTTTTGTCATAAAGTTAATTTACAAAAATTGCTATTTAGCAAGTTGGCTGACTAGCTAACATTAGCCAGCTAGCTAGCTAGTGTTATGACATGAGTATGACATTTTGTATTTGTCTTATTTCATGTTTTAGGGACTCCTGAGAAACCAGGCTGTTGTCTTGGGAAACAGTGGATGTAAAGAGTCTAGCTAGCTAAAGCATTTACTGCAAATTGAATGTACAATTGTGTAAGCTTGCCTTGAAATGCAATGCAGCTGAAGTAACATAGCTAGCTAACTAGTTACTTGCTTATTGTGTAGTGGAGGATAAAAATAAGTGTATGCCTATGGATGTGTAGCTAGCTACAGTATGTAGCCGATCTGTATATGGACCATAAAACATTAGGTTCTGAACTAATATTCATACCAATCTATGAACCTCAGCTATCACAGTTGTTGTATCAACTGCAAGTCTGAATGGAATTAATGAAGCCTATGGATTGAGTAGAATATAGAAACTTTATTGTGCCAAGAATGCAAGTCCAATATACAGTTGAAGTTGGAAGTTTACATACATTTAGGTTGGAGTCATTAAAACTCAATTTTCAACCACTCCACAATTTTCCTGTTAATTAACAAACTATAGTTTTGGCAAGTCAGTTAGGACATCTACTTTGTGCATGACACAAGTAATTGTTCCAACAATTGTTTACTTATAATTCACTGTATCACAATTCCAGTGGGTCAGAAGTTTACATACACTAAGTTGACTGTGCCTTTAACCTGTTGGAGTGTAGGGGGCAGTATTTTCACGGCCGGATGAAAAATGTACCCAATTTAAACAGGTTACTACTCTGGCCCAGAAACTAGAATATGCATATTATTAGTAGATTTGGATAGAAAACACTCTGAAGTTTCTAAAACTGTTTGAATGGTGTCTGTGAGTATAACATAACTCATATGGCTGAGAAAAATCCAAGCAGGAAGTGGAAAGCCTGAGAATTGTAGTTCTTTTGATTCTCTATCGAAAGTACAGTGTCTGTGGGGTGACCTTGCACTTCCTAAGGCTTCCATTGGCTGTCAACAGCCTTCAGAAAGTGGTTTGAGCATTCTCCTGTCACTGGGCAGATAATAGGAGCTCAGTTACTGAGTGGACTGCCTGGCAACAAAGGGATTGGATATGGTCGGTCCCGCGAGCGAGCCGTTCCTTTTTTTTCTTCTTGAATGAATATGCTATTGTCCGGTTGGAATATTATCGCAATTTTACGTAAAAAATACCATAAAGATTGATTTTAAACAGCGTTTGACATGCTTCTAAGTACGGTAATGGAATATTTTGACTTTGTCTCTGGTTCTGCGCTCACGCGTTATGACTTTGGATAAGTGATCTGTACGCATGAACAAAACGGAGGTATTTGGACATAAATATGGAGTATTTCAAACAACAACAACATTTCTTGTGGAAGTAGCAGACCTGGGAGTGGATTCTGACGAAGATCAGCAAAGGTAAGATAATATTTCTAATACTAATTCTGAGTTTAGGTTGCCCTGAACTTGGCGGGTGTCTGTATAGCTTGCTGTGATGGCTGAGCTATGTATTCAGAATATTGAAAAATGTGCTTTCTCCGTAAAGCTATTTTAAAATCTGACACAGCGGTTGCATCCAGGAGTAGTCTATCTATAATTCTTTAAACAATTGTTATATATTTTGTCAACGTTTATGATGAGTATTTTGGTGTGCACATTCACCGGCCGTTTTGGTGGGAATACATTTTCTGAACATTATGCGCCAATGTAAAATGCTGTTTTTGGATATAAATATGAACTTTATCGAACAAAACATACATGTATTGTGTAACATAATGTCCTAGGAGTGTCATCTGATGAAGATCGTCAAAGGTTAGTGCTTCATTTAGCTGTGTTTTGGGTTTTATTGACACATGTCCTTGCTTGGAAAATTGCTGTGTGATTATTTTTGTCTATGTACTCATCTAACATAATCTAATGTTTTGCTTTCACTGTAAAGCCTTTTTGAAATCGGATAATGTGGTTACATCAAGGAGAAGTGTATCTTTAAAATGGTTTAAAATAGTTGTGTTTGAGAAAGTTGAATTGACATTTTGTTGTTTTTGAATTTGCCGCCCTGATATTTCACTGGCTGTGTCCCGCAGGTGGGACGCTAGCGTCCCACATAGCCCATAGAAGTTAAACAGCTTGGAAAATTCCATAAAATTATGTCATGGCTTTAGAAGCTTCTCATAGTCTAATTGACATCATTTTAGTCAATTGGAGGTGTACCTGTGGATGTATTTCAAGGCCTACCTTCAAACTCAGTGCCTCTTTGCTTGACATCATATGAAAATCAAAAAAAATTAGCCAAGAACTCAGAAAACAAAATGTAGACCTCCACAATTCTGGCTCATCCTTGCGACCAACTTTCAAACGCCTGAAGGTACCACGTTCATCTGTACAAACAATAGTACGCAGGTATAAACACCATGGGACCACGCAGCCGTCATACCTCTCAGGAAGGAGACGCATTCTGTCTCCTAGAGATGAACATACTTTGGTGCAAAAAGGGCAAAATCAATCCCAGAACAACAGCAACGGTCCTTGTGAAGATGCTGGAGGAAACAGTTACAAAAGTATCTATATCCACAATGAAACGAGTCCTGTGTCGACATAACCTGAAAGGCCGCTCAGCTAGGAAGAAGCCACTGCTCCAAAACTGCCATAAAAAAGCCAGACTACGGTTTGCAACTGCACATTGGGGCAAAGATCGTACATTTTGGAGAAATATCCTCTGGTCTGATGGAACAAAAATAGAACTGCTTGGCCATAATGACCATCGTTATGATTGGAGGAAAAAGCGGGAGGCTTGCAAGCCGAAGAACACCATCCCAACCGTGAAGCACGAGGGTGGCAGCATCATGTTGTGGGGGTGCTTTGCTGCAGGAGGGACTGGTGCACTTCACAAATAGATGGCATCATGAGGACGGAAAATTATGTGGCTATATTGAAGCAACATCTCAAGACATCAGTCAGGAAGTTATAACTTGGTCGCAAATGGGTCTTCCAAATGGACAATGACCCCAAGCATACTTCCAAAGTTGTGGCAAAATGGCTTACGGACAACAAAGTCAAGGTATTGGAGTGGCCATCACAAAGCCCTGACCTCAATCCTATAGAAAATGTGTGGGCAGAATTGAAAAAGCATGTGCAAGCAAGGAGGCCTACAAACCTGACTCAGTTACACCAGCTCTGCCAGGAGGAATGGGCCAAAATTCACCCAACTTACTGTGGGAAGCTTGTGGAAGGCTACCCGAAACGTTTGACCCAAGTTAAACAATTTAAAGGCAATGCTACCAAATACTAATTGAGTGTATGTAAACTTCTGACCCACTGGGAATGTGATGAAATGAATAAAAGCTGAAATAAATCGTTCTCTCTACTATTATTCTGACATTTCACATTCTTAATATAAAGTGGTGATCCTAACTGACCTAAGACAGGGAATTTACTTGGTTTAAATGTCAGAAATTGTGAAAAACTGAGTTTAACCTCTCTAGGGTAGGGGGCAGTATTTGCACGGCCGGATAAAAAACGTACCCTATTTAATCTGGTTATTACTACTGCCCAGAAACAAGAATATGCATATAATTATTGGCTTTGGATAGAAAACACCCTAAAGTTTCTAAAACTGTTTGAATGGTGTCTGTGAGTATAACAGAGCTCATATGGCTGGCAAAAACCATTTCTTGGGCTTCTACACTCTCTTTATTGAAAACTGAGGATCTCTGCTGTAACGTGACACTTCCTACGGCTCCCATAGGCTCTCAGAAGGCGGCAAAACAGTGAATGATGTCTTTGCAGGCCCTGGCTGAAAAACAGTAGCACATTTGGATAGTGGTCGATCAGAGAACAATGAGACTGGGGCGTGTGCACGAGGCGACACCATGTTTTAATTTTTTCATCTTTGAATGAAAACAGGGTTTCCCGGTCGGAATATTATCGTTTTTTTTACGAGAAAAATCGCATAAAAATTGATTTTAAACAGCGGTTGACATGCTTCGAAGTACGGTAATGGAATATTTTGATTTTTTTGGTCACGAAACGCGTCGGGCGCGTCACCCTTCGTCACCCTTCGGATAGTGTCTTGAACGCACGAACAAAACAGAGGATATTTGAACATAACTATGGATTATTTTGAACCAAATCAACATTTGTTATTGAAGTAGAAGTCCTGGGAGTGCATTCTGACGAAGAACAGCAAAGGTAATCCAATTTTTCTAATAGTAAATCTGAGTTTGGTGAGTACCACACTTGGTGGGTGTCAAAATAGCTAGCCCGTGATGGCCGGGCTATCTACTCAGAATATTGCAAAATGTGCTTTCATCGAAAAGCTATTTTAAAATCGGACACCGCGATTGCATAAAGGAGTTCTGTATCTATAATTCTTTAAATAATTGTTATGTTTTTTGTGAACGTTTATCGTGAGTAATTTAGTAAATTCACCGGAAGTGATCGGTGGGAATGCTAGTCACATGCTAATGTAAAAAGCTGGTTTTTGATATAAATATGAACTTGATTGAACAAAACATGCATGTATTGTATAACATAATGTCCTAGGAGTGTCATCTGGTGAAGATCATCAAAGGTTAGTGCTGCATTTAGCTGTGGTTTGGATTTATGTGACATTATATGCTAGCTTGAAAAATGGGTGTCTGATTTTTTCTGGCTGGGTACTCTGCTGACATAATCTAATATTTTGCTTTCGTTGTAAAGCCTTTTTAAAATCGGACAGTGTGGTTAGATTAACGAGAGTCTTGTCTTTAAAATGGTGCAAAATAGTCATATGTTTAAAAAATTGAAGTAATAGCATTTCTAAGGTATTTGAATATCGCGCCACGGGATTCCACTGGCTGTTGAGTACGCAAGCGTCCCACCCAGAGAGGTTAATGTGCTTCTTCTTGAGCCACTCCTTTGTTGCCTTGGCCGTGTGCTTTGGGTCATTGTCATGCTGGAATACCATCCACGACCCATTTTCAATGCCCTGGCTGAGGGAAGGACGTTCTCACCCAAGATTTGACAGTACATGGCCCCGTCCATGCAAATCAATGTATAACATTTTTGACATGCGTTTTCTTGGATTTTTTGTTTTGTTTTTCTGTCTCTCACTGTTCAAATAAACCTACCATTGAAATTATAGACTGATCATTTCTTTGTCAGTGGGCAAACGTACAAAATCAGCAGGGGATCAAATACTTTTTTCCCTCACTGTAGGCAGCACCAAGTCATTACACAATTACAGACAACATGAAAAACTACAAGTAATGTAGTAAAAACCATAGAATTCACAAGAGTATAACAAAATAGTAAAACAGCAAATTAAAAACATTGACAGGTCAGGGAATCAGCCTCAAAATCCTTCATCATTGATTTAAAAACACCAATCGGGACAAGTTCTTCCAGTTTAAAAGTATTTTGTAAGGCGTTCCAAGCCGATGGCGCAGAGTTCATAAAAGCCCTTTTACCAAATTCAGTTCGGACATTTGGAACAGTTAGCAGGATAAAGTCCTGCGAACGAAGAGAGTACCCACCACATTTCTGAACAATAAAAATGGCCAAATAAAATGGTAGTAAACCCAAAATGGCTTTGTAAATAAAAGTATACCAGTGACTGAGCCTACGAGAGACTAGAGAAGGCCAGCCAACCCTGGTATATAAAGCGCAGTGGTGCGTAAGGGTTTTGCAGTTTAAAATAAATCTCAATGCGCCATGGTAAATGGTGATCTCAAAAACTGAGCGGAAGCGTTCATATATAAAATATCCCCATAGTCTAGTAAAGGCATACATGTAACTGATACTAGCCTCCTTCTGGCTTCAAAAGAAAAACAGGCCTTATTCCTAAAATAAAATCCCAACTTCAGCTTCAATTTTTGTGTAAGTTGTTGAATACGCAATTTAAAATTCCAAGATATTAATATGAGGCTACAGTCTCAATCTCATTTCCCTGACAGGTAGTAATAGGTGAAAGGTTCAGAGATCTTTTTCTTGCTTTAGAAAACAACATTAGTTTAGTTTTGTCAGTATTGAGGATAAACTTCAATTGACACAAGGTATGTTGAACAGTATAAAAAGCAGTTTGCAAGTTCTGGAAAGCTTTTGTGAGGGACGAGGCACAACAATAAATAACAGTATTATCAGCATAAAAGTGAAGTTGCGCATTTTGCACATTTTTGTCAAAATTATTTATATACATAGTGAATAAGAGGGGACCAAGTACAGAGCCCTGGGGCACACCCTTACAGACAATTTAACAGACACGAGCCCATCAAATTGATTGCAATGAGTTCTATCAGACAGATAGTTAGCAAATCATGCAACTGCATGCTCCGAAAGACCTACACTCAACAGTCTCTGCCTCATTATAGCATGATCAACTGTATCAAAAGCCTTAGAGAGATCAATAAAAAGTGAGACACAGTGCTGTTGTTTGTCAAGGGCTTCAGTGATATCATTTAAATCCTGAAGCCCGATTGGTACATTGAAAAAATAGAGTTAGTATATAAAAACTATTTTAGCTGTTCACTCACAAGTGTTTCAAGTATTTGAACCAGGGGTGACAGCTTTGAGATTGGCCTATAAGGATTTAAAATAGTTTTAAAAGTGATAGGACAAATTCTGATTTCCAAATCTTTGGAATTTCATTACATTCCAGCGTTAGATTGAACAGATATGTGTGGTTCAGCTATGAAATCAGCTGTCAGATTTAAAAAGCAGGGTTCAAGAAGATCAGGACCTGCAGGCTTTCTCTGATCTAAGTATTTCAGGGCTTTATATACCTCCTGCACTGAGAATGGCAAAAAGCAAAATGTTTGACCAGCTCTCGCTGGTTCATCCACACAGGGTTGTACAGAGACAGAGGACACTGAATCAAACAGTCTATCAGATGATACAAAGTGCTCATTGAAACAATTCAGCATTTCAGTTGTCATATACAGCAACAAAGTCCTTGAATACACATGACGGTAATTCATTAACATTACTGTTTCCAGACACAGACTTAATAGCCTTCCAAAACCTTCTAGGGTCATTCTTGGTAACAGGCATAAAATATCAGTGGTAACAGGCATAAAATATTCAGACTTGGCCCTCCTGAAAAGAAAAGAACACTTGTTTCGTAACTGCCTAAAAAGAAGCCAATCAGCATCAGAACATGATTTCCTTGCTTTAGCCCAGGCTAGATTTCGTTCGTGAATAATACAAGACAGCTCAGAAGAAAACCATCGATTATCCCGCCCTTTAACTCTGAACCTGTGGAATGGGGCATGTTTGTTTACTATTTGGAAAAAAAACATAATGAAAGAATTTCCAGGCAGTTTCCACATCAGGAAAAAGCTCAATCTTGCTCCAGTCAAAATAAAACATATCATAAAAGAAAGCCTGCTCATTAACACTCTTCAAATTTCTCTTATGAATAAAGCGTGGGTTTGTCTTAGGAACCTTATTATTTCTAACAGCAACAACAGCACAATGGTCACTTAAATCATTACAAAAAACACCAGCCGCAGAATATTTATGTAGAACATTTGTCAATATCAAATCAATCAAGGTAGATTTCTCTGGACATTTGAGATTGGGCGAGTGTGAGTTAATCAACTGAGGAAGATTCATAGAATTCCAAACATTTTAATATCATCAGACACCGGCTTTAACCAACACCAGTTGAGATCACCAATCAGGACAATTTCACTGTAAAGAAGTTTAAACATAAGGTGCATCAGAGAAGAAAATGCATCACCGAGAGCAGAGGGGGGTCTATAACAGCCAATCACAGCTATAGAGAGACCCTTTGAAACCTCAATACTCAAAGCAAGAAATTTAAACTGTTAACAAATAGTTTCAGACTTTGCCACACTTACAAGGAATTTAGTCGTTACATATATAGCCACACCCCACCTTTCTTAGCTAGATCAGTGCGATACACATTGTCAGTGCGATGACAATGTCTGGAGTTCTATTTCAACTTATTTGTGAGGAAATAGGGAATTATTTAAGAAAAATGCAAGGCTGCCAATATACTTGGCTGCCAGTGTATATGTACTGCAAATATATTCCTCTCCTTCTTTCTATCATGTGTTGGGTTATAATGGGCAAGTTCGTTTGGCATGGCCCAGTGCCCTGGGTGGGGGGAGGATGTTTTTCCTTTGGACCAATGGAATGGTCGCCCACTAGGGGCCATGCAAAATGAATTTGCCCATTGTGTAAATGGTGTGAGACCTGAGTAATTGCAGAGAGCTGGCTCTATCCCATCATGCATCCTGAGATTATAATGTCCACAGTGGCTCCAAAGCAGGGGCAGCCATCCATCATGTTGTAACGCTTGATGTAGTGGGTGTGGAGTCAGGCGCAGGAAACAAGAGTGTTTGCTATCGGGCTTTAATGAATGCACCGTCAAAAGAATATACACCCAAGAACAACAACAGGGTGTAATCAAAAAAACACAAGGATCCAAAAACACGTACCACTACACGAAACACAGTGAACAACAGAAATAAGCCCGCACACAGAACAGGTGGGGAAACGGGCTTAAAAACCTCTTGGGGCTATTTGGGATGCTAGCGTGCCACCCGTGGCGCACCCTATCAACAGCAGGTGCATTTCAAGAGCGGCAAATTTGAAACCAAATAAATGTCAAAATTCACATTTTTCAAACATACAACTATCTTACACCCTTTGAAAGATAAACATCTCCTTAATCTAACCACGTTGTCCGATTTCAAAAAGGTTTTACGGCGAAAGCATAAAGTTAGATTATATTAGGATAGTACATTGACAATAGCTGTGTGTAATGTATTGTCATTTCAAAGACAGGCGTCACCAAAACCATAAAATCAGCTAAAATTATGCACTAACCTTTTACAATCTCCATCAGATGACACTCCTAGGACATTATGTTAGACAATGCATGCATTTTTAGTTCTATCAAGTTCATATTTATATCCAAAAACAGCATTTTACTATGGCGTTGATGTTCAGGAAATCGTTTCCCTCCAATAACCGGCAGTCAAGTCAGCACAACAAATTAAATAATTAATATTAGAAAACATTGGTAAAATATTATATTGTCATTCAAAGAATTATAGATTTACATCTCTTGAACGCAATCGACTTGCCAGATTTAAAAATAACCTTACTGGGAAATCACACTTTGCAATAATCTGAGCACTGCGCCCAGAAAAATACGCTTTGCGATACAGACTAACCGCCATGTTGGAGAGATCTAAAATCGAAAATACTATGTAAATAATCCATTACCTTTGATTCTCTTCATCAGATGTCACTTCCAGGAATCCCAGGTCCATAACGAATGTAGTTTTGTTCAAAAAAGCTCATCATTTATGTCCAAAAAGCTCCGTGTTGTTAGCACATGATCTAAGCCAGCCGGACTTCACTTCATGAACGAGGGGAAAAAATATATTTACGTTCGTTCAAACATGTCAAACGTTGTATAGCATAAATCATTAGTGCCTTTTTTAACCAGAACATGAATAAAATTCAAGGCGGACGATTGCGTTCTCTTTTAAAACGTATTGGAACGAGAGTACCCAACATGAACTCGCACGCCAGGTGTCTAATGGGCCATCACCGTTCCATGGCTCTTGTTCGGTCAGATCTCACAGTAGAAGACTCAAAACACTTTGTAAAGGCTGGTGACATCTAGTGGAAGCAATAGGAAGTGCCAAAACATTAATTAGCCCCTGTGTGCTTCAATGGCATAGGCTTAAAGGCAATTCAACACATCAGGTATCCACTTCCTGTCAGAATCTGTCTCAGGGTTTTGCCTGCCAAATGAGTTCTGTTATACTCACAGACACCATTCAAACAGTTTTAGAAACTTTAGGGTGTTTTCTATCCATATATAATAAGTATATGCATATTCTAGTTACTGGGTAGGATTAGTAACCAGATTAAATCGGGTACGTTTTTTTATCCAGCCGTGAAAATACTGCCCCCTAGCCCCAACAGGTTTTAAATACCCAACTAAACACTAATGAGACACAGGTGAAACCAATAAAGACAAAACCAACAGAAAAGGAAAAAGGGATCAGTGGCAGCTAGTAGGCCGGTGACGACAACCGCCGAGAGCCACCCGAACAGGGAGAGGAGTCACCCTCGGCAGGAGTCGTGACACATGTCCCATCACCCTGTCCGGTGGAAAGATGATCTAGGTAGCGCAGAATAGAATTGGCCACAGGATGAATGGAGCATCTCCTCTCCTAACCACAGTGTAGCCTACACGCTCCCCTGTGTAGCCTATTCTACCCTCACCACTGTACTGTGAAGTCAGTTCTCAGCCAACGCCCTTGTCAATGCACTTTTCCTCCACTTTAGTTACTACACAGCACATGCACTCACATTCAATAGTCCTACAGTACTTTTCATTCAACAACTACATTCTAAAATTAAATTCTACAATTACATTCTATAAAAAACATTTGCACTGTCAATGCCCTCACACCAAACTCCCACCCTCAGCCGTATCAGAGCGTCAGTATAGAAAATGGACAAATAAAAATCCCTCTGTTATACTACTCATTGAGAGACATTGGGTTGCCCTAAGACTCCCCAGAGCTGACATTTAAACCCCTCCTTCTCCTTAGGGTTGATTACTGTAGTGCTGTGTTATACACCTGGAGGCAGACATGCTTCTTTTAAGACAGCTTTTAATTTCAAGCTTTAATCAATGACCACATCTCTCTGGGGGATGCATGTGACTCACCCGGGCCCAAGGGAAGGAGAGGAAGAGAGAGATGGAGAGAGAGCGGAGGGGGGAGGGAAATAAAAATAAAGAGAGGGTGTGCCAAAATGCTGTATATAGACTAGAAAAAACAGACACATGGAGAGACAGATAATCTATTATTATTCTATTGTCCCTGTGTGGAAGTCTTCATGTAATCACTTGACCCTTATATTTGTTTGTTCCACTTGGTTCCACTCGGTGCCAGAGATAAAAAGCTTAAAGGCATAGATGGAGTCTTATTGACTGACTCTTTGGAGAACCGTATTTAGACTCTTGTTTTCCTTTTGGTGTGTTTGAAGGCAAGGGGGTAGAGAGGATGTGGCAGAAGTGCTAGACGTCTACTTAATTACCAATAGAGCCTTACCCTGCAGAGAGTACAGTAGAAAGAATAAACACACACACTCACGTACACAAAAGCACAACACAGCGCGCGCACACACACACACGGCCCCTGGCTGTTGGCTTGGTGTCGACACCGTAAATAAGTGGACGTGGTGAGTGGACAGAAGCTGCAGAGCAGCACGGCTGGTGAGGCAGTAGATGATGGATGAGGCTATAAAAGCCAGCGAGCACAGATCGGTGCTGTGGGCTGTGAGGAGGACAGACAGGCTGTGTGCTGGAGGAACAGAACGGCCTTCACCTTCACCACAATTTACTCCCCCCATCAGTGTGGGGATGCACGGGTGCTGTTCTGAGCCTCAGCCTACATAGACAGCACAGGAGGTTGGTGGCACCTTAATTAGGGAGGACGGGCTCCTGGTAATGGCTGTAGCGGAATGGTGTCAAATACATGGTTACCATGTGTTTGATGCCACTCCATTTGCTCCGTTCTAGCCATTATTATGAGCCGTCCTCCCATCAGCAGCCTCCACTGATAGACCGATAAGGGATCGAGCAGCTGTGGATGCCAGTCAGATTGTGTCCACAGGGATGGAGGACTGGTGACCACTTGTTACAGAAACAGGCACTACCATTACAGAGTGTTACAGAAACATGCACTACCAGGCGGGCGGCTCTGGCGGCTCCGGACTGGCGGGACTTGCAGTAGGCCTGGCTCTGGGAGCAGGCACAGGATTCAACAGGCTGGAGAGACATGCAGGAGGCCTGGCTCTGGGAGCAGGCACAGGACTCACCAGGCTGGGGAGACATGCAGGAGGCCTGGCTCTGGGAGCAGGCACAGGATAGACCGGGTCTCGAAGACGTACTGGAGGTCTAGAGCACACAGCCTGCACAACCCATCCTGGCTGGTTTGTAACAGTAGCCCTGCACGGGCGAAGTGCTGGCACAGGGCGAACTGGGCTGTGCAGAGGACTGATGGCTGCCGTGCGTAGAGCAGGCACAGGGTAGCCTGGGCCTAGGAGATGCACTGGTGGCCAGATGTGCTGCGCAGGCATACTCCTTCCTGGCTGGATGCCCACTTTAGCACGGCACTTGCGGGGGGCTGGGATGCATCGCACCGGGCTATGAGCGCGCACTGGAGACACCGTGCGCTCTACCGCATAACACGGTGCCTGACCAGTACCACGCCGCTTCCGGAAAGCACGGGGAGTTGGCTCAGGTCTAACGCCTGACTCCGCCAATTTCCCTGTGTGCCCCCCCCCAATTTTTTGGGGGGCTGCCTCTCAGCCTCCACTTGCCGTGCCAGCCGATCCTCCCAGAAACACCGTTCTGCATTCGCTGCCTCAATCTCCTCTGGCGGGCGACGGTATTCTCCCGCTTGTCTCCAGGGTCTCTGTCCGTCCAGAATCTCCTCCCAAGTCCATGACTCTAGATAGCTCCTCTCCAGCTCCTTACCCCGCTGCTTGGTCTTCTTGTGGTGGGAAGTTCTGTAACGTCCATCTGAAGGAGTAGACCAAGGCGCAGCGTGGGTTGGGTTCATCATATTTTAATTAACGTGAACCAGCAAAACAATAAACAAAACACAACGAATGAACAGTATTGCAGGCTACTCACAGCTATGCAAAATCAACTTCCCACAAAAGACAGGTGGAAAAAGGGCTACCTAAGTATGGCTCCCAATCAGCAACAACGAAGTACAGCTGTCCCTGATTGAGAGCCATACCAGGCCAAAAAACAGAAATACAAAAACTTAGAAATATAAAATATAGAACATACATCAAAACCCCAAACACACAAAACAAACACCCCCCTGCCATGCCCTGACCAAACTACTATAACAAATAACCCCTTTTACTGGTCAGGATGTGACACATATAGAAAATTAGCTCCCTGGATGCAATTCCTATGGCCACCACAGGGTGTCAGCAGTCTATGTTCAAGGTTTCAGGCTTGTAACTTCAGAAACAAATAAGAAATATCCGTTTTAGCAGAAGAACACAGTCTTGGAAATTCGTGTTTGCGCACGTCCTGAAGAAATTACGTATCTGCTAAAATCGGTTTCCTATTGAACATACTTCTTTCCGTGAGAAATATTATAGTTTGATACATTTAAGGGTATCTGAGGAGTAAATAGAAACGTATTTTGACTTGTTGCAACAAAGTTTAGGGGTAGATTTTCGGATTCCTTTCTCTGCGTGTTGAACGAGTGGATTACTCAAATCGATGGCGCCAACTAAACAAACTTTTTGGGATATAAAGAAGGATTTTGTCTAACAAAACGACACTACATGTTATAGCTGGGACCCTTTGGATGACAAATTAGAGGAAGATTTTCAAAAAGTATGTGAATATTTAATCGAATGTATGAAACCTGTGCCGGTGAAAAAATGTTTTTACCTGGGGCACCGTCCTCAAACAATCGCATGGCATGTTTTCGCTGTAATAGCTATTGTAAATCGGACAGTGAGTTAGATTAACAAGAATTTAAGCTTTCAGCCGATATAAGACACTTATATGTACATTGTTTAAAATCCATATTATTTATTTGAATTGCGTGCCCTCCAGTTTCACTGGAAGTTGTCCCGCTAGCGGGACCCCTAGCCCTAATGTATAATGAATATACCACTCCTTAGGGATACACATAATTTCAGAAAACCTCTACGGCGCTTGTTTGGTTGGATTGGATACCTGAGAAAAACTACGCAATCTTCTGTTAGTTATGATATATAATGAAAAATAATTCCCTCTCTTCCCTGCTGCTTCCCCAGTTTTCACAGTTCTTAGAAGGATCATTCATTTTACAACAGGAAAACAAGCACATCCACGCAAGCCAGGAGGTGATAAATAGAACAAATTTGATCCTGTGGTTGAATTACGGTAATATGTCACATAATGTACTGTATATGCAAAGCTTAAAGGTAACAAATCATTTAAACTACAAGTCACCCTCTGCCTTCCTAGTTAACAAATTCAAAATACACTCCCACACACACGTGGCAAACACACACACATCACACTTTTGTTCTTGAAAAGTGGAGCAATTTTTCTGAGGCCCACCTCAGCATTGATGTGAGTGTTACTGTGAAACGTGATGCATTGAAAAGGTAAACATGCTTTTCCTCAGATGCTCTCCTTCCCTTGCCTCAGGCAGTCTGACCTATTTGGAGAGAAAATTATTAGTTTTCCTTTTCACATGACCTAGTGTCCTTTTTTCAACATTTTAGAGGACTTCAGTTTATCGGTTCCGGAGGGAGGATCCGTTTTAATATTCGCTTCGCCTACATCAGCTAATCTGCACCAAAGGCTTCTCCCTCAGCTAGATTGTAAACAAACCCTGAACTGATAATGTGCTAAAACGGGTTTCATGCAAACAGCTAATTGCCATTTGAAACATTATAGTGCCAAACCTGTACTGAATCGACCATTAGAGAGTGAGTATTGTAGTACACCTACAAGCTGGAGCAGAAGGATATAGCCAGCCTCCTCTCACGATTAGTCAGTGTTTTTCATCAACACTATGGGTGATTTGCATTTGAACAACACTCACTGTGTAAATTAAACATGACTAATAACAAAAGATAACAGGTGGTGACTTATCATACCATTGCTTTCCATGCATTACACTAATAATATGCTGTGTTTTCTTTGTCATAAAAACAGCCTTTTCTATTATACCATATTTCCCTTGTGCACTGGGCACATTTCATTGAAATTATGTAGAAACAACATTGATTCAACCAGTGTGCCCAGTGGTGGGTGGTGTCTGATAGAACCAAGCTGCCCGGCGCTTTGTGAAGAGAATAAAATATGATATTATCTCCATTACTCAATGACAGATTGACTGCAGTCTTCTCTTTCTTCATTATGCATTCACCTACGGATGGATGGATGGATGGAGAGAGTGGAGCCAGAGTGCTCTACTTTCATTGGACCACTCGCTGTTGCCAGCACAATTACACTAATATACTTTAATTGATGCCACGCTCTCCTCTTTTTAACATTTTAAAATGCTTAAAGTGCCTTCCAATGAGAAGTCCGATGGCGCAAGTAAGAGGAGAGGAGGATGATGGCATAAGCCGCGTTGTGTGCGTGGGTCATTATTTCTGAGTTGCTGATCTCAACGGATGAGTTAACCTCTCAGCAGTGACTGAAAGAATTTTACAAGTATCCTGTTGGAAGCATTCCCAAACAGACCTGAGTTCAAATCGTATTTGTTTTCTTTTTAATGTTTTTGGGGTTTGATTGGGCCTGCCTGGAGTACCAGTTGGGGAGGATTTGGCACTTTTGGGACTATCCGATTGGTTCTAATGTGCCAGGCAAGCTCAATCAAGCACAGCTGGAGTATTAAGAAAACAAATATCACAGGCCTGTTCCAAAGTACTCCCCATCCAATGCTGATATGTTAAAAGCAAATAGAGACCTCTTTATCGAAGAGCTTCATAGGTGAACAAACACTCAAAATATATGTGGCACTGAAAGCCCAAGTGAGTCAATAACATAAGATGCCAAAATTATAAGATAATTAGAGAGACAAAGACATTTCATGGTTATAGTTTGTAACAATTTCATAGCAAACATGTGAGACAGCATGGGAGGAAGTTTGGGGGCAGTAGATGAGCATCAGTCTGTCTGTCTGTCTGTCTGTCTGTCTGTCTGTCTGTCTGTCTGTCTGTCTGTCTGTCTGTCTGTCTGTCTGTCTGTCTGTCTGTCTGTCTGTCTGTCTGTCTGTCTGTCTGTCTGTCTGTCTGTCTGTCTGTCTGTCTGTCTGTCTGTCTGTCTGTCTGTCTGTCTGTCTGTCTGTGTGTGTGTGTGTGTGTGTGTGTGTGTGTGAGAATGTCACCCAGCAGAAAATAAAATAATTACTCTGTGGCATGGGCATCCGTTTTGCACTAAATATTCACCAAGGAAAAAAAAAAAAGTCATAATCGAGCCTTAAATTCCTCAGATACAACCTTTGTCCTTCATGGGAGCTACAGTGGTAAATCAACCAAACTTTTTCCATCCACGGCTGCAGTAGAAAATGATATCTTCAGTGACAGAGTGCAGACACTGAGACAAAGAGGCAGGAAAGTCAGACTAGTGACGACAAGATTTTTGAGGAATGGGCGTGTGCACTGCGCTATATCTAGAGCATGCGGCTGTGCCTGGGACTGTAGAGGTCAAGAGGTGTTTGGTAGAGACATGAGGCCAGCCAGCCGTGTGGCATTGGTGTGAGAGGCTATGCCAGAGACCAAGGCCACCCAGGTACATGCACGCACGCACGCACACACATACACACACACACACACACACGCATTGGTATCTTGTCAGTTAAGAGAGTACAAAGGCCTTAAGCACCTATCGATCGCCGTCCACTCTACTTTGTAATGAAACCCAGCAACAAAGGCAGAGAGCTCTTCCAACTGATATGAAAGACAGATCACCTTGGTCATGTCCTTTCATTACACCTGGTAGGCACTGCAACATGTTATGAAGTTGGACAGAAGAAGAGCACCGTGCAAACACACACACACAGGTTCGTTGCACCTGCCAAAAAAATACGCACATCAGCTTTAACATTCCGACAGAGGATCCGTGGGCCCAGAATATTCCATCACATAATTCCTTGGGCACCATTGTGGGCACTAGGAATGATAAACACCAACCTTGCATAATTATTCACAACCAACTAATTTTACTGCCAGAAGGTTTGGCAAGACAACATTTTCCACAAAAACTCTCTCTTGTGTTCCCAGATGCTTCTTTTGGCCACAATCGGTTAACACCATATGACACATCCAGCAATTGTTACTCTGAAGTGCAACCACATAATGAAAGTTTGTGGAAAGGGTTCGTCAAAGAGTAGTCTCGCATTGCCAGACCTCCAAAATCATGTTGTTGTCACTTTTTCCTTGGAGGTCTGAAGAATGTTGTATTACAAAGACGGTTTGAATGGTTAAGATTTTGATAGGAGGTTACATTTCAAGAGCCCTCCCCCCATACAAGGGGTGTTGTGTGTTACAGTTGAAGTCGGAAGTTTACATACACCAAATACATTTTTTCACAATTCCTGACATTTAAACCTAGTAAAAATTCCCTATCTCAGGTCAGTTAGGATCACCACTTTTTTTTAAGAAAGCGAAATGTCAGAATAATAGTAGAGAGAATGATTTATTTCAGCTTTTATTTATTTCATCACATTCCCAGTGGGTCAGAAGTTTACATACACTCAATTAGTATTTGGTAACATTGCCAATATATTGTTTAACTTGGATGAAATGCTTCGGGTAGCCTTCCACAAGCTTCCCACAATAAGTTGGGTGAATTTTGGCCCATTTCTCTTGACAGAGCTGGTGTAACTGAGTCAGGTTTGTAGGCCTCCTTGCTCGCCCACAAATGTTCTATAGGATTGAGGTCAGGGCTTTGTGATGGCCACTCCAATACCTAGAGTTTGTTGTCCGTAAGCCATTTTGCCACAACTTTGGAAGTAAGTTTGGGGTCATTGTCTATTTGGAAGACCCATTTGCGACCAAGCTTTAACTTCCTGACTGATGTTTTGAGATGTTGCTTCAATATATCCACATCATTTTCCTCCCTCGTGATGGCATCTATTTTGTGAAGTGCACCAGTCCCTCCTGCAGCAATGCTCCCCCACAACATGATGCTGCCACCCCTGTGCTTCATGGTTTGGATGGTGTACTTCAGCTTGAAAGCCTCCCCCTTTTTCCTCCAAACATAACGATGGTCAGTATTGCCAAACCGTTTCTATTTTTTGACTTTTTTGGACATTTCTCCAAAAGTACGATCTTTGTCCCCATGTGCAGTTGCAAACCGTAGTCTGGCTTTTTTATGGCGGTTTTGGAGCAGTGGCTTCTTCCTTGCTGAGAGGCTTTTCAGGTTATGCCGATATAAGACTCGTTTTACTTCACAAGGTCCTTTGCTGTTGTTCTGAGATTGATTTGCTCTTTTCGCACCAAAGTACGTTCATCTCTAGGAGACAGAACATGTCTCCTTCCTGAACGGTATGACGGCTGCGTGGTCCCATGGTGTTTATACTTGTGTACTATTGTTTGTACAGATGAACGTGGTACTTTCAGGCATTTGGAAATTGCTCCCAAGGATGTGGAGGTCTCCAATTTTTTTCTGAGTTCTTGGCTGATTTATTTTGATTTTCCCATGATGTCAAGCAAAGAGGCTTTGAGTTTGAAAGTAGGCCTTGAAATACATCCACAGGTACACCTCCAATTGACTCAAATGATGTCAATTAGCCTGTCAGAAGCTTCTAAAGCCCTGTCATCATTTTCTGGAATTTTCCAAGCTGTTTAAAGGCACAGTCAACTTAGTGTATGTAAACTTCTGACCCACTGGAATTGGGTCATTTCTGTAAACAATTGTTGGAAAAATAACTTGTGTCATGCATAAATTAGATGTCCTAACCGACTTGACAAAACTATAGTTTGTTAACAAGACATTTGTGGAGTGGTTGAAAAACAAGTTTTAATGACTCCAACCTAAGTGTATGTAAACTTCCGACTTCAACTGTATGTGTGTCACTGTTTTCCGTCCAAGTAGTTGATGCCTATGCATGTTTCAAGTGCCAATTTTCAAGTTATGAAGTGTGGCCGACAGAGGATTATTCTGGTAAAGTCTGTCACGGCTGTTTAAAGGATCGGACCAAAGCGCAGAATGGTTGTAGTTCCACATATTTATTATTACCGTAAAACGTTGCAATACACCAAATACTTAAAACAACAAACCGTGACGCAGAGAGAAATACACACTACTCAAAAATTAAGAACCCACAAACACAAGTGGAAAAACCCCCTACTTAAATATGACAAATTGAGACGACGAGGACCGGGTGCCTCTAATTGGAGATCCTCCCAAAAACCCCAACATAGAAATAGAAACCTAGAAAACCACATAGAAATAGATAACAAGATAACCAACCAAAAACACCCCCTGTCACGCCCTGACCTACTCTACTATAGAAAATGACATCTTACAAGGGTCAGGACGTGACAAAGTCAAACGTCACAACACGTTCTAAACCGCTCTGGTGACAGACTTTTTTCATCCACATGGCTGCTGGCTACGCTTTGCTACCACTGAAAATATCGGGAATATTGCTCATTATTTTGTTTTGTAAGGACCAAAAAAACTTAGCCATTTGGAGAAGCTATTCAAGTAAGTAAATACATTTTTTTATGTAAAGAAACAATGTATTATTACTTAGCTAGCTAGCCACTTTGTAGGCTAACTCAACTGATCTATTAGCTAGCTAGCTAACTTTACACACTGTTTAGTTAAGTAAATTAAATGGCATCAGCTAGCTAACTTATTATTAGCTAGCTATCTTGATTTAATCATTGTAAATTAAAAACATAGTCTCCAAATGCATTTGTAGATTACAAGCATTGAAGAGGGTGAAAATGCAGCTCCAGCTGTCAGTAAAGGGAGAGTGTAGGCTATTGGATAGGATAGGTCGTTGATAATGTGCTATTGCTGGGCTAGAATAGAATAGAAGTCTGCTCATCTATTAGATCAGGGATCAGTGGAACAAGGTTGACCACCACTGGTGTGGAGTTTTTTTTTGTTCACCTGAAATTATGCTTTAGTAATAATAGTATCATGTTTCAGGTATGACCCAGATGCAGACTGTCGAAGAAACAAAAGTTGAATTCTAAAACAGGGGCAGGCAAACGACAGGTCAAAGGCAGGCAGGGGTCAATAATCCAGAGAGGGTGTAAAGGGTCCAGAACGGCAGGCAGTCTCAAGGTCAGGGCAGGCAGGGGTCAATAATCCAGTAAGGTGGGGTAAGGTAGAAAACGGCAGGCAGGCTCAGGTACAGTATATGGCCAATATACCATGGCTATCGGCTGTATCCTGGCACTCCACGTTGTGTCGTGCTGAAGAATAGCCCTTAGCCATGGGATATTGGCCATACACCACACCCCCTCATGGCTTATTGCTTAAGTCACCCACCGCTGCTTGTTTTGTTGACATTTTTTGTCCTCATGCACTGTTGCTGCTACGGTACTAATCTGGTGAGCGCCTTTGTAACTCCGCACAAGCAAGGTATTTAACTGGTTTGATGTATTGTGAGGCGTTTCTGATTTACACTGTTTTCCGACCCCTCTTTAGCTGATTTCTGCCATGAAACTTTCCCAGGCTTCCCGTTTGGTTTGTGATGAGGCTAGTCAGAGTCATAAAATTAAATTACATGCTTTGGGTAACTGTGATGGCTTTGGCATCCAGGGACCCCAAGAAAATATTAAAGAAAGCATTGCTGTATTATCCCCATCAATTATACAGCACAGTGAAATAAAACCCTTTCCCCATATCTCTCTCAGAACAGTCCCATATAGGCACTGTAAGCTATTAAACAGACTGACAAAAGGCTATCCTGCTTCATAGGCACTGACATACAAGCTTGACCAGGGTGATGTGAAAAATATGTGCTATTTTCACATGGAATCCCAGCAATGCTGAAAAGAGCTGACTGGGTTCCAGTTCCACAGCATAAGAAGTGAACAGGATATTCCTGTGATCTGCGTGTCTGTGCTTCTTAGAGAGTACCTCTCTTAACCCATTGTGATGCTCTTTTTGACCATGATAGAATCTGACAACCATCAGGAAAATCCCATTCCACAGATGGTGTCACATTTTATATTTCTTTGTGCCACACAACGTTCTGTTTCCCATATGCCTTAACCCAGGGATGAGCAACTTTGATGGGGGTGGGAGGCCACCAAAAACCGGCTCAGCATGAGAGGCCATAGTGGCTTGAAGGTTTGCATACCCACACAAGTTTTAGAGTTAATTTCCTGCAATTCTACACATTTTTCCACTGCTCGAAGAGAAGATTTAGCAATTGTATAAACATTTCATGCAATTCTATTCATTTTGTCATGGGGCGGAGAGAAAAATGTGCAGTTGTACAGCTAATTTCCTGCAATTCTACACATTTTGCCATACTGTAGGGATAGAAATATTTGCAGTTTTTAATATGATATCTGAGTGAGAGTGACTAAGAAAATCAATGGGGGCCACCCTGTCAGTAATTCAACCATGAATACTACATGTTTAGATAGCTTGCTAGACTACACATGGGCAGCCAGTTGCCCATCCCTGCCTTAGCTTATTTGCATTGGGTCACTGGTGTTTACTGAAGTTTAAAGAGTTCAATTGAAATTCATTTTCAAGGACTCTGCATGCATATTGCCACCTAATGAATCAGCACAGATAGGCCGAGAGTGTGTGAATATATATGTTGTATATTCAAGAAGAAAATTGTAAACTTTTTGCTGGCTTATTGGACACAAGCGTGACAAACTTATTTCAAGCATGCCGTATCTTACATCATCTTTGGCATGTACACAAATTGGCAAGTATGCATTAGTTGATAACAAAATACCACTTTTCATTTGTGAACAGCAGCCTACACTCTCTCCTCCTCAAGATTGAGCTAAAGGCATAGGACTAATACCACAAAGATTCTTATGAAAAGAGACATAAGTAGCCAGTCGAGTTAAAGACCCAAATTACCCATTTGAGACGTCCTTAATCATACCCTAGTTGAATAAACTTACTTCACTCTGGATAAGAGTGTCTGCTAAATTACAAAAATGTCAATGTAAACCTATTCAAGACTTAAGAATTCATAAGCTCTATAAGGTCCATATGTGACCAGATTTCTCAAAGTCAGCTTAAAGTAACTGTCCAGTGAAAATCACACTTTTAAAAGTTCATATTCTGTCAACTCATACCCAAATACAGTGCCTTCAGAAAGTATTCACACCCCTTGACATTTTCCACATTTTGTTGTCTTACAAAGTGGGATTAAAATACTAAGTAAAATACTAAGTAATGTCAAAGTGCAATTGAAATTGTAACAATTGCAAAACATTTATGAAATTGAAAACACTAATATATCTTGATTAGATATGTATTCAACCCTTGGAATCAATAAATGTGAGAATACCATTTGCAGCGATTACAGCTGTGATTCTTTCTGGGTAAGTCTCTAAGTGCCTGGATTGTACAATATTTGCACATTATTCTTAAAAAAATTCTTCAAGCTCTGTCAAGTTGGTTGTTGATCATTGCTAGACAGCCAATTTCAAGTCTTGCCACAGATTTTCAAGCCAATTTTAAGTCTGTAACTAGGCCACTCAGGAACATTCAATGTCGGCTTTCTAAGCAACTCCAGTATATAGTTTGCCTTGTGTTTTAGGTTATTGTCCTGCTGAAAGGTGAATTTGTCTCCCAGTGTCTATTGGAAAGCAGACTGAACCAGGTTTTCATCTAGGATTTTGCCTGTGCTTAGCTCTATTCCGTTTCTTTTTATCCTAAAAAACCCATAACATGATGCAGCCACCACCATTCTTGAAAATACAAATTGGTATTCAGTGATGGGTTGTGATGGATTTGCTCCAAAAATAACACTTTGTATTCAAGGCATAAAGTGAATTTCTTTGCCACATTTTTTGCTGTTTTACTTTAGTGCCTTATTGCAAGCAAGATGCATTTTTAAAAATGTTTTATTGTTGTAGGCTTCCTTCTTTTCATTTAGGTTAGTATTGAGGAGTAACTAGAATGTTGTTGATCCATACTCAGTTTTCTCCTATCACAGCCATTAAACTCAGTTTTAAATCCCTGAGCGGTTTCTTTTCACTCCGGCAAGTGAGGAAGGACGCCTGTATCTTTGTAGTGACTTGGGGCATTGGTACACAATCCAAAGAGTAATTAATAACTTCACCATGCTCAAAGGGATATTCCATGTCTTGCTTTGTTTATTTTTACCCATCTACCAAGAAGTGCCCTTCTTTGCGAGGCATTGCAAAACCTCCCTGGGACCTTGTTTTCTTTATTTTTATATTTTTTTACCTATATTTAACTAGGCAAGTCAGTTAAGAACAAATTCTTATTTACAATGATGGCCTAGGATAGGTGGGTTAACTGTCTTGTTCAGGGGCAGGACGACAGATTTTTACCTTGTCAGCTCAGGGATTCAATCTAGCAACCTTCCAGTTACTGGCCCAATGCTCTAACCACTAGGCTACCTGCCGCCCCAAAGGTGACCTTACCTGTACCTTACCTGTACTCGCCTTCTGGATGGTAGCAGGGTGAACAGGCAGTGGCTCGGGTGGTTGTTGTCCTTGATGATCTTTTTGGCCTTCCTGTGACATCGGGTGCTGTAGGTGTCTTGGAGGGCAGGTAGTTTGCCCCCGGTGATGCGTTGTGCAGACCGCACCGCCTTCTGGAGAGCATTAAGGTTGAGGGCGGTGCAGTTACCGTACCAGGCGGTGATACAGCCCGACAGGATGCTCTCGATTGTGCATCTGTACATTTTTGTGAGTGTTTTAGGTGACAAGCCAAATTTCTTCAGCCTCTTGAGGTTGAAGAAGCATTGTTGCGCCTTCTTCACCACTCTGTCTGTGTGGGTGGACCATTGCAGTTTGTCTGTGATGTGTATGCCGAGGATCTTAAAACTTTCCACCTTCTCCACTGCTGTCCCTTCGATGTGGATAGGGGTGTGCTCCCTCTGCTGTTTCCTGAAGTCCACAATCATCTCCTTTGTTTTGTTCACGTTGAGTGAGAGGCTGTTTTCCTGACACCACACTCTGAGTGCCCTCACCTCCTCCCTGTAGGCTGTCTCGTCATTGTTGGTAATCAAGCCTACTACTGTTGTGTCACCTGCAAACTTGATGATTGAGTTGGAGGCGTATATGGCAAGGGTTAACACATTTTAATGTCTTACTCACGTCGGCCACAGAGAAGGAGAGGGGGGGTTGCAGTCCTTGTTAGCGGGTTGCGATGATGGCACTGTATTATCCTCAAAGGGGGCAAAGAAGGTGTTCAGTTTGTCTGGAAGTGAGACGTCGGTGTCCGTAACGTGGCTGGTATTCTTTTTGTAGTCTGTGATTTCCTGTAAACCCTGCCACATATGCCTAGTGTCTGAGCCGTTGAATTGCAACTCCACTTTGTCTCTATATCGACATTTCACTTGTTCACTTGCCTTGCGGAGGGAATAACTACACTGTTTATATTCGGCCATATTCCCTGTCCTCTTTACATGGTTAAATGCAGTGGTTTGCCCTTTCAGTTTTGTGCAAATGCCGCCATCCATCCACGGTTTCTGGTTAGGGTAGGCTTTAATAGTCACAGTGGGTACAGCATCTCCAATGCAATTCCTTATAAACTCATAAACTCATTCAGCGAGCCAGCGTATAGATCGATGTCATTCTCTGAGGCTGCCCGGAACATTTCCCAGTCTGCATGATGAAAACAATCTTGAAGTGTGGATTCCGATTGGTCAGGCCAGCAATGAATGGTTCTAGTCACGGGTTCATCCTGTTTGAGTTTCTGCCTATAAGACGGTAGGAGCAAGATGGAGTCATGATCGGATATGCCTAAGGGAGAGCGAGGGAGGGCCTTGTATGCATCGCGGAAGTTAGGGTAGTAGTGATTGTGTGTATTGCACGTGCGAGTGCTGCAATCAATATACTGATAGAATTTAGGTAGCCTTGTTCTCAAATGTGCTTTGTTAAAATCCCCAGCTACAATAAATGCAGCCTCAGGATATATGGTTTCCAGTTTACATAGAGTCCAGTGGAGTTCCTTGAGGTCTGTCGTGGTGTCTGCTTGAGGGGGTATATACATAACTGGTACGATAACTGACGAGAATCCTCTTGGTAGATAATATGGCCTGCATTTGATTGTAAGGAATTCTAGGTTTGTTGAGCAGAAGGACTTGACTTCCTGTATGTTGTTATGATTACACCATGAGTCATTAATCATGAAGCATACACCCCCGCCCTTCTTCTTCCCAGAGAGGTGTTTATCTCTGTCGCTGCGACGCATGAAGAAGACCGGTGGCTGAACCGACTCCGACAATGTATCCCGAGAGAGCCATGTTTCCGTGAAACAGGGAATGTTACAATCTCTGTCTCTGGAAGGCAACCCTTGCTGTAATTTCATCGACCTTGTTGTCAAGAGACTGGACATTGGCAAGTAGTATACTCGGAAGCGGTGGGCAGTGTGCACACCTATGGAGCCTGACCAGGAGGCCGCTCCGTCTGCCTCTTTTGCGGCGACATTGTTTTAGATCAGCTTCTGGGATTAGATCCACTGTCCTGGTTTTTGGGTTGAACAAAAGATCCGCTTCGGGAAAGTTGTTTCCTTGGCGTAATGTTGGTAAGTTGACGTCGCTCTTATATCCAATAGTTCTTCTCGGCTGTATGTAATAAAACATTTTCTGGGCTAAGAATGTAAGAAATCATACTTTAAAAAACGAAATACTGCATAGGACTCGAAGCGAGGCGACCGTCTCTGTCGGCACAATACGATACCCTCGCTGGATGAGGCTGCAATTCAAGCTGATTGAATTCCAAACATCGAGCCAAATTAGGGATGCGCTCAGGAGTGCCGAGTCCTTGTGTGCGTTTTAGGTGACATGTTCAGAGGAATACAGCACAATAAAAAAACATGTCTTTTATGTGCTAACAATGTTTGGATCGACTTACACCTGCGAGTCATCCTTTTCCTCTATGAACGCAATCAAGACTCACGACAGGAACCGGCTTTCAAATAAGTCAATCGATGACTGCCTGTGCATCAAAATCACATCCCTCTCACCCGACATCCACAAGATCGTGTCCGAGGGGAAATGCAACTTTTCCCATTAAGTAAGTAACTTAGTATTTAATAAATAGGCATATATGCCACTAACAATATTGTGATTATTATTATTAGTGCTTATCCATGGCTATATGAAGTCTCATGCTGACAGTATTTTTTGTTTGTTTTGTCGTTACAGGAGCAGGTTATCCTGAGACTCCCGATACAGGGATACAGACATTCAGACACAGACATCGCCTGTTTTTCTTTAAATTATTTTTTTATGTAGGATGCTACCTTTTTGGCCAGTTGCAATTGTAAGTAGGCCTAATAAATAAATAAAAATCCCACTTCTATTTGGCCATTTTTTTTCTTGTGAAAGATGCTGTTAAGCCACATAGCCTAGCTCAGCCAGTTAAGTTATTTTATATGGGCCTTCGCTCGGAAGAAATAGACTCCAATTAAGCGCTCTTGTTGTTTGTGAAGATAATTGTTGAAATGAATTACTCGACTGGTGTAGGTTTTCTCCATCTGTTGCTTAGCGCCACTTGCATAACAAGTTAGATATATTTTCAGCACCAGGTGCTGTTCACCTCCTATTGATTGCGCTGCGGTTGCAGCTTCACATTTCAGCACCTAAAAAAATATGCTCCGCTGCCTGCTTTATTAGTTGACTGTCTTCTGCATTCTCAGGATGTGTCGAACCTCTTCATTTGTTGGTTCTCCGGAGGAAGTATTGTATGATAACCTTTCATTTTTCTGCCATCGTTGCATAATTTTTTTTTCCAGGATTGAGACATCTTGGTTGTAGAGAAGTGGTTGTAGATTTCCTTCTGTGTGAAAAGGTATGGGCACTTAATCCTCAGCTCAGCTATCTAAGGTGCTGGGCTAGCGTTGATAGCACAGCGCTGTAAGTAAAATGTTGCTTGCATGAGCTGCGACAGTTGTCCTCTGTCACCTCCTGCCGGCCCTTCTCTGGAATGAAGCTGCTCCATTTACATTTCCTTACGCTTTGCCTCAAGTTTCTTCCGTTTCTTCTGTGGTAAAGTCAGATTGCCATCTTACACAGCCGTATTTGTCAGTTGGCCATCTTGCTCTGACTACAGTCAATGAGCCTGAGAGTGTCTTTCTTAGATGTACCAGAGGATTATTACAATTCTTATGCTCAACGCATGTTTCCATCTGATTTAAGAGGGATCCATAGCCACTCCCAATTGTAGTGCCATCTTTCATTGTAACAGCGAAGCTTTTCGGGTACTGTTGTACCCTCATGGCTATTGTATGGCATTCTGCTCTGGTCGGATTAGGTTTAGGCTCAATAACTCTTATCTCTCTTCGTTTTCCCGGGGTTGGCCGTGTTCCTCTGGCGACGGCTGATCTCAGGTTCATGGACATTTTGCCCCAAGGTACAGAAGTTCTCCGGCAAGATGTCCAGATCTACAGTACTGGTCGTACTGGTTGTTGACCGGTTGTGCTGGATGTGGAGGATGACTGTGAAGGGGAAGGGCTTGATGGCTCAAATGTTGATGTATCTTTGATGGCATCTGCTGTGTCACTCCTTGCTTGTCCTGTAAGTAAAAGCTCTGAAATCTAAAGTAATACAATTACAAACATTTCCTCTTAACTGTAGAGTACTTGTAAATCTTTTACCAAAATGTAATACCTTCTAATCTCCATGCATTTAGCAGCTTCTGGCATTGTATTAGTCTGATGTGCTCCTGTAGGTCTTGTTCTTTAAGAAATTGAAGGTCTGGCTTTCCCTCTACTCCCACACTTGCTAGCAAATCTGGTGGCAATAGACAATACTGCCTTTCTTATCTCCTGTCCTAGTGCTGTCATAGCTCTACAACAAAGGGAAAGAATAATGAAAGATCATCATTGATTTGCCAAATACCTTGTACTCTACTAAGGGGTAATAATCAAGAAGGTCTTCATGCTTAATGCAGATCAAGTTTGAGTTTATTTTCAGCAAACTTAACATGTGTAAAGATTTGTATGAACATAACAAGATTCAACAACTGAGACATAAACTGAACAAGTTCCACAGACATGTGACTAACAGAAATGGAATAATGTGTCCCTGAACAAGATCAAGGTCAAAATCAAAAGTAACAGTCAGTATCTGGTGTGGCCACCAGCTGCATTAAGTACTGCAGTGCATCTCCTCCTCATGGACTGCACCAGATGTGCCAGTTCTTGCTGTGAGTTACCCCACTCTTCCACCAAGGCACCTGCAAGTTCCTGGACATTTCTGGGGGGAATGGCCCTAGACCTCACCTTCCGATCCAACAGGGCCCAGATGTCCTCAATGGGATTGAGATCCGGGATCTTCGCTGGCCGTGGCAGAACACTGACATTCCTGTCTTGCAGGAAATCACGCACAGAACGAGCAGTATGGCTGGTGGCATTGTCATGCTGGAGGGTCATGTCAGGATGAGCCTGCAGGAAGGGTACCCCATGATGGAGGATGATGTCTTCTCTGTAACGCACAGCGTTGAGATTACCTGCAATGACAACACGCTCAGTCCAATGATGCTGTGACACACCGCCCCAGACCTCCAAATCGATCCTGCTTCAGAGTACAGGCCTCGATGTAACGCTTATTCCTTTGATGATAAATGTGAATCCGACTATCCCCCCTGGTATCCCCCCTGACTATCCCCCCTATCCCCTACTGTTGTTTTTATTTCTTTACTTACATATTGTTCACCTAATACCTTTTTGTGCACTGTTGGGTAGAGCCTGTAAGTAAGCATTTCACTGTAATACCTGTTGTATTCGGCGCACGTGACAAATAAACTTGATTTGATTTGGTTTTGCCAGTCCTGTCTGGTCCAGTGACGGTGGGTTTGTGCCCATAGGCGACGTTGTTGCCGGTGATGTCTGGTGAGGACCTGCCTTTACAACAGGCCTACAAGTCCTCAGTCCAGCCTCTCTCAGCCTATTGCGGACAGTCTGAGTACTGATGGAGGGATTGTGCGTTCCTGCTGTAATTTGGGCAGTTGTTGTTGCCATCCTGTACCTGTCCCGCAGGTGTGATGTTCAGATGTATCGATCCTGTGCAGGTGTTGTTACACGTGGTCTGCCACTGCGAGGACGATCAGCTGTCCATCCTGTCTCCCTGTAGCGCTGTCTTAGGCGTCTCACAGTACGGACATGGCAATTTATTGCCCTGGCCACATCTGCAGTCCTCATGCCTCCTTGCAGCACGCCTAAGGCACGTTCACGCAGATGAGCAGGGACTCTGGGCATCTTTTTTTGTATTTTTCAGAGTCAGTAGAAAGGCCTCTTTAGTGTCCTAAGTTTTCATAACTGTGACCTTAATTGCCTACCATCTGTAAGCTGTTAGTTTCATAACGACCGTTCCACAAGTGCATGTTCATTAATTGTTTATGGCTCATTGAACAAGCATGGGAAACAGTGTTTAAATCCTTTACAATGAATATCTGTGAAGTTATTTGGATTTTTACGAATTATCTTTGAAAGACAGGGACGTTTCGTTTTTTGCTGAGTTTAGGTATTTACAATAGCTTTGACATCGTTTTTTTACATCTCTGTTAAACTAGACATCGGGTCTATACCGATGTTGGCATTTTTAGCTAATATCGGCCAATTCCGATAAGTTCACCGATATATCATGAATCCCTAGTACAAACTATGACATAATGGGACGACGAGCGGATAAGAGGCTTTCCGTAATTTCGATTAAGACATTAATGAGTGAGTCAATATAACTTTTGAAATGTACAGCAACAGAATTCAGAACATGGACCGTTCTTACAGTATTCTCCCTTTACACCAAGTCAGAACTTTAGGATAAATAAAGGGGGCATATAAGCAGACAATGCAAGCTCTTACAATATTTGATGATGACATTTCTCTAAAACAGGCTATATGCTACATGTGTACAATCAAGTCAGAACAGCAGGCTAAATTATGAGGGGAAAAGGGACCAAATTATTAGGTGAGGCACATGGGCTACTAACAACTAACTACACAACATACACTTAGTATTACTTTCTTAGCTACAGTATACATATCACCCTGGCATATTACATAATTTATGCAGCAGCACACAATACATTTCTTGTGCTGTGCTCACTTGAACAGGAAGGTGGCGCAACAGTCCTTTGTGGGCAAATTGTTTCATCAAACTTTGTAATTGAAGTCTGGCATTCTCTGTATTTATGGTGCTTTCAAGACAACTGGGAACTCAGAAAAAAACAAGGTCGAATCATGACGTCAGTGATCTTCAGGTCGGAGCTCTAGAATGAGACCCGAGATCCCGACTTGGAATTCCGAGTTGGATGATGGTTCAAAACTTATTTTCCCAGTCGGAGCTAGTTTTTTCCCGAGGTCCCAGTTGTCTTGAACTCACTGAAGTCTGAGATTTCCCAGTTCCGAGTTTCCAGTTGTTTTGAACGTGGCAGAAATCATACTGGATTGACAGCATGGCCAATGTTGAATGTTTATCCTTTAAAGCTTGGAAAAGAGACCCTGAAACCCAGACTTGGACCACACACCCATGCCACTGAATAGCAGGGTAGTGATTGCTTTACAATGCTTGCAGTTAGCCACTGATTCCTTCCATGTTTGTATCCGGCTTTATTCTTTTATGATTTTTTTTCATTGTTTGCAACTGATATATGACATGGATTAATGCCAAAATAATGCAAAACAGGCAACAACAAAAAAATTACGCTGTGAATTGTTATTTATTTTATTTATTTAAACTTTACTTAACTAGGTAAGTCAGTTAAGAACAAATTCTTATTTACAATGGCGGCCTACCAAAAGGCAAAAGGCCTCCTGCAGGGACGGCGGCTGGGATAAAAAAAAAAATATATATATATATATATAGGACAAAACACACATCAAGACATGAGACAACACAACACAACATAAAGAGAGACCTAAGACAACCACACAGCATGGTGGCAACACATGACAACACAGCATGGTGGCAACACAACATGACAACAATATGGTAGCAACACAACATGGTAGCAGCACAAAACATGGTACAAACATTATTGGGTACAGACAACACCACAAAGGGCAAGAAGGTAGAGAAAACAATACATCACGAAAAGCAGCCACAACTGTCAGTAAGGGTGTCCATGATTGAGTCTTGAATGAAGAGATTGAGACAAAACTGTCCAGTTTGAGTGTTTGTTGCAGCTCGTTCCAGTCGCTAGCTGCAATGAACTGAAAAGATGAGCAACCCAGGGATGTGTGTGCTTTGGGGACCATTAACAGAATGTGACTGTCAGAACGGGTATTGTATGTGGAGGATGAGGGCTGCAGTACATATCTCAGATAGGGGGGAGTGAGGCCTAAGAGGGTTTTATAAATAAGCATCAACCAGTGGGTCTTGCGACAGGTATACAGAGATGATCCGTTTACAGAGGAGTTTTGAGTGCAGTGATGTGTCCTATAAGGAGCATTGGTGGCCAATCTGATGGCCGAATGGTAAAGAGCATCTAGCTGCTTGAGAGCACCATTACCTGCCGATCTATAAACGATGTCTCTGTAATCTAGCATGGGTAGGATGGTCATCTGAATCAGAGTTGGTTTGGCAGCTGGGGTGAAAGAGGAGCGATTACGATAGAGGAAACCAACTTTAGCCTGCAGCTTTAATATGTGCTGAAAGAAGGACAGTGCACCGTCTAGCCATACTCCAAAGTACTTTTATGAGGTGACTACCTCAAGCTCTAAATCCTCAGAGGTAGTACCGTAATTTCCGGACTATTAAGCGCACCTGAATATAAGCCGCACCCACTGATTTAAAAAATATATATTATTTTGAACATAAATAAGCCGCACATGTCTATAAGCCGCAGGTGCCTACCGGTACATTGAAACAAATTTACTTTACACAGGCTTTAACGAAACACGGCTTGTAACAAAAATAAATAGGCTTTAACGAAACACGGCTTGTAACAAAAAAAATAATTAGCAGTAAGCTTTATTTGTCTTTTTTGCACGCTGCTGTTTCCAACGTCTTATCATCGACTCATTAAGACCAAGCTCCCGTGCAGCAGCTCTATTTCCTTTTCCAACAGCCAGATCAATCGCCTTCAACTTGAAAGCTGCATCATATGCATTTCTCCGTGTCTTTGCCATGATGAGGGTGACAAAATGACTACCGTAATCAGAATGATGGGAAGTTTGAGAGCGCTCGATTTAATCTAAACAGTAAACAAAAAAGTTGTTTGACCTTAACCCGTTCGGCAATTTCATTGGTCTAATGAAAGCTTCATGCCGCCAAAAAACTGAGCACGTCACAGAATGTGTTTTTTTGGAAAAAAAAAATTGAAAGCAGGAAAAATCCATATATTAGCCGCGTCATTGTTTAAGCCGCGATGTTCAAAGCGTGGGAAAAAAGTTGCGGCTTATAGTCTGGAATTTACGGTAATCACACATGTGGGGGGAGGGGCATTCTTCTTATCAAACCACATTAATTCTGTTTTGGAGGACGGGTCGCCACTGGGTACAGTAACCAAAAAGGGAGAGAACCACTGAAGCTATAGGACCAGACTTGGTCTGTCATGCTAGCAGTCAAATAACATTTTATTTGTCACATATGGCAAATATAACAGCTGTAGACCTTACTGTGAAATGCTTACTGTCTGTTGTTGGTACAGGCGCTTTGATGTCCAAAGGGTTTTGGTGGAGTTGGGTTTCTGTGAGAGGGAGAAAATCCCAAATAAAATAAAATAATGTAATCTGTTATTAAACATTGTTTATTTGGGACACACATCAACTTACCATAGCATAGGTTGAGATAATATAGTTGATATGGTTTATTACTTACAACAGCAAACTAAAGAGATACACATACCTCTCTTTTGGTATGTGACCAGAGGACAATATTCAAAAAGTATTTCAAAACCCACACACAGTAGGCTATTGGATTGACAATGATTCTTACTTCTGTAATGTAAAAATGCAAACAACTATTGAGAGACTATTTATAAATCTAGATCACCGCTCTTAATAAGATTTAGTACAGACAAGGCCTGACACAAAACTTTAAAATAGTAGTCTACTTTGACAACAATTCAGTGAATGCAACAAGTATCTGATAGAGAAGGATAAAGAGAGAAGATACAAAACACACCTCACACAACTTTTATTTTATTTTTTATTTATTTCACCTTTATTTAACCAGGTAGGCCAGTTGAGAACAAGTTCTCATTAACAACTGCGACCTGGCCAAGATAAAGCAAAGCAGTGTGACAAAAAACAACAACTCACACAACAACTCCTTTTCTATTGTTATGAATAAAACACCTTCCTGAGGAAATCCTCTTCAGACCACAAAAACCTCAGTATAAGCTAAGGTTGAAATGGTTGTTGAATTCCTAACCATACTACGTGGAGAATTGGCTACATGGCGGGAAATGGTTAAACTCTGAGACTATCAATCCCTACAGAATAAGAACAAATCTTAGATACTAATTACTAGTCTGCAGATAGAAATTATGTAAACCTGTGATTGCGAATACCGACAACTGCCAAAACATATATCTATGATAACATTTCTGAATGGTACTCTGAAGTATCCATTCTAACCATGAAATATTTAGATCTTCAGGGAAGCAGAGAGAGAGAGAGACGCTGATGAACTGACTCTCCAACAGAAAGACTGACAATTCCAACAGAGATCACGACACACTGGGCGTAAATACAGTTGAAGTCGGAAGTTTACATACACCTTAGCCAAATTTAATCTCAGTTTTCACAATTCCTGACATTCAATCCTTGTAAAAATTCCCTGTCTCTGGTCAGTTAGGAACACCACTTTATTTTAAGAATATGAAATGTCAGAATAATAGTAGATAGAATGATTTATTTCAGCTTTTACTTCTTTAATCACATTCCCAGTGGGTTAGAAGTTTACATACAGTCACGTCCTGACCAGCAGAGGGAGCAATTGTATTAGTTTTGGTCAGGACGTGGCAGAGATTTTGTGTTACTTGTGAGTTGATTGTTGGACTCCCAATTGAAGGCAGGTGTGTTGAGTTGCCTTTGATTGGGAGTCCTATATAGTAGTGTGTGTTTTTCCTTGGGGTTGTGGGTAATTGTTTCTGTTCAGTGTGTTATGCTGTCAATACGGTTGAGCTGTCAGTGTTTTCTTGTTTTGTAGTGTTCCAGTGTTCTTTTTTGAATTAAATCATGAACACTAACTCCGCTGCACCTTGGTCTTCTTCTCTCCATGACGACAGCCCTTACACATACACTCAATTAGTATTTGGAAGCGTTGCCTTTAAGTTGTTTAACTTGGGTCAAACGTTTTGGGTAGCCTTCCACAAGCTTCCCACAATAAGTTGGGTGAATTTTGGCCCATTCCTCCTGACAGAGCTGGTGTAACTGAGTCAGGTTTGTAGGCCTCCTTGCTCACACACACTATTTCAGTTCTGCCCACCAATTTTCTATAGGATTGAGGTCAGGGCTTTGTGATGGCCACTCCAGTACCTTGACGTTGTTGTGCTTAAGCCATTTTGCCACAACTTTGGAAGTATGCTTGGGGTCATTGTTGATTTGGAAGACCCATTTGCGACCAAGCTTTAACTTCCTGACTGATGTCTTGAGATGTTGCTTCAATATATCCACATACCTTTCCTACCTCATGAAGCTCTCTATTTTGTGAAGTAAACCAGTCCCTCCTGCAGCAAAGCACCCCCACAACGTGATGCTGCCACCCCCGTGCTTCACGGTTGGGATGGTGATCTTCGGCTTGCAAGCCTCCCCCTTTTTCCTCCAAACATAACGATGGTCATTATGGCCAAACAGTTCTGTTTTTGTTTCATCAGACCAGAGGACATTTCTCCAAAAAGTACAATCTTTGTCCCCATGTGCAGTTGCAAAACGTTTTAGAGCAGTGGCTTCTTCCTTACTGAGTGGCCTTTCAGGTTATGTCGACATAGGTCTCGTTTTACTGTGGATATAGATACTTTTGTATCTTCACAAGGTCCTTTGCTGTCGTTCTGGGATTGATTTGCACTTTTCGCACCAAAGTACGTTCATCTCTAGGAGACAGAACACGTCTCCTTCCTGAGCGGTATGACGGCTGCGTGGTCATTTACATTTACATTTAAGTCATTTAGCAGACGCTCTTATCCAGAGCGACTTACAAATTGGTGCATTCACCTTATGATATCCAGTGGAACAACCACTTTACAATAGTGCATCTGGTCCCATGGTATTTAAACTTGCGTACTATTGTTTGTACAGATGTACGTGGTACCTTCAGGCGTTTGGAAATTGCTCCCAAGGATGAACAAGATTTGTGGAGGTCTCCAATTTTTCTGAGGTCTTGGCTGATTTCTTTTGATTTTCCCATGATGTCAAGCAAAGAGGCACTGAGTTTGAAGGTAGACCTTGAAATACATCCACAGGTACACCTCCAATTGACTCAAAGGATGTCAATTAGCCTATCAGAAGCTTCTAAAGCAATGACATAATTTTCTGGAATTTTCCAAGCTGTTTAAAGGCACAGTCAACTTAGTGTATGTAAACTTCTGACCCACTGGAATTGTGATACAGTGAATTATAAGTGAAATAATCTGTCTGTAAACAATTGTTGGAAAAATTACTTGTGTCATGCACAAATTAGATGTCCTAACCGACTTGCCAAGCTATAGTTTGTTAACAAGAAATTTGTGGAGTGGTTGAAAAACAAGTTTTAATGACTCCAACCTAAGTATATGTAAACTTCCGACTTCACCTGTGTATATTGATTGCAATTATTCCCGAATGAGTGAGCATTCATGTGCAAAGGATTAGCATTTCAATTAATATAATTATAGTACTACTGTTTGTAGTGAGGCCTCTGGTCTTTCCCGACTGTTCTCAGTCCACCAAGCCGTCATGTCGGCTTAGCCCACTAGGCAACCTCCTCTATCATGTCCTTGTAACCATATCTACTGTTGTTTGTGTATGAATTTCTGTGATTGTTTAGTTAGTAAATAAAAGATTAAGCCAATTGGTGTATGGATGATTCATAGTAAAGGCTGGGAAAGTGCAGATAACCAACAATTCATGACGTTTGGAATGAGACTAACGTGAGGTAAAGAATAATTAATGAATTAGGAGACTAATTGATGAGATATTAAAATATCTGAAGCGTTATATACAGAGAATTGATTTGATAAAATAAGTCTTCACTTTTAATGATGCCAAAGACACGACAACACCCTGTTTCCGGTTTCTGGGAAACGACAACAGCCACGCAAATACGACAACAGTTTGTTAGCAAGTACATTTTGCTATATTGACACATATATAATTGTTAAAAAAAACAAGGCCGTTTGCGGCCACTATAGTAATTTAAGAAAGGCTGTTGACGGCCGCTATGGGTTCTAACGGGTTAAATTTGCTCCATCTTGAAAGCTGGAAAGGCTCTGTATAACCATGCTGCAACACAATCTCACATTCAATTCGTGTATATATGAACATAATGCATTTCAGCAAATTTTGTGTATTTTTGTGCGTTTTTGTGTGGCTTAATTCGTGATAAAAGAAACTAATTTATGTGCTACTTAATTCGTGTGAAAAGACACAAATTTAAACAGTAGGCTACACACAAGCCTTTTGTCACGTCCTGGCCAGTATATAAGGTTAATTGTTTGTAGTTTGGTCAGGGCGTGACAGAGGGTATTAGTTTTATGTGGTTCGGGGTGGTGTGTTTGTGTAAAGGGTGTTTGATTTAGTATGTCCGGGTTTTGGTTTATGTCTAGGTAGTTCTATGTGGAATCTAGTGTGTGTGTTTCTATGTTTGGTTGATTGGGGCTCTCAGTTGAAGGCAGGTGTTGTCTATCTGCCTTTGATTGAGAGTCTCATAAATGAGGGTGTGTTTGTGTTTGTGTTTGGTGGGTGATTGTTCTGTGTTCAGCCCTAGGCTTTGCCAGACTGTTAGTTGTTCGTATTTTGTTATTTTTGTATGTTCATTTTTGCAGTGAATAAAAATCAAGATGAGCATTCACGAACCTGCTGCGTATTGGTCCACATTTTCAGACGACGATTTCGTTATATCGTCGGAAGACGAAGACAACCGTGACAGAATCACCCACCACCAAAGGACCAAGCAGCAGGAGAACAGCATGGATGGATGGACGTGGGCAGATTTAAGGATGTTCGTGTCCAGGGCTATGGAAGAGTTAAGGGAACCCGAGAGGCAGCCCCAAGAAATTTTTGGGGGGGGGCACAAGGGCTGTGAAGAGGGGCAAGGATGGAGCCCCAGGCCAGCTCCCCGCACTAGCCCTGAGGTACGTGTCTCCAATCTGGTACGCCCAGTACCAGCACCCCGCACCAAGCCCAAGGTGCGTGTCCCCAGCCTCGCCAGTCAACAGTCGTCGGAGCTGCCCGCCAGTCAACAGTCGTCGGAGCTGCCCGCCAGTCAACAGTCGTCGGAGCTGCCCGCCAGTCAACAGTCGTCGGAGCTGCCCGCCAGTCAACAGTCGTCGGAGCTGCCCGCCAGTCAACAGTCGTCGGAGCTGCCCGCCAGTCAACAGTCGTCGGAGCTGCCCGTCAGTCAACAGTCGCCGGAGTGGTCAGACTGCGCTGAACTGCCGGAGTGGCCAGACTGCGCTGAACTGCCGGAGTGGCCAGACTGCGCTGAACTGCCGGAGTGGCCAGACTGCGCTGAACTGCCGGAGTGGCCAGACTGCGCTGAACTGCCGGAGTGGCCAGACTGCCCTGAACTGCCGGAGTGGCCAGACTGCCCTGAACTGCCGGAGTGGCCAGACTGCCCTGAACTGCCGGAGTGGCCAGACTGCCCTGAACTGCCGGAGTGGCCAGACTGCCCTGAACTGCCGGAGTGGCCAGACTGCCCTGAACTGCCGGAGTGGCCAGTCTGCCCTGAACTGCCGGAGTGGCCAGTCTGCCCTGACCTGCCGGAGTGGCCAGTCTGCCCTGACCTGCCGGAGCTGACAGACTGCCCTGACCTGCCGGAGCTGACAGACTGCCCTGACCTGCCGGAGCTGACAGACTGCCCTGACCTGCCGGAGCTGACAGACTGCCCTGACCTGCCGGAGCTGACAGACTGCCCTGACCTGCCGGAGCTGACAGACTGCCCTGACCTGCCGGAGCTGACAGACTGCCCTGACCTGCCGGAGCTGACAGACTGCCCTGACCTGCCGGAGCTGACAGACTGCCCTGACCTGCCGGAGCTGACAGACTGCCCTGACCGCCCAGAGCTGATAGACTGCCCAGACTGCCCCGAACCGCCAGACTACCCAGACTGCCTGGAACGGCCAGAACCTGAGCCGCCTCCAAGATAGGTGGGTTGGGGAGGGGGGGGTGTAGCACAGTGCCGTCGTTGACGGCAGCCACCCTCCCTTCCCTCCCTTTAGTAAGGGGGAATTTTTCTTTTAGGTATTGTTTGGGGGTATTTTTTTTTGTTTGTTTTTAAGGTGCTTCTGGGGTAGCACCTTTAAGGGGGGGGTACTGTCACGTCCTGGCCAGTATATAAGGTTAATTGTTTGTAGTTTGGTCAGGGCGTGACAGAGGGTATTAGTTTTATGTGGTTCGGGGTGGTGTGTTTGTGTAAAGGGTGTTTGATTTAGTATGTCCGGGTTTTGGTTTATGTCTAGGTAGTTCTATGTGGAATCTAGTGTGTGTGTTTCTATGTTTGGTTGATTGGGGCTCTCAGTTGAAGGCAGGTGTTGTCTATCTGCCTTTGATTGAGAGTCTCATAAATGAGGGTGTGTTTGTGTTTGTGTTTGGTGGGTGATTGTTCTGTGTTCAGCCCTAGGCTTTGCCAGACTGTTAGTTGTTCGTATTTTGTTATTTTTGTATGTTCATTTTTGCAGTGAATAAAAATCAAGATGAGCATTCACGAACCTGCTGCGTATTGGTCCACATTTTCAGACGACGATTTCGTTATATCGTCGGAAGACGAAGACAACCGTGACACCTTTGCAACAACCATAGCCTACATTTCATTTTTGTTCTTCTTTATGGCTAATTCAACATTATTAATATACAGAAATGTTGTCTTTGTTTAACTGTGTTTTAAAATGTGTAGTTGTATGTCTATATGTACTGTTTTAGACTTGCTGAACAGAATTTGTGAGAAAAGACACACATTTACGTTTTATTAATGCAAATGCTGTTTTCTATGCTTGATTTCGCTTAATACTTTGGGATACTGGTGCACTTGTAATCAGAAAGGCCATTTTTTCATGTAGGCAACAGTACACGATTTTCCTCATAACCCATTTCATCTTTCGTAGAGCCTAAATTACACATTTTTCTTCATAATGCATTTATTACATGTTAAACAGGTTAATGGAAAATAATGGATTATGTTGGCTTACACTTATGGCACTTCCAAGGCCTTTCCATGATTATTATTACGGCCATGTCAATCATGTTATATACTTAGGCTACTGTAATGCGTTAAAACAGTTAGCAAATCAGAAATGTCAGTTTCCTAGTACCGACTAGCACTTGAATGCTGTATTTTGCTGGCATCACATTTTCGTGGGAAATGGGAAATTGTAACTCCGACATGATTGTGTTCAAGTGCTTTTGAAGTCGGAACAAATCTTAAACCAATAAGATTTGAAATATAATTTTCTCATTTCCTACTTTTAATTCCTATTTGGAGGGTCATTCAAGTGAAACTTCCCAGTCAAAACTACGAATTTCTGAGAACTCCGATAGCATCTGAACGAGGCATTAGTATGTGTAATAGACAATAAATAGTAGGGTCTGGGTCGCGGCGTGTCCAGCCCTCATAACCATTCACGACCACAGCGGAGTGTCAGTAGCTTACATGTGGCCGTGCAGTCAACTAGTATAATTATTGTTTGTGAAGTAAGTATGGTGATTATTATTAAGGTTCTGGTCGTCTGAGATGCCAACAGGCTATACAACAAACAATATAACTATAGAATTAGGAAACTAAAATAAATAAAGTAATAATGAAATCAATGCAAAAAATAAAATATAACATTAACAAATGTTTGATTGCTTTAAGACTAATAAGTCATGTCTACACAAAAAAATTTTTCAAGGAGCGGTTCCAATGTTTAGCCTACATCTGTCTTCAGATTTATTTTATGGGTGATTTTTCCATGAAATACATTTATTTCGATCTACCACTCCACTCTTCCGTAGTATGAATGTCCTCATTTAACCAATGCTGTTTGATACATGTATTTGCTGCAGACAAGAGGATATTCAACAGGTAGGCATTTTGAAACCGTACAGAGATTACTCCAAGTAATGGCACTTTTTGGGTTCTTTACCAGGGAACATTTAAATACATTATCAACGGCAAATACTGTTTTATATGCTTTATTTCACTTAATATTTGCGGGTGTTGTTGCGCTCATTGCAGTCAGAAAACATGTTGGCCGACCAAAACTCATGCGGGTGATATTGCTTTCTCTCCCCAAGTCGTACGAGAAAATAACGGAAAACTGACCCAAGATCAGTACTGTACATTGGCAACCCAATGTAATTGCGCGTTCCAGCTCGTCAACACAATCGGCTGCAGGGGATGTTACTTTCTGCGTTGTTCGGCTTATATAAGAAAATCAAATAAAATGAATCTAAGAAACGCTTTTCCAGGCAGTTTGAATGTATATTCTTATTCTGTGCATGTTGACCTACAACACAAATGCGCATCATGACTTCAACAAAGAAGGCAACTTGGAACGTACCCGATCCTCTCACGCGATCATGCTCTTTCCCGGTAAGTGAAGTATGCACCAAACCAATGTGGTTGTAATCGCTAGTATGCAATGTTATGGAGATGTATTTATAGCTTTTACGACATTTCTCAAACCACTAATCATTTTCACTGATCTGTCAAGGTTTTCAATGAAAATCTTGGCTATAGGCCTACTCAACAGTTTCAGCTAGCTAGCTAGCTTTAGTCTATGGAGTTTCATGGTGGGTGCAGGGTTTTGTTCTGGGCAACATCAACACACCTGATTCAACTAGTTTGAGTGGTTAATTACTTTAATTAATCCACATGTGTCAAACTCCTACCATGGGAGGTCCGAGTGTCTGCAGGTTTTTTCTCCACCCTTGATGGATAAATGAAGGTCACGAATTAGTAAGGACCTGGTTAGGTTGTCTAGGTGTTAGTTGAAAGGAAAAACCCGCAGACACTCGGCCCTCTGTGGAATGAGTTTGACTCCCCTGCCTAATAGAGCTAGTTCAACGTGTCGTGTCTTTGTAAAGGCTTTCTAAAGACAATTTTAGATCTTGTGGAGCAAACAATAGCTGAATTGAGACAAGACAGCAATGCTCCCATCCACAGTGAATGTGTATTTATCCAATGGTCATCTTATTATCCATCATTCACATTATATTACATTTTTGTACACCACCTGTAGTTTTCGATGTAATCCACTTACAAGCATTAAAATTTAAGGTTCACTTAATTTGTAAGGTTCTGCTTTTCTTTTCTTAGTCAACCTTGTGTTATTTTTCTTTGTGTTCTTGAACGTAGCCCTGTTTCTTTGTGTTCTGGATCGTAGCCCTGTCTTTCATTTTTGTTCATTGATTTCACCTGTGTTCGTTTTCTCACCTAGTTTCATCAGCTCCCTATATAGTTCAGTTCTTTCTGTTTGTATGGTTGTGAGGTATTGTTTGTTTTTGACTGCCTACTTGTGTTTGACCTTTGCCTGCGACCACGATTCCTGCCTTCTGTGAAGGCGTAATAAACATCTGCTGCGCTCTGCCGTGAATCCACACCCTTTTCTCCCTGAGTATTCATTACAATGCTCAGTTAAAATGTTTTATTAAAATAAGTATCCTACATTTACAGTGGTGAAATACAATTCTGAACTTGTTCTGTTTACTTTGCAGCTCCAAATAAAGACCCTTCACACCTACCACTCTTCTATTCAGACCTACGGCTATCACCTTTAGTCACTCTCTTTTCTCTATCCTCTTGATACAGATCTCTTGATCCATCCTCTGGCTGCATTTTAAGTAAGTGGATACCTTTTCTCTTTTAATTTGTCTTTCTTCCCATTTCTTGTGTTTTCAATAACCAAACCAGGTTGTATTTTAAATATACAAACCAACTGGAGCAAATTATTCGAATTGTATCTTAAAAGAAGTAACCAAATCCCACTGGCCCAGGTACTGTTTCATCTGTCAACTAACGACACTCATTGCACTATGCAGCTGAGGCTATGGCAGGTAGCCTATATCTAGGTTACAATAGTAAACAGTTAGTATGACACATTTTTACATTAGTGTGGGGTAATGTTAAAGCCTCGGGCTTAGTTTTAGTACCAGGCGAGGTCCATTATCGGATCTGACCCATATGATTGAGTCATTGAAACCTATATCACCTTCAAACACACACATAGCACTGCCTTAATGGGTTTGAGAAGGGTCAGGGCTTGACGTTTAATGTGAACTCAACGTCAGCTCCTTAGTTGGCCAAACTCTCTTTATTAATTGCTATTGTTAGTATAGTTTTTCTCACAATCTCTAGTTCTCCTTGTCAATTCAAGCGCCATGCCAGAATGCACCAGGGAGGTCCCCTCTATCAGTCAAAGTTATGGTTATAGGGCTATTCTTTCGTATCCACCTTTCATGCAGAATGGCTCCACCCGTAAGCTGTGTCCTAGTTGTAGCACATCAAAATAAGTACAAGTTCTGTGGTGCAAAAATACAGCTAAAGGTAAAGTTAGAGGCCCCAAAAAATGAAGGCAACAAATGAAGGGGCAAATAAGACAATGAAACATGGAAGATATGCAACCTTGGTTAATGCAGTAAACAAGCTGGTAAGCTTTATTATGTTTTCCTCTAAAAAGATTTCTGCCTTTCTATCTTAGGGAAATGATAGGCCCTATGCATTTGTTTGTCTCATTGTGTCATTTAAGACAGTAAATCTAAATGTCATTATTTGACAGATATTTGTCATGTTTCTGGAAGTTATTTTGTCGTTAATGATTCCAGGTACATAGGTTCCACAAGGTAGAGGTGTACCCCCTGCTACTCCTCAGTAAGAGCAAGAAGGAAACGTTTTGTCATCAACTGCAGTGTCCTCACAGTGGTATGATGAATCAGACCTCAATGGCAGCAATCCAAAGGTTGTTGGTGGCAATTGTGAAAGGTATTTGGACAGAAATATGTATGCTTGTCTTCCTTAAGACCCTATCCTTCAACCACCACATCCGTCAGACTGTAAAAAAACCAAATGATTCCACTTACGCAAATTCGCCAAAGTCAGCCTCTCCTGTCCTGCTGGCCGAAACTCTCATCCATGCTTTCATCTTCTCCCGAATAGACTATTTCAACTCACTACTCCCTGGCACTAACACAAACTCCCTCTATAAGCTCAATGGTTCAAAACTCAGCAGCCCATCTTCTAACCCACACTAAATCCTGGCAGAATATTACTTCCATCCTCTGTGGGCTCCCTTCAAACAGGTTGAACCCCCAATAATCCCTACCACCCAGGAGACCAGCTACACCCCCATTCTCAACCAGGTTGAACCCCCGATATCCCCCACCGCCCAGGAGACCAGCTACACCCGGATCCCCAACCAGGTTGAACCCCCGATAATCCCCACCGCCCAGGAGACCAGCTACACCCAAACCGAACCAAAGAAGACGGGAAGAAAGTCCTGTCACCCTCAAAAAACCATCCAACCCGCTGAGCATGACAGTCAACCCCCAACCAAGGAAGTGGAAATATGACTACATGTAAAAAGGTAAATCAGTATCTAACTTATATTGTTTATTCATAAATGTTATTGATGTCAATAACTTCAATTTTGTTTTTAATAATTAATTTGAAAAAATCCAGTGATTGATGGTCCCCTACATTTCAGGAGGCAGGCATACTGTACACTCTTAGAAAAAAGGGTTCTTCAGCTGTCCCCAAAGGAGAACCTTTTTGGTTCTAGGGAGAACCCTTTTTGGTTCTAGGGAGAACCCTTTTTGGTTCTAGGGAGAACCCTTTTTGGTTCTAGGGAGAACCCTTTGTCTTAAGGGTTCTACCCGGAACCAAAAAGGCTTCCTATGGTGACAGCCAAAGAACCATTTCTAAGAGTGTAGTCTTAGGCTAGGCATAGATGTAAAATGAATAATGCAAATCACTGTCCCGCTAACTTTATTCATGTTCTGGTGGGTGGTGATTAAGTAAATACATGGATTTATTGTTTCAGTGTCCAGTGCATTTACATTTACATTTTACATTTACGTCATTTAGCAGACGCTCTTATCCAGAGCGACTTACAGTAGTGAATGCATACATTTCATACAATTTCATACATTTTTTTTTTTTTTTCTGTGCTGGCCCCCCGTGGGAATCGAACCCACAACCCTGGTGTTGCAAACACCATGCTCTACCAACTGACACCATGCTCTACCAACTGAGCTGAGCTACAGGGAAGTGCATCTAGGGCAAACGATTTTCCCTATTCTCAAAATTCTTGCCAATAGAACTTCAAAGGAGGTAAATCTGCAGTATATTGAAATTCCTGTTACTGTATTTACAGGCTAATCCTAGTGCAACACCAATTGTAGTTAACTTGCAGTGCATATACCTTGTAGTTAAAGTAGCAATATGTAACTTTTTGGGTGATGATAGTTACAGATCATCATTCTACTTGAAAGCAAGTCTAAGAAGCAGTAGATCTGTTCTACACTGTGCGTTATTTCTATGCTTCCCGTTCTTAAGTTTTGTTATTGAGTCTTTAACTTTGGTTTGTATCAACTTCAAACAGCTGATATTAGCTACCATGACATTGCGAAGCGATTTCAGCATAGTGCAGCTTTAAAATAAAACAGACATTTCTATTTGTTGCATAATAAAGGGTCAGGAGCAGAAAGTGAAGTGGAAGCCGTGCTCTGGATGGTAAGTTTACTTCAACTAATCTCCTAGAATGAATTGAGGATATACTGTACAACCAACACCATATGTATTTAGACAGTGATGTACAATTTGACTCTAAACTACAGCATTTTGGGTTTGAGATCAAATGTTTCATATGAGGCGATAGTAGAGGTCACCTTTTTACAATTTAGAAATTAAATCACTTTGTATGTATATAGTCCCCCCAATTTGAAGAAGCCATAAGTATTTGGACAAATTCACTTAGTGTATTCAAGTTATAGTACATGAAACCTTTTATTTTAAATACTAAATCCTGGAGTATAGATCTAAATTTCACATTTTAGCTTCACTCTCCAAATACATATGGTTTTGGCTGTACCTTGGTATGGGACGTTACAGTGCCTTGCAAAAGTAGTCATACCCCTTAGAAATGCATTTGACAGTGATTACAGCTGTGAGTCTTCTTGGGTAAGTCTTTTAGAGCTTAACACACCAGGATTGTGCAATATCAGCCTATTATTCTTTTCATAATTCTTCAAGCTCTGTCAATATGTTGGGGATCATGTCTAGACAACAATTTTAGTCTTGTAATAGTTCTCCAATCAGATTTTTAAGTCCAAACTTTAACTTGGCAACTCAGGAACAGTCACTGTCTTCTTGGTAAGCAACTCCAGTGTAGAGTTGTCATTGTGTTGTCGGTTATTGTCCTGCTGAAAGGTGAATTCCTCTCCCACTGTCTGGTGGAAAGCAAACTGAACCAGGTTTTCCTTTAGTATTTTGCATTTGCTTAGCCCCATCCCATGTCTTTTCATCCGGAAAAACTCCACAGTTTAACAATGTCAATCATACCCATACCATGATGCAGCCACCACCATGCTTTAAAATAAGGAGGCAGTTACTCAGTGATTTGTTGTGTTGGATTTACCCCAAATATAAGGCCAAAAAGTATATTCCTTTGCATTTTTTTTTCAGTATTAACTTTAGTGCCTTGTTGCATACAAGATGCATGATTAGATTTTGTTTTTGTTCTGTATATTTGCATTCTTTTCACTGTAATTTAAGTAATTGTGGCGTTACTACAATGATGTTGATCCATCCTCAGTTTTTCTACCATGAAAGCCTGTAACTGTAAAATCACCAATGGCCTCATGGTAATATGAGTCTGGGTGGTTTAATACATAATCCACACCATCAATATTAACTTGATCATGTTTAAAGAGATATGCAATGTCTGATTTGTTATTGTTACCCATCTACTAATCACTGCCCTTTGAGGCTTTCGAAAATCTCCCTGGTCTTTGTAGTTGAATCTGTGCTTGAAATTCAATACTTGACTGAGGGACCTTACGTATGTATGGGGGACAGAGGTATGGGTAGTTATTCAAAAATAATGTCAAACCCTATTGAGTCCATATAACATTATGTGATTTGTTAAGCCAAATTTAACTTGTGCACTAATGAAACTGATTGAGATCAAATGGTTGGCATGCTGATGCTCCATGAATGTTTCAATGGTAAATCATTGTGAATTTGGCAAACCATTTATGAGTGACAGTGATACATGTGAAGGGAGAGTGAGGAATACATTTGTACATAAAGTAGAGGTTAAACTGGAGAAACCCGGTCCTCAGTTGAAGTCGGAAGTTTACATACACCTTAGCCAAATACATTTAAACTCAGTTTTTAACAATTCCTGACATTTTATCCTAGTAAAAATTCCCTGTCTTAGCTCAGTTAGGAACACCACTTTATTTTAAGAATGTGATATGTCAGAATGATAGTAAGAGAGACTGATTTATTTCAGCTTTTATTTCCACATTCCCAGTGTGTCAGAAGTTTACATACACTCAATTAGTATTTGGTAGCTAGTAGAAAGAGGAGGAAGGGAAGCGCTACTAAGGTACACAATAGTAAATGTTGGTAGACAGAAGGTGCTCTTTGGTAAAAGGGGTGAGTTGGTCATCAAAAAGAAAGGAGGACCAAGGCACTCTTCATATAATTGATTAAAATGCCTTTATTAGTATGGCATGTTCAATAGAAACCATGTTTATAAAAATCCGACGCGTTTCGGCTGCATGGCCTTCATCAGAGAGTACAAAGAAATAATACAATGTTCTCTTTTTAACAGCTTTTCCAATTAACCCTAATTTGAAGAGGGAGTGGTTAAAATTGATTGGACACACCTAGTAAGCAATAGTATACACACTTTAAAGTGAAATACTGTAGCTATGTTATCATAACAATTTAACTCCAAGCTAGAAGTATCAGAACACTTAGAAAGGTATTTCTAACCTAAAAAGTGTCTGCGAGAAGTGTCAAGAATAAGAAAGCAATATATTCCATAGTACACTAGAACACAGCAAAACATGAACAACAAGAGTCTAAACATAGCTGAGGGCAATTGAGCAAAATGTCCACTAGATGACAGCAAATGTACCCATCACAACCCTACAAGAAGGGTGAGAAATCCATATCTTCATTTAAACCCGGGTATTTAGTGGCCTGTAGTTTGTAAATCCAAAAACGTTCCCTTTGGTTTAACTGTTTAAGATGGTCCCCTTTTCTAATAGAGGCCGGGATATGATCAATACCCATAGCTTGTAGGGAGGCAGGGTTGCCATGGTGTAAGGACTTGTAGTGCCTTGCCATGGGGTAGTCTTCATTGCCTACCCGTATGGCCTACTTGTGTTCCGCTAGGCGATCTTGAAGGTGTCTCTTTGTCCGTCCAATGTAGAACACCTTGCACTGTGGACATTCCAATCTATAGATGACATGAATGGTTTTGCAGTTAATGAAATGCTTGACGTAATACTCCATTTTGGAAGCTGTATCAACAAAATACTTTTTCTGTACAATATTTCTGCAATGGTTGCACTGGTTACATTTAAAAGAGCCCTTGGGTTTGTGGCCAAGCCAAGTTTTTTGAGAGTCACCCGGAAGATAACTGTGGACTAATTTGTCCTTTAGGGTAGGACATCTCTTAAAGCTTATGACTGGTGGCTCAGGAAAGACTTGGCGTAGTAGCGTATCACTTTGGATGATTCCCCAATTATTTTTAATGATTCTTTTAATGTTCTCTGCTTCAGTGCTGTATTTTGTAACAAAATACACTCTCTCTGATGCATCACGAGGCACTCCCCTTCGCAACAAGTTCTCTCTGTCAAGTAATCCAGCCCTTATACCTGCATCTTTCAGGACCTGGACGCTGTAGCCCCGATTCAAGAAATTATTCTCCAATTCAGCAGATTTGACACTATAGTCTGTTTCCTGATTGCACATTCTGCGGACTCTTTGGAATTGGCCATATGGAATATTCTCTTTTAGCCTTTTGGGGTGAAAACTGTCTGCCCTCAGAATGGTATTCCCATCTGTAGGCTTCCTAAAGATTGATGTGTGCACACAACCTTTGTCATTTTTACTGATGTCGAGGTCCAAAAAATGAATGTTATCCTTGCTGTACTCCATAGTTAGTTTGATGTTAGGGTTAATGCTGTTAAAGTATTGGTGGAAGGAAATAAGTTCATCTTCTGAGCTGGACCAAAAAAGGCAAATATCATCAATATAGCATCCCCACCCTATAATCCGGTCAAAGAAATGGTTATTAAAAGGATCCAAAATGAAGTCATTTTCCCATTTACCCAAGTACAAACCAGCGTAGGAAGGGCTGTAGCAAGCTCCCATGGCACATCCTTTGACCTTTTTAAAAATACGGTCCTGAAAGATAAAGATGTTATGATTAAGAGTTCATTCAGTCAGTGAGACAATGAATTCTGTAGGAGGCATCTCAGTTTCAGGTCGGGTACTCAAGAAATGGTGCATAGCTGCCAAACCTTGTTCATGTTCAATGATGGTGTAAAGAGACTCCACATCCATGGTGACTAAAAAGGAAGCTGTACCTATATTATTTAATTCCTTCATTTTGTTCAACACATCTGTGGTATCTTGAAGATAGGCTGGGAGTGACGTCAGAAAAGGCTTAATAAAGTAATCAATGTACTTAGAGATGGGTTCTGTCAGACTTTCATTACCACTAATGACTGGCCTGCCTGGGGGATTTTCAAGATTTTTGTGGACTTTTGGAAGAAGGTAAAAAGAAGCCATACGTGGACTGCCATTGAAAAGAAATTTGAACTCATTGTCTGAAATGTAGCCATTCTCCTTAGCTTCTGTGAGGATCCCTTTCAACTCAATTTTTAGGTCCTCTGTAGGGTTGAAGGTAAGAGATTGGTAGAATTCATCATTGTCTAATTGACGGTAGGCTTCTGTCACATATTTGTCTTTACTCCACACTACTGTAGCGCCACCTTTGTCTGCTTTTTTAACCACAACACGTTCATTTTTGGACAATGATTCAACTGCATCCCTCTCTATCTTAGAAAGGTTACGTCGTGATTGGTTGGAGTCAATTTTTCCCTTAAACAGATTCTCCACATCAAAATTCACCTTCTTGGCAAATGTATTTAGTGTGGCATTCTGGGCGATGGGACAAAAGGTGGACTTGGGCTTAAAAGGTGTTTTTGAGGGAACAGAAACTGCCTGACCTGAGACACTGGCGTCTGTAGTTGGAGAGATGTTTTGCTTATACCAGGCCTTCAGATGTAGATTCCTGTAGAAACGAAATAGATCAATCTTTGTATTAAATTCATTAGTTGAGTATGTGGGGGCAAAGGACAGTCCTTTAGACAATACCCTTACGCAATCATCAGAAAGGGGTTCTCCAGAAATGTTGATCACAGCCTTGTTCTGGTCCTGCTCTGTGTGGTTGGATAGTCTTGATTTCTTCCTCCCCCTCCGTGTTGGCCTCTTCGTCGTCCTCTCCCTCTCTTGTTGAGGAACCTGCGTGACTCCTCTTCCTGATCTAAAAGATCTTGGGAGGAGCTGGCCTCTGAATGTATTTGTAGCATTGCCTTCAAATTGTTTAACTTGGTTCAAACGTTTCGGGTAGCCTTCCACAAGCTTCCCACAATAAGTTGGGTGAATTTTGGCCCATTCCTCCTGACAGAGCTCGTGTAACTGAGTCAGGTTTGTAGGCCTCCTTGCTCGCACACGCTTTTTCATTTCTACCCACAAATTTTCTATCGGATGGAGGTCAGGGCTTTGTGATGGCCACTCCAATACCTTGACTAAGTTGTCCTCAAGCCATTTTGCCACAACGTTGGAAGTATGTTTGGGGTCATTATCCTTTTGGAAGACCCATTTTCGACCAAGCTTTAACTTCCTGACTGATGTCTTGAGATGTTGCCTTAATTTAAAGTTGTCAAAAGTTTAGTATTTGGGCTCATATTCCTAGAACACATTGACTACATCAAGCTTGTGAATCTACAAACTTGTTGGATGCATTTACAGCTTGTTTTGGTTGTGTTTCAGATTATATTGTGCCCAATAAGAACTGAATGGTGAATCATTTGTCATTTTGTAGTCACTTTTATTGTAAGTAAGAATAGAAGATCTTGATGTAGTCATTGTGTGCAAGGAATATGGGACCAAATACTAAACTTTTGACAACTTTAACCCACTAAGTGATGCGTGTCCAAATACTTGACATCTTCAAATGGAGGGGGGACTAGACATATAAAGTGCTTTCATTTCTAAACGGTAAATCAGTAAGTCTGAAAATACACTGAAATTAAAGGTGACATTCTGTACTGTAACCTCATATCAAACATTTGATCTCAAATCCAAAATTCTGGATAATAGAGCCACATTTAAAAATGTTGCATCACTGTCAAAATAAAGATGTAGTGCAGTATAATTCAGTAACACCAAGATGACCCCAATGTTGACAGTGAAACAATTTAAACATACCTATTTCTTCATCAATGCTGGATTCCAATTCACTGGTCCTTGTCTCTACAATAAGCTATGCAAAAAGCTATTTTTGGACTTATATTAATGATATGTACCCATTGATTCTTGAAGATTATAACTTATTAATGCATCATGAGTTTAATTCAACTGTTGTACCCCATCAGAACCCAAAATATGAGCTTGTTTTAGTCAAATGTTTGCAAACAAAGTAAATGTAAAAAAAAACACTATAGCCTTAAAACTATTATTTTAATAACATTGATGGTAAGTAATTGCATCCATAGCTCTGTCTATAAATTGAAAGTGGTTACATTTCCCCTACCCCATCACTCAGCTTTTAACCAAAACAGGGGAGGGGAGTGTGCTTTGTTATTGTTTCAACTACCGATTACGGCTTTACTAAAAAGGTAAATACAACAAATTCATTATAAGGCCACTGAATAACTCATCAATACCTGATTCTGCCTCCTCAGTGACTTGCCCAAAATGTTGCACTGGTCTGGCTCTTGATGTACTGGCCCTTGGAGCTGAAGAAATTATTAATAAAAAGGTTTTTAATTCAAAAGATTTGCTGGAGTTCTGACTCTCTCCTGTTGTTAAATATTTATTTTCATCAGAGACAGACAACAGTTAGAGACAGGGAAAGGTGGGATCAGACCTGCATGTAATGTAATATGTGCTGTGGGTAGATGGTACTAGACCGCACTATGGCACGACAACAAACTTTTGATATGCTGTGATACATGTTTGAAAGGATCAGGAACATGTTTGAAAAAGATCAGGAACAAATAAAATTAAACACCTAGACGGGATGAAACTTACCAAGAGAAGTGGATGTAGTTGTCTTCCTGGTTTGAGGAATAATCTGTCCTCTCTCATCACTTTGTCTCCATCTGAACCTAATCCATGGAGGCTTGTTTGTCTTTTTCTTCTTATTTTCCTAAAAAGTGCATTTCAATTATCATGGCTGGCCCACTAATAAAAGTCTCCCACAAGCATGGCACATACGGAGCACAAGCAAGACTTATTTTCACATAAGGTGAAGTGATTTGTTAGCTGAGGAAAGGCACCTGCAGTAGACCCACGTTCTGGCTCACTCACACAGCTAACATGTATAGAAGTTCACAAGGATGCTAACAAGTGCACCCTTGTGCTTCATGCTCAACATCATTGATGCCTGTGATCAGGTCATATCACGGAACCTACATTTAAATTTACATTTGTGCCATGTGGGCTCTACTTTGACAAACAAAATGCAATGATAATCATAATGATGTGGTGCTGAGGGTGTGTTGGAAATATTTGTGCACGTATGGGAGCTATAGGGGTTACATTACCGGTAATGTACGACTTGTTACATTAGCCGTTCTGGGTTGCGCTCCTCAGCCAGCCTTTTTGCCTCATTAATGGCCTCTTCCATTTGGGCTTGTGGGTCCTTCTCTTGGTTGAGCTCCTCAGCAAGCCGTTCTGCCTTTTTAATAGCCTCATCCAGTTGGTCTTGGGGGTCCTCACAGGCCATACCATCTCAAAAGAAACATAAGAGACAACTTTCAATCCTAACACATTCCTTCACATAGTAACCTCCTCTGTCCATGAGAAAAGCTGCATGTCATTGATAGCGTGTGTGTTTTACTATGTCCTGCACGTAACTAAAGGTCTTCATCCTCCTCCACACACAGACTGACTGATAAACAAATCACTTAGCATAACAAATACATTTTTATTATTACTTGCAGATCAGTCAGTCTGTCACCGTTTACCAACAATCCATTATCTATCTGTCACTTTCTTTTTCATGTTGTTCTATGACGTGTGCAATTCCAGTCCTTAAAGGCTAGTGTTTACAGGTTTCGATCAATTTAGATCATTGACTAGTTAGGACCTCCTCTCACCTGATTTTCTGTCTTAACAGGATTTCATCAACTCCTTTACTGTAACGCCCTGGCCATAGAGAGGGTTTTTTGTTCTCTATTTTTGGTTAGGCCAGGGTGTGACATGGGTGGGCGTTCTACGTTCCGTTTTCTATGTTGGTGTATTTGCTTTGTTTCGGCCGTGTATAGCTCCCAATCAGGAACATCTGTACATCGTTGTTGCTGATTGGGAGCCATATTTAGGCAGCCTGTTTTTCCTTTGGGGTTTGTGGGTGAATAATTTCTGTTTAGTGTTTGCACCTGACAGTACTGTTTGGCTGTCGGTTTCTTGTTTTTTTTGTCTAACGTGTTCTTTCTTGAAATATTCATTTAAGATGAACACATCCTCCGCTGCACCTTGGTCTCATTTTGACGACGGCCGTTACATTTACATCCCTCCTTGGGTCCCTCTCTCCTTCTTCAAAGGAGAAGTCACAAGATGAATACAGATTGAGTGGCAATGTGTATTTCTTTGAAGATGCAAAGAAGTAAAGGGTGAATATATATATATATATACACACACATACAGTGGGGCAAAAAAGTATTTAGTCAGCCACCAATTGTGCAAGTTCTCCCACTTAAAAAGATGAGGCCTGTAATTTTCATCATAGGTACACGTCAACTATGATAGACAAAATGAGAAGAAAAAAATCCAGAAAATCACATTGTAGGATTTTTAATGAATTTATTTGCAAATTATGGTGGACAATAAGTATTTGGTCACCTACAAACAAGCAAGATTTCTGGCTCTCACAGACCTGTAACTTCTTCTTTAAGAGGCTCCTCTGTCCTCCACTCGTTACCTGTATTAATGACACCTGTTTGAACTTGCTATCAGTATAAAAGACACCTGTCCACAACCTCAAACAGTCACACTCCAAACTCCACTATGGACAAGACCAAAGAGCTGTCAAAGGACACCAGAAACAAATTTGTAGACCTGCACCAGGCTGGGAAGACTGAATCTGCAATAGGTAAGCAGCTTGGTTTGAAGAAATCAACTGTGGGAGCAATTATTAGGAAATGGAAGACATACAAGACCACTGATAATCTCCCTCGATCTGGGGCTCCACGCAAGATCTCACCCCGTGGGGTCAAAATGATCAGAAGAACAGTGAGCAAAAATCCCAGAAGCACACGGGGGGACCTAGTGAATGACCTGCAGAGAGCTGGGACCAAAGTAACAAAGCCTACCATCAGTAACACACTACGCCGCCAGGGACTCAAATCCTGCAGTGCCAGACGTGTCCCCCTGCTTAAGCCAGTACATGTCCAGGCCCGTCTGAAGTTTGCTAGAGAGCATTTGGATGATCCAGAAGAGGATTGGGAGAATGTCATATGGTCAGATGAAACCAAAATATAACTTTTTGGTAAAAACTCAACTCGTCGTGTTTGGAGGACAAAGAATGCTGAGATGCATCCAAAGAACACCATACCTACTGTGAAGCATGGGGGTGGAAGCATCATGCTTTGGGGCTGTTTTTCTGCAAAGGGACCAGGACGACTGATCCGTGTAAAGGAAAGAATGAATGGGGCCATGTATCATGAGATTTTGAGTGAAAACCTCCTTCCATCAGCAAGGGCATTGAAGATGAAACGTGGCTGGGTCTTTCAGCATGACAATGATCCCAAACACACCGCCCGGGCAACGAAGGAGTGGCTTCGTAAGAAGCATTAAGGTTCTGGAGTGGCCTAGCCAGTCTCCAGATCTCAACCCCATAGAAAATCTTTGACGGGAGTTGAAAGTCCGTGTTGCCCAGCGACAGCCCCAAAACATCACTGCTCTAGAGGAGATCTGCATGGAGGAATGGGCCAAAATACCAGCAACAGTGTGTGAAAACCTTGTGAAGACTTACAGAAACCGTTTGACCTGTGTCATTGCCAACAAAAAGTATATGACAAAGTATTGAGATAAACTTTTGTTATTGACCAAATACTTATTTTCCACCATAATTTGCAAATAAATTCATTAAAAATCCTACAATGTGATTTTCTGGATTTTGTTTTCTTATTTTGTCTGTCATAGTTGACGTGTACCTATGACAAAAATTACAGGCCTCTCTCATCTTTTTAAGTGGGAGAACTTGCACAATTGGTGGCTGACTAAATACTTTTTTGCCCCACTGTATATATATCCTTATCCTGTTGGGGATAGGGGGCAGTATTTGCACGGCCGGATAAAAAACGTACCCGATTTAATCTGGTTACTACTCCTGCCCAGTAACTAGAATATGCATATAATTGTTTGATTTGGATAGAAAACACCCTAAAGTTTCTAAAACTGTTTGAATGGTGTCTGTGAGTATAACAGAACTCATATGGCAGGCCAAAACCTGAGAAGATTCCAAACAGGAAGCGCCCTCTCTGACCATTTCTTGGCCTTCTTTGTCATCTCTATCCAAAACAAAGGATCTCTGCTGTAACGTGACATTTAACTTCTTACATCTACACGTTCCGCTAGCGGAACGTCTGCTCCAATATCCAATGATGGGCGGGGCGCGAAATTCAAACTCCTCTAAATCCGAAAACTTACACTTTTCAAACATATGACTATGTTACAGCTATTTAAAGACAAGACTCTCCTTTATCTAACCAAACTGTCCGATTTCAAAAAGGCTTTACAGCGAAAGCAAAACATTAGATTATGTCAGCAGAGTACCCAGCCAGGAATAATCACACAGCCATTTTTCAAGCTAGCATATCATGTCACATAAACCCAAACCATATCTAAATGCAGCACTAACCTTTGATGATCTTCATCAGATGACACACCTAGGACATTGTGTTATACAATACATGCATGTCTGTTCAATCAAGTTCATATTTATATCAAAAACCAGCTTTTTACATTAGCATGTGACGTTCAGAACTAGCATTCCCACCGAACACTTCCGGTGATTTTACTAAATTACTCACGATAAACGTTCACAAAAAGCATAACAATTATTTTAAGAATTATAGATACAGAACTCCTCTATGCACTCGATATGTCCGATTTTAAAATAGCTTTTCGGATGAAGCACATTTTGCAATAATGTAAGTACATAGCCCGGCGTTACAGGGCTAGCTATTTAGACACCCACCCAGTGTAGCCTTCACCAAAATCACATTTCCTATAAGAAAAATGTTCTTACCTTGCTTGTTCTTCATCAGAATACACTGCCAGGACTTCTACTTCAATAACAAATGTAGGTTTGGTCCCAAATAATCCATCGTTATATCCAAACAGCGACGTTTTGTTCGTGCGTTCTAGACACTATCCCAACGCTAAATCTCGGCCACGAGCATGACGCAAAATATGACAAAAAATTTCGAAATATTCCATTACCGTACTTCGAAGCATGTCAACCGCTGTTTAAAACCAATATTTATGCAATTTATCTCGTAGAGAAGCGATAATATTCCGACCGGGAATCTGCCTGTCTGTAAACTGAGGAAAAAACCAAAAGCCGGGGGCGGGGCGTGTCACGCGCCTAAGGCTTAGTCCATTGACTGACCACTCAGCATTTGCTCTCGTGTGCTTCAGCCAGGGCTTTGAATGACATCATTCCTGTTTTTCCCGGGCTGTGAGACTCCATTGTTGACGTGAGAATTGTCACGTAAGAGCAGAGATCCTTTGTAAACGACAGAGATAATAAAGAAGGGCAAGAAATGTTCAGACAGGGTACTTCCTGAACAGAAGCATCTCAGGTTTTTGCCTGCCATAGGAGTTCTGTTATACTCACAGACACCATTCAAACAGTTTCAGAAACTTTGGAGTGTTTTCTCTCCAAAGCTAATAATTATATGCATATTCCAGTTTCTGGGCAGGACTAATAATCAGATTAAATCGGGTACGTTTTTTATCCAGCCGTGAAATTACTGCCCCCTAGATGTAACAGGTTAAGGCTCCCATAGGCTCTCAGAAGGCGCCAGAACGTTGAATGATGACTCTCCAGTCTCTGGCTGAAAAACAGTAGCGCATTTGGTAAGTGGTCGATCTGAGAACAATGAGACGGGTGTGCGCGTGCACGTGAAGAGTCCATTTTACTTTCTCAGTCATTGAACGAAAACAACCACTCCCGGTCGGAATATTATCGCTATTTTACGAGAAAAATCGCATAAAAATGGATTTTAATGCTTCGAAGTACGGTAATGGAATATTTTGAATTTTTTTGTCACGAAACGCGCCGGGCGTTACCCTTCGGATAGTGTCTTGAACGCACGAACAAAACGCCGCTATTTGGATATAACTATGGATTATTTGGAACCAAACCAACATTTGTTGTTTAAGTGGAAGTCCTGGGAGTGCATTCTGACGAACAGCAAAGGTAATCCAGTTTTTCTTATAGTAAATCTGAGTTTGGTGAGTGTCAAAATAGCTAGCCTGTGATGGCCGGGCTATCTACTCAGAATATTGCAAAATGTGCTTTCACCGAAAAGCTATTTTAAAATGGGACACCGCGATTGCATAAAGGAGTTCTGTATCTATAATTCTTAAAATAATTGTTATGTTTTTTGTGAACGTTTATCGTGAGTAATTTAGTAAATTCACCGGAAGTGTTCAGTGGGAATGCTAGTCACATGCTAGTCACATGCTAATGTAAAAAGCTGGTTTTTGATATAAATATGAACTTGATTGAACAAAACATGCATGTATTGTATAACATAATGCCCTAGGAGTGTCATCTGATGAAGATCCTCAAAGGTTAGTGCTGCATTTAGCTGTGGTTTTGGTTTTTGTGACATTATATGCTAGCTTGAAAAATGGGTGTCTGATTATTTCTGGCTGGGTACTCTGCTGCCATAATCTAATGTTTTGCTTTCGTTGTAAAGCCTTTTTGAAATCGGACAGTGTGGTTAGATTAACGAGAGTCTTGTCTTTAAAATGGTGTAAAATAGTCATATGTTTGAGAAATTGAAGTAATAGCATTTCTAAGGTATTTGAATATTGCGCCACGGGATTCCACTGGCTGTTGACTAGGGTGCTAGCCCAGAGAGGTTATATAAAGGTGGTTAAAAGTGAGAATGATATCCAAATATATGCAAGGCAGCAAAAATATCCACACATTCTATGTTGTGTATGCAACTTTCTTTATTCATCTTAGTTATGTAACCTTCCTTACTGGTTTAACACGTTTTTAAAAACAAACACTTTAACAAACACAAAACAAATGTGTATGCATGCGAACTGGAGACCTACCTGTTATCTGTCCAGGATCCAGTTGTCTAGTGTGGTGCGAAAAATCTATAAACAATAAATGTCACATGACCGGATGAGGTAACCATTCTTGTTCTTCTTGTAACTTTCCGGAAGGCCAGAAGCTTTCCGGTGTTTTGCTGCATGTCACAGGTCGACGTTGGTATTGCACTTGATTTATCGCTTTTTTTTATTTATAGCCATAGGTGCAGCCCAGTGGAAATCCAAAAGCTTTCTAGCTATTTCGCACTGATGGTAATTTTAACACAAGAAAGTTTCTAGTGAAAAGGTGCTTACACTCAGAGCCATGTATTTACACTCTACCAGCTCATAGTACAATTCCACCCTAGCCTTATTACGGGTTAACGTTTTGGACATTTTGGTTGGCCAAGAATTATTTAGGACTACAATGACTGCATACATTTCCCAAAATGTTATACGAAGAAAAAAAATGCGGTATTGATGGACTGTATTCTCAGTTACATTCTGGTCAATAAAAATGGTTTACTCGTTTGTTTTTTGTAAGAAATACATGGAACTACAACCGAATAAAACATCATTAGCCATCATGCATTGCTTAAATTCATTATATTCTGATAAATCTGTTCAGAAAAATTGAAAACAGTACATATAGGTACAGTACAACTACAATGTTTTAGTAGGTATTAAATAAAGACAAAATATCTATATATTCATAACGTAAAAACATGTATTAAATTAAAATGAAAAAAATAAATGTATATAGACTACCATTGTTGCGTCTATGGTTGTTGCAAAGGCTTGTGTGTAGCCTACTGGTTAAATTCGTGTATTTTCGCACGAATTAAGTAGCACATAAATTTGTGCCTTTTGTCACAAATCAAACCATAGAAAAATGCTCAAAAACACACGAAATCTGCTGAAATACATGATGTACATATGCAGGAATTGAATGTGAGGTTGGGCTGGTATAACCTAATGCCAAGTGATCAACAAAAAATAATGGTGCGTTTTATCAGGCTAAATTGGATCCAATGACTGCCAATGAGGCAGAATCTGGAATGTGAATCAGATAGATCATCATCACTGGCAAGTGAAAAGTGAGCTTCACCATCTGTATCCATTGACTCAGCAGCACAGAGTGTAGATTGGGATCGATTCAAATTAGCATAAATAATTTACACCTCCACCCACAATGCTTTGCATTTCAACATCAGAGATAACTCTGTCAAGTGTATCAGAGATAGCCTGAAGAACCGGAAACACATAATAATAAATTCAACCTGCAAGATAAATTAAAAATCTAGACTTCTGATGCTGCAAAACATAAAAATACTAAAGTGTCATCATTCATACTGAAGTGTCATACTTAATAAAAGAAAAAAGACAACAGGAGACAAAAAGTGTTGCACAAAAGTGGCAAATAACAACATACCCCTGGCCTGTTTTCTCCAAGACAAAGTGGAGCTGTCAACATTGTGTGCAGGCTATCCAACCAGAGGTGGTTTCAAATAACAACTGTTATAAAAAAAATTACTACAGTGAACTGCTGTTCACTCATAACAAAAACAAAAGATCATAATTGATTTGGTCCTCTGAGAAAAGAGCAGGATGACTCTGGTGCTCATCAATCCCGGACAGGAAAGTGGATATGACATGAGAATGGAAAGATTGCCAATACGATGTGCCGACAATCAACAATAGAACACAACAATAAATCACAACCAGGCAATGTCCTGTTAGGCATAGAAGGCACATGTGCACTGAGTATATAAAACATTAACACAAAACATTCCATGACATAGACTGACCAGATGAATCCAGGGGAAAGCTATGATCCCTTGTTGATGTTACTTGTTAAATTTACTTCAATCAGTGTAGATGAAGGGGAGGAGACAGGTTAAAAAATTATTTTCAAGCCTTGAGACAATTGAGACATGGATTGTGTACGTGTGCCATTCAGAGGGTGAACAAATATTTAAGTGAACGGGGTATGGTAGCAGGTGCCAGGAACACCGGTTTGTGTCAAGAACTGCAATGCTGCTGGGTTTTTCACACTCAACCGTTTCCGTTTGTATCATGAATGGTCCACCACCTAAAGAACATTCAGCCAACTTGACACAACTATTGGAAGCATTGGAATCAACATGGGCCAGCATCCCTGTGGAACGCTTTCGGCAACTTGTAGAGTCCATACCCCTACGAATTGAGGCTGTTCAGGGAGCAAAAGGGGGGGTGCCACTCAATATTAGGAAGGAGTTCCTAATGTTTGGTATACTTCAGAAAGTTTTCACACTCCTTGACCTTTTCCACATTTTGTTGTGGATTAAATTGACATTTTCTGCCACTGGCGTACAGACAATACCCCATTATGTCAATGTAAGTTTAAAAAAAAACAAATTATGTCACGGTTGTTGTAGGGTAAAGCGGACCAAGACGCAGCGGGGAAATGTGCACGCATCTTCTTTTTTATTTAAATGGACAAGAAGGTGAACCAAAACAACACGTACACAAAAAAAACACAACGACTAATAACAGGCCGGTAAGGCACAAAGCTATACACAGCACATAATCTCCCACAAAATACCATCACAAACACATACCTTTTTATAGGACCCTCAATCAAAGGCAACAAGAAAACACCTGCCTCCAATTGAGAGTCCAACCCCCAATTACCTAAACATAGAAATACATAAACATAGAACATTGCCCAAAACCCAGAATAATAAATCAAACACCCCACTAAACACACAACCACCCCGAACCACATAAAACAAATACCCTCTGCCACGTCCTAACCAAACTACAATAACAAATAACCCCTATTACTGGTCAGGACGTGACAAATTAATAAAAAATGAAAAGCTCAAATGTCTTGAGTCAAAAGTACTCAACTCCTTTGTTATGGCAAGCCTAAATAAGTTCAGGAGTAAATATTTGCTTAACAAGTCACATAATAAATTGCATTGACTCACTTTGTGTGCACTGATAGTGTCTTACATGATTTTTGAACGACTACATCATCTCTGTACCCCACACATACTCTAAGGTTCTTCTGTCAAGCAGTGAAGTTCAAACACAGATTCAACCACAAAGACCAGGGAGGGTTTCTGATGCTTCGCAAAGAAGGGCACCTATTGGTAGCACAGTGAAGTTATAAATTACACTTTGGATGGTGTATTAATACACCCAGTTACTACAAAGACACAGGCGTCCATCCTAACTTAGTTGCTGGAGAGGAAGGAAACTGCTCAGGGATTTCACTTTGAGGCCAATGGTGACTTTAAAACAGTTAGAGAGTTTAATGTCTGATAGAAGAAGACAGAATGGATTGCAGTTAATCCACAATATTAACCAAAATGAGGTGAAAAGAAGGAAGCCTGTACAGAATAAAAATATTTCAATACATGCATCCTGTTTGCAATATGGCACTAAAGTAAAACTGCACAAAAAAATCTAAGAAATGAACTTTATGTCCTGAATACAAAGCGTTATGTTTGGGGAAAATCCAATACAACACGTCACTGAATACCACTCTTCATATTTTCAAGCATGGTGGTGGCTGTATCATGTTATGAGTATGCTCATCATTGGCAAGAACTAGGGATTTTTGGGGGGATAAAAACAAATGGAATAGAGCTGAGCACAAGCAAAATCCTAGAGGAAAACCTGGTTAAGTTTGCTTTCCAAAAGACAATGGGAGACAAATTCACCTTTCAGCAGGACAATAACCTAGAACACAAGGCCAACTACACTGGAGTTGCTTACCAAGATGACATTGAATGTTCCTGAGAGGTCTAGTTAGCCTCTACGGGGCAGTATTGAGAATTTTGGAAAAAATATGTGCCCATTTTTAACTGCCACCTACACCAACTCAGAAGCTAGGATATGCATATTATTACCAGATTTGGATAGAAAACACTCTGAATTTTCTAAAACAGTTTGAATGGTGTCTGTAAGTATAACAAAACTCATATTGCAGGCAAAAACCTGTGAAAAATAGATTTAAAAAAAATGTGGTATCTATTTTATAGATACCACAGTGAGAAAGGATTCAGTTTGCAACTCCTACTGCTTCCACTAGATGTCAACGATCTTTAGAAAGTTGTTGGAAGCATCTGTCATGAATACAGACCGAATTAGAATGCTTACAAGTTGACACGTCATCACTTCATTTTTTGCGCCTGCGCATGAATCTGAGAAGAGTGTCTTTGTCATAATCGTTTATTCTAGACACTTGATAGGTTGTGTGAAAATATTACTGATGTTTACTGATGTTTCACGTTAAAAATGGACCAAAAGATTAATGCTAAACAACGTTTGACATGTTTGAACAAACATAAATAGATTATTTACTAGGTTTTTTTTAGCTTTTCGGCGTGACTTTACACTGTCCACCTCATTTTGTGGGAGCCTACTGAACGCTAACTATTTGGACATAAATGATGAACTTTGTCAAAAGAAACCACATTTGTTCTGGACCTGGGATCGCTGGCAGCGCCTTCTGATGGAGATAATCAAAGGTAAGGGGATATTTAGAATGTTATTATCGATATTAGATGATGCTAATGCTAACGGTATAGCTTAGCTTAGCTTAGCTTAGCTTATAGCTTAGCTTATGTTGTTAGCATAGTACCCAGTTTATAGCAAAATGTGATTTCCCAGTAAAGTTATTTTGAGATCTGGCCATTCGGTAGCAATTACGAGATGATAATATATTATTCTTTGAATGACAATATTATAATTTACCAATGTTTTCGAATAGTAATTCCGTGATTTGTAATGCTGGATTCACTGGGAGCATTCGAGCCGAAAAAAATTCTGAATTTCACCGCGACTGTAAATGCTGTTTTTGGATATAAATATGAACTTGATGGAACTAAAAATGCATGTATTGTCTAACATAATGTCCTATGAGTGTCATCTGATGCAGATTGTCAAAGGTAAGTGCATAATTCTAGCTAGTTTTCTGTCTGTTGATGCCCTTCTTTGAATTGGCTAAACATTACATGCAGCTATTGTCAATGTACTCTCCTCACATAACCTAACTTTATGCATTCTCCGTAAAGCCTCTGGAAATCGGACAGCGTGGTTAGATTTAGGAGATATATCTTTCAAATGGAGGAAAATAGTTGATTATTTGATTATTTGAAATGATTACTCTTGCAGTTTTGAATTCCCCGCCATGGTCACATGACAATGAATCCCAATACCGGGATAAGATCCTGCCCCCTGGCCTCAACAGGTTAGCCTCTTGGAGTTCCCCTAGGATAGGGGGCGCCACAGCGCATTTTGAAAAAAAATCGTGCCCATTTTAAACGGCCTACTACTCAAACTCAGAAGCTAGGATATGCATATAATTGATACTTGTGGATAGAAAACACACTAAAGTTTCTAAAACTGTTTGAATGGTGTCTGTGAGTATAACAGAACTCATATGGCAGTCAAAACCCCGAGACAGATCGAAACAGGAAGTGGAATTCTGAATTGTGGACTCAACTTCACATCTTTGCCTATTAATCACACCGTGAGCTATGGTTCATTGAGCACTTCCTATTGCTTCCACTAGATGTCCCCAGTCTTTACAAAGTGGTTTGAGCCTTCTACTGTGGAAACTGACAGAATGACACGCTGTTGAAATTGGTCACAGGAGGAGGGCCATCACCATTATGATGCCGGCGGCCCTGTCTACCCCCTCCTTTCGAAACGTTTTGAAACACAATACAAATCGTCCCCCTCGAATCTTATTGGCTCTCTTGTTGAAACAGGCCCTGAAGATTTATGTTATACAACGTTTGACATGTTTGAACGAACCTAAATGGGGGAAAAATGTTTTTTACGAAATTGCTGTCCCGCGGCCGACTGAGCATTTGGATTAGCCTTCAGACGCGCTAACAACAACAAGCTAATGGAACATAAAGGATGGACTTTTTCGAACTAAAATACATTTGTTGTGGACCTGGGATTCCTGGAAGTGCTTTCTGATGAAGACAACCAAAGGTAAGGCATTATTGACAATAGTATACAAGATTAGATGTGATACGCGATTGTTCCAAGATGGCGCAGAGCTGTATTTACTAGGTAATTTTCTGAGTATCGCATCCCCTTTTATCGCAAAGTGTGATCACCCAGTAAAGTTATTTTTAAATCTGGTATTACAGGTGCTTTCAAGAGATATTCATCTATAAATCTTAGAATGACAATATTACATTTTAAAAATGTTTTCGAATAGTAATTGAGTAAATTGTAGCACTGTTTCCCGGGATGCATTTGAGGGAAGTTAGTCAACGTTACGTGCCGATGTAAAATGCTGTTTTTATATATAAATATGAACTTTATCGAACAAAAGAATGCATGCATTGTGTAACATGATGTCCTAGGTGTGTCATCTGATGAAGTTTGTAAAAGGTTAGTGCTGCATTTAGCTGTTTTTTGGTTATTTGTGATGCATGTGGTTGGTCGGAAAATGGCTATGCGGCTACTTTTACGATGTACTCCTCTAACATAATCTAATGTTTTGCTTTTCCTGTAAAGCCTTTTTGAAATTGGACAACGTGGTTCGATTCAGGAGAGGTGTATCTATAAAACAATATAATTTGGAGAAAAAAAATGAAAAAAAAAAATTATTACATTTTGTTATGCTAATGGCGATAGGATTTTTCGCTGGATGTCCGTCCCGAGGCCGCACAGGGGTTAACTAAACCGGCTTTAAAATATATGGTAAGACTTGGAAATGGCTGTCTAAAAATGATCAACAACCAACTTGACAGAGCTTGAAGAATTTTTTAAATAATAATGTGCATATGTTGTACAATCCAGGTGTGCAAAGCTCTTAGAGACTTACCCAGAAAGACTCACAGCTGTAATGGCTGCCAAAGGTGATTCTAACATGTATTGACTAAGGGGCGTGAACATTAGGGCTGTCAGCCGGTGATTGTCAAGCAAATACCTGCCGGTCTCTGTCACGAGAATTTTCAATCCCATGATGATAATTAAACAATCATTTAAGCTTTGACCAATTCCCCAAGGTTTGTAAGACCCTGGGTTTAATAATAATTAGGCAAAGTCTCAGATTCCGCGAAAGGTTAATTCTTTATTCAGAGAGTACTCTGAAGTTAAAAATGGAAACACAGTCATTTTATAACTCCCACCCACATACACACACCCCCCCCACACAGTTTATCACTTTTATACCAGCCTGGCAGTTTCTAGCCATTCCTCTCCTCCCTAGATTAGAGGGGCCTTGGAAGGGCCTTCTTTCCTCTTGTCAGTTTTCAGAGTTACAACCAGGTCATGTGTAGTTCAATTGTCCTTTGTTTTCTAAACCATACATTTCTCACCTTTAACTTCTCACACACACATTATTGGATTATAGTCTTATAAATCTAATACATTTCACACCGTTAACCTCTCTAGGGTAGGGGGCAGTATTTGCACGGCCGGATAAAAAACGTACCCGATTTAATCTGGTTATTACTACTGCCCAGAAACTAGAATATGCATTGTAAAGCCTTTTTGAAATCGGACAGTGTGGTTAGATTAACGAGAGTCTTGTCTTTAAAATGGTGTAAAATAGTCATATGTTTGAGAAATTGAAGTAATAGCATTTCTAAGGTATTTGAATATCGCGCCACAGGATTCCACTGGCTGTTGAGTAGGTGGGACGATTTCGTCCCACATACCCTAGAGAGGTTAAATAGGTTTCAGGGTGGAATTCTTTAGTCATTACTTTTAACATATAAATTCCTTTATCAGTCTCCAAGTAATTGAAAGTAAATTTACATAAATACATTTAGCATCTCTTGGCTTCCACACATAGCCTACAAGCCACCTTTGGAACATCTACATTTAAAAAAGTCTAAAAAGTGATTTTTTATTTTATCTAGAATGGAACATTATCATGCACCTGTCTCAAAACAGGTAGGCTGGCATGAAAATGTAAAGAGAAGCAATGTGCTTAAAATTAGGAAAGTTGCGGTATAAATATAGTAGACCTAGCTTATAGATAGCTGATGGGATCCTGCTCTTTTTAATAGAGGCCATCACTCTGTTTTCTCATGCAATTGCATAGCCATGGGCTTTCATGAAGTGTTTGATTCAATTTTTGATCACATTTGATTAAGGGGCAATGGAGTGCTGAGTACAAGGCAGTTAGCAAGTTTGGTGACCACTAATGACCATCAGCAGCATCAGAGCTTTGAGAAGCCTAATTACCGTGACTAAATGGTCATGTGGAATTTGACCGCCGTCATCACTCGTGGCCGCCGGTATGGCAGTAATATGGTCACCGTAAGAGCCCTAGTAAATGAGATGTTTTTGTATTTCATTTTCAATAAAAATGCTAAAAACATGTTTTCACTTTGTCTCTAACCCATCTAAACACAATACTGCATAATCCATTTTGAATTCAGGCCGTATCACAACAAAATGTGGAATAAGTCAAGGGGTATGAATACTTTCTGAAGGCACTGGCCATATAGCAGAAAGACCAACAGAGGCTGATGTAATAAAAACAGCAGCAAGTAAGAGGTTTTTGTATGTTTAAACACATACAATAGCACTGTGATAGTGATATAGTGATATACTAAGATATACTGCATCATAATGAAAAAAATGACAGTTAATGACCAATAATGTTATCAAATGGGATAAAAAAAAAATCTAAATGAATGTATGCATTATGTGTTCCACATGTAAAAAGCCACAACCCAGTTTCAAAGAACAACTGGACCTGTGTAGATATGCCATGCCATTGGCATATGGAAAGTTGTGTTTGGACAAAATAATCCATATTCGCACTATCTGAAAAAAAGGTTCAACAACAACACACACTGACACACTGGGGAGATTTTAAAGCTATAATCAGTACAGTGCTACTGACAGATATAATAGAACACGATTCTGAAATATTGGCCAGAGGCCTCGAGAAGTTCAGAGAGATTTTTCATATGACTCACCATACCAAAGGAAAATATGCGACACTAAAGTACATTTGGTAAACTTTGCCAAGGCTATGAGCAATTTACCCTCTATGCGCACCTCCAAGACTGTGGCGCAGAAGAAATACCATGCCTCACAGAGACGAAGAGATTGAACTTCACTGAGTAGCCCCACCCGCGAGTGAATACGCTTTTCAGATCAGTTCAGATCAGAGCGCAGAACCGCGCATGTGTTCTTTTATAGATATTCTTTGTTAGTTAGCGAGTTATTAGCCCACTAATAGATAAGTATAGGTCAGCAATGGGGAGTTACTGCTTCCTACAAGAGCACAAAACGTGTACGCTACATTTCAAGCTATCTTTGAAAAGCCGGTCAGGTAAAAAAACGTGTCTTAATTAAAGGGGCAGTGTTGTATTTTGAGACACACTTGAATATGCAAATAAGCCAATAGACAGGTTAGCCTAGATTGTTTAATTCTCTCTTTGGTAATAATAATTTATTGTATTTTGTAAATATAACATTCAGCACAATACAATGCAATTTACAGTCACCTATTTGTCAATGGTGTTACAGACGAAGTACAAAATCATGAATCCCAGCCCCTCACAAGTGCCGTGCTAGAGTGGGCATCCAGCCTGGAAGGAGGATGCCTGCGCAGCACATCTGGCCACCAGTGCGCCTCCTAGGCCCAGGCTACCCTACACCTGCTCTACGCACGGCAACCATCAGGCCTCTGTACAGCCCAGTTCAACCTGTGCCAGCAGTCCCCTGGTACAGGGCTAATATTTCCATCCGGCCAGGACGGGTTGTGCAGGAGGTGCGCTCGAGACCGCCAGAGCGCCTCCACGGCCCAGTGTATCCTGTTCCCGCTTCCCGCACTAGCCCTGATGTGCGTGTCTCCAGTCTGGCGCCTCCACTACCAGCCCCACGCACCAGGCCTCCAGTGCGTCAGCCCAGTCCAGCTTGTCCTGCTCCTGCTCCTCACACTAGCCCTGTGGTGCGTGTCCTTAGTCTGGCGCGTCCTAAGCCAGCCCCACGCATCAGACCTTCAGTGCGCATCCCCGTCCAGAGCTTCCGACGACAGTGCCTCTTCCAGTGCTTCCGGCAACAATTGCCTCGTCCAGAGCTTCCGGCGACAGTGCCCCGTAGAGAGACGGCCCACAGTCCGGAGCCAGCAGAGACAGCCCACAGTCCAGAGCCAGCAGAGACGGCCCACAGTCCAGAGCCAGCAGAGACGGCCCACAGTCCGGAGCCGAGAGAGACGGCCCACAGTCCGGAGCCGAGAGAGACGGCCCACAGTCCGGAGCCGAGAGAGACGGCCCACAGTCCGGAGCCGAGAGAGACGGCCCACAGTCCGGAGCCGAGAGAGACGGCCCACAGTCCGGAGCCGAGAGAGACGGCCTACAGTCCGGAATCGCCGCAGCGAGAGTCGCCCTACAGTCCGAAATCGGCACAGCCAGAGTTGCCCTTCAGCCCGAGGTCTCCAGCAACGTACATCAGCCCGAGGTCTTCAGCGATGTGCCATAGCCCAGAGACTTCGGGAGGGGTAAAATTTAAAAGATATTTAGAGGGGTTGGACAGGTTAGGTTGGGGAGTAAGGCCGGAGCCTGAGCCACCTCCATAGTAGGTGGGTTGGGGAGGAGGGGGTGTAGCACAAGAAGCATCGGTGACGGTGGCCACCCTCCCTTCCCTCCCTTTAGTTGGGGATTCTTTTTTTGTTTATGTTTAGAATTATTGGATTAGGTTTTTGTTTTATTGTTTTAGGTGCATCCGGGGTCTGCACCTTGGGGGGGGGGGGGGGGGTACTGTCACGTTCTGACCAGTAAAGGGGTTATTTGTTATTGCAGTTTGGTCAGGTTGTGGCTGGGGGTGTTTGTTTTATGGGGTTTGTTGGGTTATGTTATTATGTAAGAGGGGTGTTTGTTTAGAGTGTTTCGGGGTTTGTTGGGCTATGTTCTATGTTACTATATTTCTATGTTTATCTAGTATGTCTAGTTCTATGTTTAGTTAATGGGGTTGACCTTCAATTGGAAGCAGCTGCTCCTAGTTGCTTCTAATTGAAGGTCTTGTTTAAGAGGGGTGTTTTTTCTATGGGATTTGTGGGTAGTTGTCTCCTGTTTAGTGTCTGTGCACCTGATAGGACTGTTAGTGTCGTTCGTTTGTTTTGTATACGTGATTTGTTTGTTTTTTCCTTCTTCACATTTAAAAGAAGATGAGTATACACGTTCCCGCTGCGTTTTGGTCTGATCCTTACGACACCCATTACAGTTAGGGGTGTGTATGGGAGGCGAAGTCTGGTGCAGGAGAGCAGAGTGTAGTAAACAGGCGCACTTTAATTCCGGTCCAAAAATGACAGCACATAAGAACAATAACTGCCAAAAACACGGAACATAGCAAAAGTATAGCGCCTGACAATATCCACATAACAATAAACAATTACACACAAAGACATGGAGGGGAACAGAGGACTAAATACATGCAGTGATTATAGAATGAAAACCAGGTGTGTAATGGAACAAGACAAAACAAATGGATAGATGAGAAATGGAGCAGCGATGGCTAGAAAGCCGGTAACGTCGATCGCCGAACGCCGCCCGAACAAGGAGAGGAGCCGACTTCGGTGGAAGTCGTGACACAATCAATGCTGTTCTACTTGATGCAAACATTTTTAACTGCATACATTTTTACCTAGCATGTTGAAGATGAGGTAGACACTGATAATGATAACCTTTAACATATCCCTCCCTTTCAAAGTAATGCAATCAATGCTGTCCTACTTGGCGCCCACACTTAATGTTCTCACAGAATTTAGGAATCAGTGTTCCATGCTCAAGCAACTCTGCAGACTAAATCTACTTTTAAAAATCAAGGCTCCCATTTATTTGTCGGCTCCCATGTACTCTAGCACATAACTATCCTCAAAATGGGTTTAACTTCATATAATTAATAGCACTTTCCAAATATTCTTCAAAGTGGTTCTACCCAGAGAAACAAATAACCAAGGAGAGATTGACAAACAGAGTGCTTTTTGTCTCCAGGGCTGGATTACCGAATGGGCACGTAGGGCACGTCCCCCGTGGCCCCAACTCCCAAAATGTGTTGAAATTCAGTAAATTAGCTGATTTCTACAAAAAAAGGGGGGAAAAGCGAAAGTCCGGCCCTGATTGTCTCTCCTTGATTTGTGTCAGTATGAGATTATCCATCTCTTCTACTCCCTCTTTACCCTCAGCCACCTCTCTTCTCCACAGTGATTATCCAAAACATCAAAGACGATGGCCAGGGCTGGCTCTACTGTGACCAGTAATACAGGGGTGTCTGGAAGATGTGTCATGTCATCATCATGCCAGAAGCAATTGATATCTCATTGATATCCTTCCAACACATAGCAGGATACAGTTGAGGATAGCATTCTCAAAAACATCACTTCTGAAAGCGCTAGCTAGGTTTATAACATTTTATTAAGCCTATATTATTCAAGGACAGCAATTCACACAAAATGACCAATTTGAAATTCCAACTTTTCTCTATTTCTTGATAGTCAGCATGATTGAAAACCATCTAAAAAGATGATGACATTAGATAACAGGCTGACAACAAACCCTAACATCCAGACAATTCAATAAATTGTCTAGAACTGCTGAAGACAGCACTTAGGCCTATACGATGACAGAAATGATTGGTCATTGTGTACAGAAGCAAACATCTCTATGCTTCCAGTTGGATATTTTCAACATTCCCCTTCATTTGATGACCGTTGACAAATGACAGCGTCTAATTTCAAGTCTGCGTTCAGTTTGCATTAATTTAATTATTTCTTCACTCCTCCTATTTCAGACAAGCATGGTGTCTCCCAGACTACTTCCTGACATTTTCAGAAGCTGCATTGTTATGTCTGTTGTGTACGGGGGTCAGAGTATGTGAGCGGATTTGAGCTGTCGGATATTCCACTCATCGGCACTCCATGTCCTTTCCAACCTCTCTGCTGGGGCTCTAGTCAAACATAGTGCACTATGTAGGGAATAGAGAGACATTTGGGATGGAGCCTTGCTCTGTTTGTTTCACTGTGAGGTGTCAATTAACCTCTCTGGGCCACCTACTCAACAGCCAGTGTAATCCAATGGCGCGATATTCAAATACCTTAGAAATGCTATTACTTCAATTTCTCAAACATATGACTATTTTACACCATTTTAAAGACAAGACTCTCGTTAATCTAACCACACTGTCCGATTTCAAAAAGCCTTTACAACGAAAGCAAAACATTAGATTATGTCAGCAGAGTACCCAGCCAGAAATAATCACACCCATTTTTCAAGCGAGCATATAATGTCACATAAACCCAAACCACAGCTAAATGCAGCACTAACCTTTGATGATCTTCATCAGATGACAATCCTAGGACATTATGTTATACAATACATGCATGTTTTGTTCAATCAAGTTCATATTTATATCAAAAACCAGCTTTTTACATTAGCATGTGACTAGCATGTGACTAGCATTCCCACCGAACACTTCTGGTGAATTTACTAAATTACTCACGATAAACGTTCACAAAAAACATAACAATTATTTTAAGAATTATAGATACAGACCTCCTTTATGCACTCGCTATGTCCGATTTTAAAATAGCTTTTCGGTGAAAGCACATTTTGCAATATTCTGAGTAGATAGCCCGGCCATCACAGGCTAGCTATTTTGACACCCACCAAGTGTGGTACTCACCAAACTCCGATTTACTATTAGAAAAGTTTGATTACCTTTGCTGTTCTTCGTCAGAATGCACTCCCAGGACTTCTACTTCAATAACGAATGTTGGTTTGGTTCCAAATAATCCATAGTTATATCCAAATAGCGACGTTTTGTTCGTGCGTTCAAGGCACTATCCGAAGGGTAAAGAAGGGTGACGCGCCCGACGCGTTTTGTGACAAAAAAAATCAAAATATTCCATTACCGTACTTCGAAGCATGTCAACCGCTGTTTAAAATAAATGTTTATGCTATTTTTCTCTTAAAAAAGCTATAATATTCCGACCGGGAGTCGTTGTTTTCGTTCAAAGAGAGAGAAAGTAAACATGGTGTCGGCTCGTGCACGCGCCTCCAGTCTCATTGTCCTCAGATCGACCACTATCCAAATGCGCTAATGTTTTTCAGCCATGGCCTGCAAAGCCACCATTCATCGTTCTGGCGCCTTCTGAGAGCATATGGGAGCGTTAGAAAATGTCACGTTATGCCAGAGATCCCCTGTTTTGGTTAGAGATGATCAAGAAGGCCAAGAAATAGTCAGAGAGAGCGCTTCCTGTTTGGAATCTTCTCAGGTTTTGGCCTGCCAAATGAGTTCCGTTATACTCACAGACACCATTCAAACAGTTTTATAAACTTTAGGGTGTTTTCTATCCAAATCAAACAATTATATGCATATTCTAGTTACTGGGCAGGAGTAGTAACCAGATTAAATCGGGTACGTTTTTTATCCGGCCGTGCAAATACTGCCCCCTATCCCCAACAGGTTAAGTCAAGTGTGAGATTAATGAATTTGTTTAGGGATATGAGACTGAACGTTTAGAAGATTAATCATCTAAAAAGGGGAAGCTCTAGAGACAGAACTTTATTTTATTTACTTTGCACAGTGCATTATTACTCTTCTTGTGTTTGTTGACTCCTCCGTGAGAAAAAGTTTCCCTGATGTAAATTGGTGTTTACATAATGAGCTTCTTTATTACGTCATTAGGAACAGTTAACAGTTAGTACTGAATGTTTGTTTAACGTTTATCCCTTTCACAGTTTTATCACTTTAAAACCATTCTGATTACTAGGAGCTTAATGAATGGAAAAAGGATCAGGATACGACCAAAAATTTTCAAGAAATGTGTGAACAAAATGTTTGAATGTGAGCTTGGCATTGGTTGGACAGGGTATGCTCATAGTCTACACTCTTTTTAGGGAGTGTTGCAATGAAAGTCTAATTTCAGTGAGAACAAAAGTTCAATTTCAGTTGCTGTCTGTCATTTCAGTTGCTTAGTAAAGAGAGGCTGCCTGGATGATTCAGTCATGTATTTCATTAAACCCTGTTTCAGGCCACAGTAGATCATAATTAACCCATCACACACCTGGCTGTAATTACTGGCTGCTCTATAACAGGGAGTAATTCATGTAGTTTCTGTTCACATGTTCTTTGTTGTATTTATATCATTACACTGTAAACCCCAATGTGCTGTCATTACTCAAACCGATCCTATGGTTCCAGATTTTAGTTGTATCAGCTTGGAAATTTTGAGTAATGCCCCTAATAAGCCACGCCTCCAATATAGTTTTCCAGTGTGCCTTGCCTTTCGAGTGAATTGTAGAGTTACCACCCCATGACTGTATTTGTCAGTGACAGAGCCATGGTTGTCGAATTCGTTAATTTTCAGTCCTGCGGCCTTCACCAAGTGAGTTCCTAAGCGAATGTTATCATTATAATTAAACTATTTATGAAAATAGGCCTAGGTTTACCATAATACAGTGGCCTGAAACATGTTTTACAGGCCACATCAGGCCTGCAAGTAGGGTTACAAAATAAAGGTAACTTTCCCAAAATTCTCAAATCTTAAACATTTCCTGAGAAACCTGAGAAATCTACCAGAATTGTGCAACCCAACCTCCAACTCACGTTATGCTGACTTGGAAAGTGACGTGTAATTCCTATTGGAATCCAGCCAGAGTTAGGATATCCAACAGTTGACGTTTTTTTTCACCCGCAACCAGTAGTGTACTTAAGTAAAAATACTTTAAAGTACTACTTAATTCGTTTTTTGGGGTATCTGTACTTTACTATTTATAATTTTGACAACTTTTACTTTTACTTCACTACATTAAAATAATGTACTTTTTACTCCATACATTTTCCCTGACACCCATGCTTAGCAGGACAGGAAAATGGTTTAATTCATGGTCATCACTACTGCATCTGATCTGCCGGTGTCACGTCCTGACCAGTATAAGGGTTATTTGTTATTGTAGTTTGGTCAGGACGTGGCAGAGGGTATTTGTTTTATGTGGTTGGGGTGGTGTTTTTGTAGAAGGGTATTTGATTTATGTATTCTGGGGTTTTTGGGCACTGTTCTATGTTTATGTATTTCTATGTTTAGTCTAGTTAGTTGTATTTCTATGTTTAGGTTAATGGGGGGTTGGACTCTCAATTGGAGGCAGGTGCTCTCTCGTTGCCTCTGATTGAGAGTCCTATATATGGGTAGTTGTTTGGTTTAGTGTTTGTGGGAGATTGTTTCTTGTTTTGCTGAGTGTGCATGACAAGACTGTTTCGTTGTTCGTGAGTTCGTTTTGTTGTTTTTTTAAATAAATATACAAGATGAGCATCCACATTCCTGCTGCGTTTTGGTCCTCCATTCCAGACGACAACCGTGACAGCCGGACTCACTAAACACAAATGCTTTGTTTGTAAATTATATCTGCGTGTTGGACTGTGGCCCTGGCTATCCGTAAATGTAAAAAACAAAACATCTGGTTTGCTTAATATAAGGAATTTGAAATTATTTATGCTTTTACTTTTGATACTTAAGTATATTTGAGCAATTTCAGTTACTTTTGATACTTCAGTATATTTTAAACCAAATACTTTTACTGAAGTAGAATTTGACAGGGTGACTTTCACTTTAGTAATTTTAAGTTAAGGTATCTATACTTCTACTCAAGTATGACAATTGGGTACTTTTTCCACCACTGCCTGCATTCATAATAACTTCCAGGGTTAGGAACAGTGTGAGGAGACTACCTACAGTGAGGGAAAAAAGTATTTGATCCCCTGCTGATTTTGTACGTTTGTCCACTGACAAAGAAATGATCAGTCTATAATTTTAATGATAGCTTTATTTGAACAGTGAGAGACAGAATAACAACAAAAGAATCCAGAAAAACGCATGTCAAAAATGTTATAAATTGATTTTCATTTTAATGAGGGAAATAAGTATTTGACCCCTCTGCAAAACATGACTTAGTACTTGGTTGTCACGACTACTGCCGAGGGCGGTTCCTCTCCCTGTTCGGGTGGCGCTCGGCGTCACCAGCCTACTAGCTGCCATCGATCCCTTTTTCGTTTTTCTGTTAGTTATGTCTTTATGAGTTACACCTGTTTCCCATTAGTAATTCGTTTTATTATTTAAGCCCGCCTCTCCACCTGTTCTGTGTGCGGGCTTGTTATGTGTCATCACTTTGTATGTATTTTGGACTTCGGGGTTATTGTTTCGCCCTGTTGTGTTTGGACATATTTCCTCGGTTTTCAGTACTTATTAATACACACACTCACCAACTTTAATACAGAAGGCAGCAGACCAAAATACAACACCAGGCATATGGATCAGGCACACAGCTATACTCATGCTGCTTTCTTTCTTACTCTGGTTAATTTTAACACAGACCAACTTTGATACAGAGACCAAAATACAACAGCAAGCATACGGACCAGCCACTCTTGAGCTCTGTGCATGATTATTTATCTTACTCTCGCTCTCTTTATCTTACTCTTTCTCCCTCTGGTTCATTTTAACACTCACCAACTTTGGTACAGGAGGAGGCAAAGACAAAAAATACAATCCCAAGCATATGGTGGCCATCCATGCTTCTTTCTCTCAATCTCTTTGTCTTTCTCTGTCATCTAGGTGAAGACATGATAATAAAGACCAGGGCTGTTTCAGAGAGCTTGCATTGGAGATGTTCAGTCTAGTTTACTCATGTAGGGAAGGGATGGGGATCTTAAGTTTTGTGGCTGTCAGATAGCTTGGTTGGAATGGAGATTAAATTAAGATCATATTGCTTGATAGCTGTTTCCAACTAGGATATTTCCCTGGGAATGTATTTTGGATTAGAAAATCCACAATGGGACACTGCAACACTGATATTTTGATATTCTCAATTTTAATACCTATATTTCAGGGTCCTTTATGTAATTTTGTCACTAGGTTATACACAAAGTACTCTACAAGATCAATCACATCATATAGCTGGTGAAGGATAAACTGTTTGAGGTAACATCACTGGTACCCCAAGGCATTTTTTACTAAAATACTTATAAATTGGACTCAATGTAAATTAAAAGTAATTATTACTTAATATGTGTGTGGTACTGACTTAAAACAAAATGAGAAGTCACGTCAACTCCATTGTTTTAACAAGGTTAACTACTACAAGTAAACATGGGGGAATTGGTTTAATATCTGTTTTTTTTGCATGTACATTGGGTGATTAATTGATCACTCTTACGCCACACAAAGATAAATAATACATGTTCTAAACCAATCTAATCATTTAGTTAGATTTTTCATTTTTAGTTAATGAAATGTCTGTTCCAGTTTAAAGGGCTTACAGTGAGGGAAAAAAGTATGTGATCCCCTGCTGATTTTGTACATTTACCCACTGACAAAGAAATGATCAGTCTTATCATTTTAATGGTAGGTTTATTTGAACAGTGAGAGACAGAATAACAACAAAAAATCCAGAACAACGCATGTCAAAAATATTATAAATTGATTTGCATTTTAATGAGGGAAATAAGTATTTGACCCCCTCTCAATCAGAAAGATGTTTTGCTCCCAGGTGTCTTTTATACAGGTAACGAGCTAAGATTAGGAGCACACTCTTAAAGGGAGTGCTCCTAATCTCAGCTTGTTACCTGTATAAAAGACACCTGTCCACAGAAGCGATCAATCAATCAGATTCCAAACTCTCCACCATGGACAAGACCAAAGAGCTCTCCAAGGATGTCAGGGACGAGATTGTAGACCTACACAAGGCTGGAATGGGCTACAAGACTATCGCCAAGCAGCTTGGTGAGAAGGTGACAACAGTTGGTGCGACTATTCGCAAATGGAAGAAACACAAAAGAACTGTCAATCTCCCTCGGCCTGGGGCTCCATGCAAGATCTCACCTCGTGGAGTTGCAATGATCATGCGAACGGTGAGGAATCAGCCCAGAACTACACGGGAGGATCTTGTCAATGATCTCAAGGCAGCTGGGACCAATGTCACCAAGAAAACAATTGGTAACACACTACGCCATGAAGGACTGAAATCCTGCAGCGCCCGCAAGGTCCCCCTGCTCAAGAAAGCACATATATATGCCCGTCTGAAGTTTGCCAATGAACATCTGAATGAAAGTGTTGTGGTCAGATGAGACCAAAATGGAGCTCTTTGGCATCAACTCAACTCGCCGTGTTTGGAGGAAGAGAAATGCTGCCTATGACCCCAAGAACACCATCCCCACCGTCAAACATGGAGGTGGAAACATTATGCTTTGGGGGTGTTTTTCTGCTCAGGGGACAGGACAACTTCACCACATCAAAGGGACGATGGACGGGGCCATGCACCGTCAAATCTTGGGTGAGAACCTCCTTCCCTCAGCCAGGGCATTGAAAATGGGTCGTGGATGGGTATTCCAGCATGACAATTACCCAAACCACACAGCCAAGGCAACAAAGGAGTGGCTTAAGAAGAAGCACATTAACCTGTTAGGGTATAGGGGGCAGTATTTTCACGGCTGGATAAAAAAATGTACCCGATTTAATCTGGTTACTAATCCTACCCAGTAACTACAATATGCATATACTTATTATATTTGGATAGAAAACACCCTAAAGTTTCAAAAACTGTTTGAATGGTGTCTGTGAGTATAACAGAACTCATTTGGCAGGCAAAACCCTGAGACAGATTCTGACAGGAAGTGGATACCTGATGTGTTGAATTGACTTTAAGCCTATACCATTGAAAAACAAAGGGAAGGTGGAATATTTTGGCACTTCCTATTCCTTCCACAAGATGTCCCCAGCCTTTACAAAGTGTTTTGAGTCTTCTACAGTGAGATCTGACTGAAGAAGAGCGTTGGAACGGCGATGGCCCATTAGACACCTGGCGTGCGATTTGATGGTGGGTACTCTCATTCCGAAACGTTTTAAAAGAGAACCCAATGGTCCGCCTTGAATTTTATTCATGTTCTGGTTAAAAAAGGCCCTAATGATTTATGCGATACAACGTTTGACATGTTTGAACGAACAAAAATATATTTTTTCCGTTCTTGAAGTGAAGTCCGGCTGGCTTAGATCGTGCTACAACACGGAGGTTTTTGGACATAAATGATGAGCTTTTTTGAACAAAACTACATTCGTTATGGACCTGGGATTCTTTGGAAGTGACATCTGATGAAGAGAATCAAAGGTAATGGATTATTTACATAGTATTTTCGATTTTAGATCTCTCCAACATGGCGGTTAGTCTGTATCGCAATGCGTATTTTTCTGGGCGCAGTGCTCAGATTATTGCAAAGTGTGATTTCCCAGTAAGGTTAATTTTAAATCTGGCAAGTCCATTGCGTTCAAGAGATGTAAATCTATAATTCTTTGAATGACAATATAATATTTTACCAATGTTTTCTAATATGAATTAATTATTTTGTTGTCATGACTTGACTGCCGGTATTGGAGGGAAACGATTTCCTGAACATCAACGCCATAGTAAAACGCTGTTTTTAGATATAAATATGAACTTGATAGAACTAAAAATGCATGCATTGTCTAACATAATGTCCTAGGAGTGTCATCTGATGGAGATTGTAAAAGGTTAGTGCATAATTTTAGCTGATTTTATGGTTTTGGTGACGCCTGTCTTTGAATCGACAATACACTACACACAGCTATTGTCAATGTACTCTCCTAACATAACTTTATGCTTTCCCCGTAAAACATTTTTGAAATCGGTAAACGTGGTTAGATTAAGAAGATGTTTATCTTTCAAAGGCTGTAAGTTAGTTAATAATATTTCAACCGGACAAAAGCTTCATCAATAGAAAAGGAGAAACAAGGTATGATGAAACATCAGCGTTTGAGCTGGCCACACTTTTTCAGAAACAGTTTTCGCAAACACAGTCCTTACAACATTATGTCCAGAACGTGAGCAGTTTATTTTTGGATGCAATGTTCAGACATTCACAGAAGTAGCTACAGCATAACACAATCATCCAAACCTGAAAAATGTAGCAAATGCGTAAATGTCTGCAGACTTGAACTGCACAAACAATTGCGAAGTGCTTGGGGAATTTTGTCCAGGTCAGAAATTACTAAAAACTTCCCAAAGAATTATTGTCCGCAAAAGTAAAAAAGCCTACTTTTATGTGAATTAATGAGGAGGCGGAACACACCTCAATTCAAACTGATCTAGAAAATAAAAACTTGTTAGAAAATCATTTAGAATTGACAAGTTGAAATAGCCTTAAAATAAACACAGGCTTGGTTTGAGGGCAGCGCAGATTAAATGTCCTGTTGCGTTACAATCATATTTTGAATGGTGATTGCATTCTAACATCATGTGCATATAAAAACTCACGCTGGGTCGACCATTAGAGATATTTGGAACTCATGTACAGTATGAAAAGGTTAAGACATGAAGTCAGTCAATACGGAAAATTTGAAAGTTTCTTCAAGTACAGTTGCAAAAACCATCAAGCGCTATGATGAAACTGGCTCTCATGAGGTCCGACACAGGATAGGAAGACCCAGAGTTACCTCTGCTGCAGAGGATAAGTTCATTAGAGTTACCAGCCTCAGACTCCGGCAATTAACTGCACCTCAGATTGCAACTCACAGAATTCAAGTAACAGACACATCTCAACATCAACTGTTCAGTGGAGACTGCGTGAATCAGGCCTTCATGGTCAAATTGCTGCATAGAAACAGCTACTAAAGAACACCAATAAAAAGAAGAGACTTGCTTGGGCCAAGAAACACGAGCAATGGAAATCTGTCCTTTGGTCTGATGGGTCCAAATTTGAGATTTTTGGTTCCAACCGCTGTGTATTTGTGAAACGCAGAGTAGGCTAGGGGGCAGTATTTTCACGGCTGGATAAAAAACGTACCCGATTTAATCTGATTATTAGTCCTGCCCAGAAACTAGAATATGCATATAATTATTAGCTTTGGAGAGAAAACACTCCAAAGTTTCTAAAACTGTTTGAATGGTGTCTGTGAGTATAACAGAACTCCTATGGCAGGAAAAAACCTGAGATGGTTCTGTTCAGGAAGTACCCTCTCTGACCATTTATTTTCTTTCTTTGACATCTCTTCCAAAAACTAAGGATCTCTGCTGTTACGTGACAATACCCACGTCTCCAATGGCCTCTCAGAGCCCGGGAAAAACAGGAATGACGTAATTCAAAGCCCTGGCTGAAACAAAGGAGAGCAAAAGCTAAGTGCTCTCTCAGTGGGGAAATGCCTACGCTCGCGACATGCCCCGCCCCCGGCTTTCGGTTTTTTCCTCAGTTTACAGACAGGCAGATTCCCGGTCGGAATATTATCGCTTTTCTACGAGATAAATTGCATACAAATTGGTTTTAAACAGCGGTTGACATGCTTCGAAGTATGGTAATGGAATATTTAGAATTTATTTGTCACATTCTGCGTCATGCTTGTGACCGAGATTTAGCGTTGGGATAGTGTCTAGAACGCACGAACAAAACGCCGCTGTTTGGATATAACGATGGATTATTTGGGACCAAACCTACATTTGTTATTGAAGTAGAAGTCCTGGGACTGCATTCTGACGAAGAACAAGCAAGGTAAGAACATTTTTCTTATAGGAAATGTGATTTTGGTGGAGGCTGACCTGGGTGGGTGTCTAAATAGCTAGCCCTGTGATGCCGGGCTATGTACTTAGATTATTGCAAAATGTGCTTCATCCGAAAAGCTATTTTAAAATCGGACATATCGAGTGCATAGAGGAGTTCTGTATCTATAATTCTTAAAATAATTGTTATGCTTTTTGTGAACGTTTATCGTGAGTAATTTAGTAAAATCACCGGAAGTGTTCGGTGGGAATGCTAGTTCTGAACGTCACATGCTAATGTAAAAAGCTGGTTTTTGATATAAATATGAACTTGATTGAACAGACATGCATGTATTGTATAACATAATGTCCTAGGTGTGTCATCTGATGAAGATCATAAAAGGTTAGTGCTGCATTTAGCTGTGGTTTGGGTTTATGTGACATGATATGCTAGCTTGAAAAATGGGTGTCTGATTATTTCTGGCTGGGTACTCTGCTGACATAATCTAATGTTTTGCTTTCACTGTAAAGCCTTTTTGAAATCAGACAGTGTGGTTAGATAAAGGAGAGTCTTGTCTTTAAATAGCTGTAAAATAGTCATATGTTTGAAAAGTGGAAGTTTTCGGCTTTAGAGGAGTTTGTATTTCGCGCCCCGCCCATCATTGGATATTGGAGCAGACGTTCCGCTAGCAGAACGTGTAGATGTAAGAGGTTAATGGATGAACTCCGCATGTGTTATTCCCACCGTGAAGCACGGAGGAGGAGGTGTGATGGTGTGGGGTTGCTTTGCTGGTGACACTGTCAGTGACTTATTAATAATTAATGGCACACTTAGCCAGCATGGCTACCCCAACATTCTGCAGCGATACGCCATCCCATCTGGTTTGCGCTTAGTGGGACTATCATTTGTTTTTCAACAGGACAAAGACCCAAAACACACCTCCAGGCTGTGTAAGGGCTATCTGACCAAGAAGGAGAGTGATGGAGTGGTGCATCAGATTACATTTACATTTACGTCATTTAGCAGACGCTCTTATCCAGAGCGACTTACAGATGACCTGGCCTCCACAATCATCCGACCTCAACCCAATTGAGATGGTTTGGGATGAGTTGGACCGCACTGTCAGTGAGTGAAAGAAAAGCAGCCAACAAGTGCTCAGCATATGTGGGAACTCCTTCAAGACTGTTGGAAAAGCGTTCCAGGTGACTACATCATGAAGCTTGTTGAGAGAATGCAAAGCCGTCATCAAGGCAAAGGGTGGCTACTTTGAAGAATCAAAAATTATATTTTTATTTGTTTTTTGGTATCTACGTGATTCCATATGTGTTATTTCTTAGTTTTTGTCTTCGCTATTATTCTACAATGTAGAAAATAGTACAAATAAAGAAAAACCCTTAAAAAAGTAGGTGTCCAGACTTTTGACTGGTACTCTATATGAGCTTTGAAATGGCTGCATGTACTGAGAACATGACACTAAATAACATTGAACTGGGTGAATGGAATATGAATGACAGTCATCCAATATGCTGTAATAGAAATAAGGCCATGCTCATGAAAAATGTTCTCCCTCATCTTAAACGGCACTGACCGCCACTGGTGCTTACCTACAGAACAATAAGAGGAAATGCCCCTCCCTACCCTCAGGCTATGCCAAAACCTACACCCCAACCCAAGTATTGCGTTCTGCCACGTCAGGTCTCTTGGCACTCTCACCCCTACGAGAGGGCAGCTCCCGCTCAGCCCAGTCCAAGCTTTTCTCTGTCTTTGCACCCCAATGGTGGAACCAGCTTCCCCCTGAAGCAAGGACAGCAGAGTCCCTGCCCAACTTCCAAAAACATCTGAAACCCTAACTCTTAAATCAGTACCATAAAAAAGTGTCTGCTAAATGACTAAAATGTTAATGTAAAATGAGTAATGTTGTTTGTGTGGTGTGATTGTCAATTTCTTTACTGTCAAATGAGGAGCGACAAACTTATCACACAAGTCAGAGTTATACTAAAACAAAATATTTATTCACAAGGGAGCAGGTCAATACAACACACACATACAAAGTGAATTGATTGAGTGCTCTGCGATAATGATGGCTGGTCAACGAATCACCCTCAGATGATTCATTGAGAGCCCTGAGACCAAAAATACAACACCTTTTGTGTCGCAAAGTACATCCTCCTGAATGTTCATGACAAACAACAGATGTATGGAATGGGTCGGTTACAAGGTTAAGATTTGTATGAAAAATACTAATAATTCACAGCAGACATTATCTGCTGTAAAGACTGTTTTCATTGTTTAGAGACCAGGGTCTGGTCCCCAAATCCATACTGGAGCCATCTCCACCCTGGTACCTCAGTACAGAAACACTAACTCATGCTATGGAATGTGGTTAGGTTTATCACCCAAAGACATCGTAAATCTTCTGTCAGTATTAAGCCCCCCATAGGCCCATTCTCAGTAAAACACACACAGATTAGAGTGTTCTAAGAACCCCCTATTCTGTTGCATAAAATAACCATTTGATGCAATAACAATATTATAACATAATCTTGCAATATTGTTCTCACGGTGGTTTACAGCATACCGCTTCTTGTTCCAAATTACTTGTATTGGGGGCTAACCAATGTTCCAGCTGTCCATTGGCTTATCCCGGATGTTGTCCAGCTAAAAGATGTCTGCCAACCTAAACATCCTGGAATGGTACATCACAGAATCAATCTTCTGCAGTAGACAATGCAGATGTCAGCACTCAGCATCATAGCCAGCTGTTGTGGGCATATTGGTTGACTGTTTTCCCTGCCCATCTTTGATATCCTGACATACACTTCCCCCTATTCTCTATGAAGTATACCACAACCATAGAAGCAGCCAAGAAATATTAGAAGCACTGGACTTCCATAAGCCGGTGTACCAGTGCAGTCCTTTGGGGTCAGTAACACAGATGTAATAGGTATATAGAAAAGATGTGAAGTGCTGTAGTATATAGAAAAGATATGAAGCGCAAATCAGATTTATAACTGGTTGGGCAAGATCTCCTATCAGGAATCAAGGTAAGACCCAGATGCAGACACGTTGAATAAACAATGGTTTAATAGTCCAAGGGGCAGGCAAGAGACAGGTCAAGGCAGGCAGGGGTCAATAATCCAGAGAAGGGACAAGGGTACAGGTCGGCAGGCAGGCTCAGGGGCAGGCAGAGTGGTGAGGCAGGCGGGTACAGAGACGGGACCGGCGAGGGACAAAACCAGGAAGGCGAGAAAAAGAAGGACTGGGGAAAAAAACAGGACAAATGCTAGTAAGCTTGACAAACCGGACGAACTGGCAACAGACAAACAGAGAAGACGGGTATAAATACACAGGGGATAATGGGGAAGATGGGCGACACCTGGAATGGGGTGGAGACAATCACAAAGACAGGTGAAACAGATCAGAGCGGCGCATAGAGCCTAGAGGGCATATACAACAGACAAACTATCGAGCTGCGCTTCTGATGCTCCTGCTATGTTTTACATAATTAGTCCATTACCATTTCATTTCTGAAGTATTGTGTTGTGCTCTGAGCTGCCGGGGGAAAAACTCACAGCCAAAACGCCTAGGTACCGGAGCTCATCTTAGCCATGGACCCAACAGGTAATTACAACAGCCATGAAAGGGTTTTGTGAAATTGGTTGGTCAGAGACACCCTAGGCGTTGTATAACAAGCTTTTGAATCAAATATTTTCACTTCAAAAACAGGGGGAGTCGAATCAAATATTTTCACTTCATAAACAGGGGGAGTCGTATGGACTAGAAGATAGAAACTAGAAAAAAAAAAAAAAAACTAGAACTTGTAAATTAGGAAAATAATTCCTCCACTAACTCTGCTTAGATAACTCTTTCTAGTAACTATATTATTAGTATAAATACTGTTATCTTATTTAAGCTGTTGCTCATGAGAGTGGGAAGAGTATACAGACAGAAAGCCTTTTACAATCATTTCCCATTCCTTTTACTCCAATTGTCAATTAAACGTATTATATTTTAGGGCCATGTGTTGTGCGCAATCATGTGACATGCCTGGATTTCAACCTTTATTTCTTAAAGCTTTTTCATCAAACAGTCCTGTTTTTCTTATGTCAGATGACAACATCCTCAGATAATTGCTTTCTGTTTTGGTGTAAAAAAAAAGTATGAAAATGTATGCACTCACTACTGTAAGTCGCTCTGGATAAGAGCATCTGCTAAATGACTAAAATGTAAAATTTGTAATTCTCATTTCTGGATAAGGTTTAAAAAACAGGGTTACAATCTTGCAATGTCACATGATTGCGCAAAACACAGACCCCTAATTATACTGTACACAGTAGAGCAAAGTTACCCAATATCCTGGCTGTTCCTGTTAGATACTATCTAAGATCCAATGTCATATCACATGACTTTCAGACAAGCTCCTATTCTCTCTTATCTAAGAAACCAATACTGTTAAATCAGAACTCAGTTGGTAGAGGCTGGGGATTGCAATGCCAGGTTAGTGGGTTCGATTCCCAAGACCACCCATATGTTATATGCATGCATGACTGTAAGTATCTTTGGATAAAATCACCCACTAAATAGCATGCATTATATTAATTAACATCTTGTTTATGAACTTTTAACATTGCCTAAATTACTGCAGGCAGTGAGCTGTCCTGTCTCTGTACGGTATACTATGTATTAATAACATTCCACCCATGAGGCCAAAGAGGGTGCTTTTGATCATTGACTGCTGGAAGTGCTACATTGCTTTGGATAAGAGTGTCTGCTAAATGACTAAAATGTCCGTTACCACTGCATCTATCCACATTTTCGCTGCAAGCTATATTCTCCAGTGATACTGTAGCACAACAGAAAAACATTCATATCAGTCTTAAGATTCAAACTAATGATGTGTATCAAATAGGGAAGCACTGCCACCTCACAACAAGGTTGGCGAGCCCCTGCACCACATCACAATATAACAAAATATGAACATTCCTTTATACCAATTTTTGCATTATTTTCCAAATGGGCTTTAACATGTAGCCATAGTGTACATTTCAACAGCGAGTAATGAATGAACGAACACCAAGGCACTATCCCCTTTCATTCATTAAGACAAACTCAATAACAGGAAGAGAGCTCATGGAATTGGAAGCAATGAGATGTTTCCAAAGCTTGCATAACCAATCCCACGCACCATGCATAATATAATAGTCCTAGCTGCCTTACACTGAGAATAAAACAGGGCTGTGCTACATTGAGGTGCACATTGGCACTGCACAGCTGGTGTGATGGAAGAGGTGCAGGATGAAGCCAGATGCCCACAGACAGAGGGGATTTGATGTGGTACCAAACTGGCACAGTTGGCATGGCCCAGGAGGCCTTTAAAACCATTATGGGGATCCATGAGATGAAGCAAAGTAGGACCAGAGCAGGAAAGAACAAAGCAGGAAAGAACAGCATGTAATGTAAGCCATTGAAACGGAAGAGAAAAAAAGGTGTGAAAGAGACAGTGTTCCCATTGTGCAAAAATTGAAATACACTTGTAAATGATCTGGGTACTGGTGTGTGCATGTGTGCGTGTGTGCACACATCTTTGTGTGCCTGTATCTTTGTGTGCCTACATGCCAGATAGAGAATGACACAGAGAGCATGGAACGAGACTAAGTAGGAAGAGGAAAAGAGGCCAGAATAACGCAAACATTATTACCCAGAAATTACAGTGGTGACAGAAATAGAGTAGGATTGGATGAGGAGATTAGCCCTGTGTGAGTGAGTAAACTCTGAGCTCCTGCCCTTGGAAAACTCTTCATCTGGATTTTCAGGTGTCACAGATATTTTAAAACACACTTGGTGCAGACAATATCAATCATCTCAAAGCCGCACGGACATAGTACACAAACTTCTAAAAGCCATTTGATGGTGTAGAGAGATCTGCCAAACACACACTGTTTTCATAAGGGCTTGTGAGGAAGTATCACGTTTATTTCCGCCTTAGAAAATGTCCTCTTTGTCCTCTCAAATACCGCAAGCATGGAAAATCTCAATCGGATACCACGCTTTGAAGTGGATTGTTCCTCTCCACGCTTTGAAGTGGATTGTTCCTCTCATCTTTTGGGACATCTATTTCCATCCTGTCTCATGTTTCAGAATGGGTTCCCTTTTCAATTGCTGCGACTGATTTGAAAAACGAATGAAAACAAATTTATTTGATAATTAAACATACTTTAATTTAAAACATTTGTTTTTGGGCAGAGGAAGGCCATTCTAATCCATATCTAGCTGTCTGCAACAGCCTCGCTACATGCTGACAAATATAGATAGGCTAAGACCACTTGCTGCTTAGAGATGGACCAACAGACGACCACAACTCTAGACACAACCATCTAGATTTATTTAGCTCCTATTTAGCCAAGTACTTGCTAATAGCTTTATTGAAAACAACTTCAATCAGTGCTTCTAAGTGAAACGTTAAAATGTTTTCATTTAGTAGTAGCCTAATCTACCATTTTATATTTAATTTTCAAATTCTCCTTCTCCTGTAATTTTCCTCTGAATTGTTACAACATTGCTGAATACATGCCAGCCATGATTGAGCACATTATTGCAGTCAAATGTTGTCATTTTCAAAGCTTCCATTCAGATTTGTGTGTCTATTTTATTATTATTCTTGGCAGTGAGCAATTGAGGGAATGAAGATGTATCCACCCACCGACTTTGTCACATAAAGCAGTAAACCAAATATTTTGTCTTGGTTTTTGTCTTACTGAGGCAGACCTCCAGAACTGCCCTTTCAGATTAGAGGTAGACGTTAATAGAAAGAACAGGCCTTGCAGATTAATACTTGCAGCCACATTCATGGCCTATCCTTAAAAAAGCCCAGCCCCACTTGGGTGTTCGAGCGGACCTACCTAGATTGGATTTAAGCCTTTTGCTCTTTCACACTGGTTGTAAAGGCAGTGTGTCCCTAGGGCCGCATCTGGCTGGTTCTCAGGGTTTTTATCCCCTCTGGGGTTTTGCTGGATGGGTCCTCTCATGTTACTGGCCACAGAGGTCCCTGGTGAAAGTCTGGATGCAGAATGACTCGGGGGCATCACTGGGTAAACCAGTCCGATGGGGAGCCACATCCATTGAGCCCACCCCATACTCTGGTCTACACACGATCATAAAACGTATAATTGTTTTCCCTTCCAACTGTTTTATAGAGAGGATGGCTTCTTTGTTATAGAATATGTAGGTTGCATGTCCACTTGCTTTTGTAATCCCGGTCTGATCCCCAGTTTGTCAACAACACAACAACACCCCCCCCCCCATTTGTTTTTGTTTGTTAATTCTGGAAGGAGGTAACATTCCTTCTATCACTGACTGACATGAGTGTTATAGGAAATGGAGGGAGCAGCAGATTTATTATGTCTTTGGGCCTGGCGTGTGGTGTGCGTCCTTTGTACAAGGCAGACAGTGAAATGGAGACAATGTGCTATGGCAGATGATGATGATGACGGACAGTTGGGTCCGATGGGAGACTGGCTCTGGCAGGTCTGGAGAATGGTTAAGGCAGGATCGTGTCACATCATTATGGCACTCAACATACAGGAGATGGCTCTCTCCCAGGGACCAACCCCCTCAAAAAAATATGGACACGCAATGTTTGTACGTTCACATCCGATATACCGTCCGGGCATATATGTCTATTTCTCGGCGGGATGCCACTTTCAGGAGACCTCAAGTGGTACTTGAACATGTTACCCTTTGGCATCCACTTCCCCTAACCAAATGACTTGCTGCTGGTGTAGATTCCTATGTCTTCTACAAGCTGAGGTATTGTCATGCTTTGGCAATACTTCTAGGAAAAACCCAGGAGGTGAAATTAAGTGGCTGGAAAGGTGTCTACAATGAAAACCTTACAAATCCACCCCCAGCCCAGCTCATCTTCTCCCTGGGCTGATGGAAAGGATTAGAGAGCACTAAACATAACCGCAGTAGCATATTTGTAACGCCTCGATCACACTGACAGTGTCATTGAGTTTTGGTACACCAGAAGTGCATTCATTTCCAATGCAACGCTGTGTTTGCCTTGCAGCAATGTGTTGCAAAGGCAGTTGCAGTGCGTTCTGTGTGTTGCATACGTTGGATATTCAACTTATGCATCAAATTGTGTTAGTAGACTTGACAAAATAGTAGCAAAAGGTGAATGTTGAACTGTTGTTGCACTCAGTCGGGGTCTCAACATAGTTGCGAGTTAGAATAGTAGAATAAAGTAAAAATAAAGGTGCAATTTCGAAATTTGGTTGTGCATCAGCAGTTTGTCTCTTGTTTTGTCAGTCACTGATAGTCAGTCAATTACCATGGTCGAATTACCGGCCGTGGGGCCCATTGTTTTTGTTTGTTTATTTTGTTAGCCAGGCGGCAGGTAGCCTTTGCTCCAGGGGCACTGTACTACTATGGCCGACCTTGTAAAACAACACATTTCACTGCACCTATCCGGTGTATGTGACAAAAGACAACATTTTCTATAAAAACATCTTCACTCAGACATCATTTTAAAAAACGGCAAACATTTCTTTCCACCCAATGTCAAAATGTGCAGAATTGCAAGAAATTAGCTGCAAAGGGGGGTATGTATGTGGCTACGCAGACCCAAATCAATCAAATCTAATGTTTTATTTGTCACATACTGTCACGCCCTGACCTGAGAGAGACATTTTATTTCTCTATGTTGTTAGGTCAGGGTGTGGGGTGGGCATTCCATGGTTTATACACTCAAAGAAATAAAGGGAACACTTAAACAACACAATGTAACTCCAAGTCAATCACACTTGTGTGAAATCAAACTGTCCACTTAGGAAGCAACACTGATTGACAATAAATTTCACATGCTGTTGTGCAAATGGAATAGACAACAGGTGGAAATTATAGGCAATTAGCAAGACACCCCCAATAAAGGAGTGGCTCTGCAGGTGGTGACCACAAACCACTTCTCAGTTCCTATGCTTCCTGGCTGATGTTTTGGTCACTTTTGAATGCTGGCGGTGCTTTCACTCTAGTGGTAGCATGAGACGGAGTCTACAACCCACACAAGTGGCTCAGGTAGTGCAGCTCATCCAGGATGGCACATCAGTGCGAGCTGTGGCAAGAAGGTTTGCTGTGTCTGTCAGCGTAGTGTCCAGAGCATGGAGGCGCTACCAGGAGACAGGCCAGTACATCAGGAGACGTGGAGGAGGCCGTAGGAGGGCAACAACCCAGCAGCAGGACCGCTACCTCCGCCTTTGTGCAAGGAGGAGCAGGAGGAGCACTGCCAGAGCCCTGCAAAATGACCTCCAGCAGGCCACAAATGTGCATGTGTCTGCTCAAACGGTCAGAAACAGACTCCATGAGGGTGGTATGAGGGCCCGACATCCACAGGTGGGGGTTGTGCTTACAGCCCAACACCGTGCAGGACGTTTGGCATTTGCCAGAGAACACCAAGATTGGCAAATTCGCCACTGGCGCCCTGTGGTCTTCACAGATGAAAGCAGGTTCACACTGAGCACATGTGACAGACGTGACAGAGTCTGGAGACGCCATGGAGAACGTTCTGCTGCCTGCAACATCCTCCAGCATGACCGGTTTGGCGGTCATGGTATGGGGTGGCATTTCTTTGGGGGGCCGCACATCCCTCCATGTGCTCGACAGAGGTAGCCTGACTGCCATTAGGTACCGAGATGAGATCCTCAGACACCTTGTGAGACCATATGCTGGTGCGGTTGGCCCTGGGTTCCTCCTAATGCAAGACAATGCTAGACCTCATGTGGCTGGAGTGTGTCAGCAGTTCCTGCAAGAGGAAGGCATTGATGCTATGGACTGGCCCGCCCGTTCCCCAGACCTGAATCCAATTGAGCACATCTGGGACATCATGTCTCGCTCCATCCACCAACGCCACGTTGCACCACAGACTGTCCAGGAGTTGGCGGATGCTTTAGTCCAGGTTTGGGAGGAGATCCCTCAGCAGACCATCCGCCACCTCATCAGGAGCATGCCCAGGCGGTGTAGGGAGGTCATACAGGCACGTGGAGGCCACACACTACTGAGCCTCATTTTGACTTGTTTTAAGGACATTACATCAAAGTTGGATCAGCCTGTAGTGTGGTTTTCCACTTTAATTTTGAGTGTGACTCCAAATCCAGACCTCCATGGGTTGATAAATTGGATTTCCATTGATTATTTTTGTGTGATTTTGTTGTCAGCACATTCAACTATGTAAAGAAAAAAGTATTTAATAAGATTATTTCATTCATTCAGATCTAGGATGTGTTATTTTAGTGTTCCCTTTATTTTTTTGAGCAGTGTATTTCTATGTTTTGGCCAGGTATGGTTTCCAATCAGAGGCCTATCGTTGTCTCTGATTGGGAACCATACTTAGGCAGCCCTTTTCCCTCCTTGAGTTGTGGGATCTTCAGTCTCTCGGTCCCTGCTTTGATGCACCTGTACTGACCTCGCCTTCTGGATGATAGCGGGGTGAACAGGCAGTGGCTCGGGTGGTTGTTGTCCTTGATGATCTTTTTGGCCTTCCTGTGACATCGGGTGGTGTATGTGTCCTGGAGGGCAGGTAGTTTTCCCCCGGTGATGCATTGTCCAGACCTCACTACCCTCTGGAGAGCCTTACGGTTATGGGTGGAGCAGTTGCCGTACCAGGCGGTGGATACAGCCCGACAGGATGCTCTCGATTGTGCATCTGTAAAAGTGTTATATCCAATAGTTCCTCCCGACTGTATGTAATGAAACCTAAGATTATCTGGGGTAACAATGTAAGAAATGGCACATAAAAAACTAAATACTGCAGTTTCCTAGGAACGCGAAGCGAGGTGGCCATCTTTGTCGGCGCTGGAGATAGTTTAGTTGGCTCAAGTGTTTTAACAAGAGAGATTGTTGTGTTACACAAGCCAATCACCAGAGATTAACGAGCAACTGCGGCCCCTCATGATTAGTTTAGATTTTTTGTGCCCCCCACCCCCATCAAAGTTGCCCATCCCTGAAGTAGAGGTTCTCGCTGCACCAGTGGTGGAAATGGTTCCACTTGTGGATGACGTCGAGTGCCTTGATGCACCGGTGGTGGCAGTGGTTGCACTTGTTGATGACGTAAAGGGTCTTGACGCACTAGTGGCTGCAGCTGTCACACTTCTGGATGATGTAGTGCAGGTGTGCCCAACCTTCTTTAACGTGAGATCTACTTATTCATTTGCCAGCCTGATGAGATCTACCAGTCTCTAAATCTAAACCAACCAACAAAATGTATGAAACGCAACACACCACTGAGTATGGACCTGCTGCTATGATATCTATTTGATACCAAAATATAATGTGGACCAATAACATGTTTTCCACAAATAAGTGCAACTCATTTAATTTCCTACCTTAGTGTGACTTTTGGCATTGGGTGGAGGCAAGTAGTTTTTTATAGTCAGGGCTGTAACAGCTTGTTGCAAGTCTCATGCAGGCCACAAGGTGGTCATCAGACATAGTAGATCTGTACTTAGACTTTATGATCTTCATATGAGAAAATGCAGAGGTAGGTTGATCCATAAAGGGCTGATAGGTTGAGAGCACATCTTCTTATGTTGGGATACATCTACTCTAGCAGTAGCTCCCAGAACTCTTCCTTCATCTCAGTGGTTGCCATGGATTTCAGCTGAATGTCATTATGAAGGGTGAGAATTTCAGTTTCTGCTATAGTTGTGTCCAACTGAAAAAGTGATCCCATTTTGGAGGCAATGACTTCCACATTTATGTCTGCGCCAAATGGAAAGCACATATAAGTAGCAATAAGCTCAAGTGATGCAAAGTCAGTGAAACGTCAAACTCAGATAAGATGCTCTGGACTTGCTCCACATAACGTGCACTGTCAAGCTGTGCTGTATCCTTGCCCTGCCGTTCAAGTTCTGAATGCATGTGTTGAAAGAAGTGCAGGTCCTCACGTTGCAGCTTTCTTGTGAGCAGTGATAGTTTGCATTTAAAAGTGTTCACAGAGCTGATCATGTCGATTACGTTTGCCTTTTCCTTGCAGCTCTACATTCAATTAATTAAGCATGTAAGTTAAGTCAGTGAGAAAAGCTAAATCCAGGAGCCACTGTGTGTCCTCTAGCTGTGCATATTCTGCATGTTTGGAGACCTTGAGAAACTCATTGATTTCAGGCAACAACTCACTGAATATCCCTAAAAATTTACCCCGGCTCAGGCAACGCACATCCATGTGCAGCAGCAGGTCTGTGTGCTCCGCTTCAGTCTCTCCTAAGTGAGCGTGAAATAGGCTTCTTGTTCGAATAGAACACACAATCTTCATTGCAACATCCATCTCCTCTTTCATGTTTAACATCTTCCCGCACAAAGCTTGGTGATGAATTAGGCATACGTCAATAAGTGGGCAGGGACTGGTCATATTTTATGTAAATCATGTGACTTTTCAGACATTTAACTGTCGAACGTGAAAACAGAAAGAGATTATAGGCATTGATTTGTGTTGCTGAATTTTAGTAGATGTATAATCATCTCACGATCGACTGGCAAGGACATTGTGATCTACCAGTCGATCGAGATCAACTGGTTGGGCACCCCTGATGTAGAGGGTCAGGCTGTAAAATTGCCACCTGTTGCCCTAGGTACACTAAATGCATCCAGAAAAGAAAGAATGTGGCAGAAGCGCCAAAGTCGATGGCCTGAAGTTGGCTCAAATGTTTTAACAAGAGAGAGATTGTTGTGTTACACAAGCCAATCACCAGAGATTAACGATTTGATCCCTAGGCACAATCTCTCCCTCTCTCTATTTTTCTCTCTTTGAGGAAGCAGCTTCGGCCTGACTGACATTCAACCCTTCCAGCAAGGCAAGTAGAACAACAGATGGGAGATGTTGTAATGTGAACTCAGCAAAAAAATAAACGTCCCTTTTTCAGGACCCTGTTTTTCAAAGAAAATTTGTAAAAATCCAAATAACTTCACAGATCTTCATTGTAAAGGTTTTAAACACTGTTTCCCATGCTTGTTCAATGAACCATAAACAATTAATGAGCATGCACCTGTGGAATGGTCATTAAGACACTAACAGCTTACAGATGGTTGGCAGTTAAGGTCACAATTATGAAAACTTAGGACACTAAAGAGGCCTTTCTACTGACTCTGAAAAATGCAAAAAAAGATGCCCTGGGTCCCTGCTCATCTGCGTGAACGTGCCTTAGGCGTGCTGCAAGGAGGCATGAGGACTGCAGATGTGGCCAGGGCAATAAATTGCAATGTCCATACTGTAAGACGCCTAAGACAGCGCTACAGGGAGACAGGACGGAGAGCTGATCGTACTCGCAGTGGCAGGCCGTGTAACAACACCTGCACAGAATCGGTACATCCGAACATCACACCTGCGGGACAGGTACAGGATGGCAACAACAACTGCCCGACTTACAGCAGGAACGCACAATCCCTCCATCAGTACTCAGACTGTCCGCAATAGGATGAGAGATGCTGGACTGAGGGCTTGAGGCCTGTTGTAAGGCAGGTCCTCACCAGACATCAACAACGTCGCCTATGGGCACAAACCCACCATTGCTGGACCAGACAGGACTGGCAAAAATTGCTCTTCACTGACGAGTCACGGTTTTGTCTCATCAGGGGTGATGGTTGGTGCGCTTAGTGAATTTGGAGTGCTGGACTAAACGCGCAAACAAAATGGAGGTATTTGGACATAAAGATGAACTTTATCGAACAAAATGAACATTTATTTTGGAACTGGGATTCCTGGGAGTGCATTCCGATAAAGATCATCAAAGGTAAGTGAATATTTATAATGCTATTTATGACTTCTGTTGACTCCAAAATGGCAGGTATCTGTATGGCTTGTTTTGATGTCTGAGCGCTGTACTCAGATTATTGCAAAGTTTGCTTTCGCCGTAAAGCTTTTTTGAAATTTGACACAGCGGTTGCATTAAGGACAAGTTTATCTATAATTCTGTGCATAACACTTGTATCTTTTATCAAAGTTTATGATGAGCATTTCTGTAAATTGATGTGCTCATTCACAGGAAGTTTTGGAGGCAAAACATTTCTAAACATTACACGCCAATGTAATGTGGGGTTTTTGGATATAAATATGAACTTTATCGACTAAAACACACATGTATTTTGTAACATGAAGTCCTATGAGTGCCATCTGATGAAGATCATCAAAGGTTAGTGATTAGGTTTTGCTTTTTTTAGCTATAACGTTGTATAGCATCAATCTTTAGGGCCTTTTTAACATAAAACTTCAATAATATTCCAACCGGACGATTCCAATGTCTTGAAAAACATTATGGAACACAGCTACCTCATCACGTGAAGCACGCCAATGAACTCATGTCATTTTTTGAGTCACAACTTCCCAGCCTTCTTGTTCGCTCTCTGTTCACTGCAAAAGCCTGAAACAAGGTTCTAAAGACTGTTGACATCTAGTGGAAGCCTTAGGAAGTGCAAAATGAACCCTAAGTCACTGTGTGTTACATAGGCAACGACTTGAAAAGACTACAAGCATCAGATTTCCCACTTCCTGGTTGGATTTTTCTCAGATTTTTGCCTGCCATATGAGTTCTGTTATACTCACAGACATCATTCAAACAGTTTTAGAAACTTCAGAGTGTTTTCTATCCAAATCTACTAATGATATGCAAATATTTGACTCTGGGCCCAAGTATTAGGCAGTTTACTCTGGGCATGCTTTTCATCCGAAAATGAAAATACTGCCCCCTATACCTTAAAGTTAAGCCATTTTGCCACAACTTTGGAAATATGCTTGGGGTCATTGTCCATTTGGAAGACCCATTTGCGACCAAGCTTTAACTTCCTGACTAATGTCTTGAGATGTTGCTTCAATATATCCTCATGATGCCATCTATTTTGTGAAGTGCACCAGTCCCTCCTGCAGCAAAGCACCCCATAACAGTTCCTATGTGCTCTTTAGCAGTCCCTTGAAAACCGCATGCAATGGTCAATGGTTTTAGCTGAGCTGGGTGTCTCCCTGTCCCCCCCCCCCCCCCCCAGCAGGCAAATCAAACATTCTCAACCTTATTGTACATTTTATTGATAACAACCTATTCCCATTCCATATGTTTCTAATTGAAAAGCATTGATAGGGAGAAAAGATTCATAAGATTGACAAACTAAAATGATATCTTTGAACTGATAACGGAAATAAATTTGATTGCAAATAGCACTCAGGTCACCAAAATCGTATTGTAGATCTACAATATAACATATGTGTTCCTTTTTCAAACGCATCCAATATCTTTAGTATTATTTGTACCTTCCAAATTGCATTGTTTTCCCATCAAACTGAAAGGCAGTGAGAATATTTATGGCATACTACTGATGATTGAACCCTGGCCTAAACCACCGCCAGATGATTTATCCTCATTCTTCTTTGTCTAAAGCTATAAATGCCACTGTTTCTAAATCTGGAGCTAGCTAGCTTCAACGGCCCCTAAGAATGCTGAACATGACAAAATGGAGTGCTATATTTAGGCACTCAAGACACCGTTTGTAGTTTAAGGATGGAAAGAAAGAGGAGAATGAGAGAAAGAACAGGAGTGGGATGAGGAGAGAGGAGGAAGTCTGTTATTAGTAAAAAGTTACCCTATAGTGGTGTGTTTATCTTTTTAAATTTAATCACACTCCTTGGGAAGTTTTGAAGAGGCTTTTAGGAGGGGAAAATTGTCCAGCTGTCTGGTTCTTATCCACGGCCCATGAATTCTGCAGATAGAAGCAGGTTAACCGTGCCAGCCATTTTAAACTGTCTCCTAGGCGTGGAAAGTGGAGGGAGGGATTAATTGTACAAACATGAACTGACAGAGGCTTCCAATGGAGTGTGTACCATTTCAGTTCTTATTTTAAAACTGTGCCATTAATAATACTGTATGGGTTGTTGGTTGTGTTTCATTAATATACATGATACATTATATTATATGTGTCAGGGTTTCATTTTTAACCATTCAATGTGAACTTTTCATTAAATTATGCATTTAAAGGAAGTAAAAAATCTAAATTTGCTGGATAAACAGTTCACAATGAATGCAGTTATGAGTATGATTACGTGAGTATGGTTATACAATGAATATGATTATTGAAAACACAACTAAAAAGTTACACTAGCATACATAAACAGCCAATAAAACAATGACAAACATTGAAAGAGTTGGAAAATAAAAAGTTATATTGAATTGAAAACCAATTCAGCAGAGAAGAATGGAAATACATGTAGGCCTATCTGCGTCATAGTAAATAATACAGTATACACTATACTTCATGCCCTATAGTTATTCATATATCACAATATATATCTATTCATATATATCACATATATCACAACTTTCAGAACTTAAGGACATATTGTTTATCATCTCTATATGAATAACAGTTGGAGCAGGAAGAGAAAAGGAATGAGAAAGTGAGGAGAGTTTTTATTTTATTTTGAATTTTTACAGAGGGGTCCCGCTGTGCACCCCGAGTCATTTCATTGTGGATAATTAGGTCATATTTGGTTGAGATGTTGATTAATGAGATTACAGCCTATATTCACCCACTTAAAAATAAAGTCAACAGTTAGTTGAATTTCCAATGTGTTATCACTATGCTTTCAACCATCTAAAGCACAATCAAATTCCAATAGAAAAACAATGACTGATTTTTGGTTAATTAAGTTGTAACCCATAATGTCTATCACTGTGCTTTCAACTATTTAAAAGCACAACAAAGTTCAAATGGTAATATAATGTCAGATAACTTGTTTATTTATTCAACAGGTTAATGTGTTATCACTGTGCTTCATCTAATAGCAGAACCACATGACCTGGATTGCAGTTAAGATTACATAAAAATACATTAAATAAAATCAATCAACGTCAATGAGACCTATGCATGCTATCTTGAACATGAAGACGTATGATTACATAAAAAGAAATGTATAGTTACAGTAACCTCAAAATCTGGCCATGGGATGTGTTACTCATTTCAAGATTGAATGTTGCATTAGGTTGTAAAATAGTCTGTACTTTACACTATTAACTGTATTACAAATGTAATATTGAAATGTGTTTGGTTGTGCAAGCAAATATCAACATTTAAAGGAGATCTACCTACTGCTTGCATAGTTTCATCTGAATCACTGGCTTAATCCCATTCTTTAACCTGTTGAGGACCCCTTCAAGATAGGATCATTTGACAAAATAGCATGGCGCGAAATTCAAAACAATAAAAATCTAATAATTTCAATATCTCAAACATACGACTATTTTACACCATTTTAAAGATACACTTCTCGTTAATGCAACCACATTGTCCGATTTCAAAAAGGCTTTACAGCGAAAGCAAAACATTACATTATGTTAGGACACCACCTAAACAAGAAAAGCCACAGAGCCATTTTCCTAGCAAGGAGAGGCGTCACAAAACCCGAAATACAGCTAATATTAAGCACTAACCTTTGACGATCTTCATCAGATGACACTCATAGGACATCATGTTACACAATACATGTATGTTTTGTTCGATCAAGTTCATATTTATATCCAAAAACAGCATTTTACATTGGCGCATGATGTTCAGAAAATGTTTAGCCTCTAAAACTTCCGATGAATGAGCACAATGAGCGCACACATTACAGAAACACTCATCATAAACGTTGACAAATTATATAACAATTATTTAAAGAATTATAGATATACTACTTTTTAATGAAAACGCTGTGTCAGATTTCAAAATAACTTTACGGAGAAAGCACATTGCTCAATATTCTGAGTACATAGCTCAACCATCAATGCAAGCTATACAGTTAGCCACAAAGTCACGGCGTCAACAAAACTCTAAAACAGTGTTATAAATCTTTTCTTACCTTTGCTGATCTTCGGCGGAATGCACTCGCAAGATTCCCACTGTCACGGCCGTCTGAGGGAGAAGTGGACCAAAACGCGGCGGAGTTAGGGTTCGTCATATTTAATTAAACGAACACTATGCAATTTACAAAACAACAAAAACTGACAGCCAACACAGTCCTGTCAGGTACAAGCACAATGACAATAACAATTACCCACAAACCCACAAGGCAAAGTAGGCAACTTATATGTGACTCCCAATCAGCCACAACCCTCTACAGCTGTGCCTGATTGGAAGTCACACGGCCAAAATTAATGAAACAATAAAAACCACACAGACTCTTCTGCCACGTCCTTACCCAACTACACCCTCTACTGGTCAGGACGTGACAGTACCCCCCCCCCTCAAAGGTGCATACCCCGAAATGCACCTACACAAAACACAGAAAATCCCCAACAAAAATTAACACCTAAACAATAAGGGAGGGAAGGGAGGGTGGCTGCCGTCACCGACGGCACTGTGCTACACCCCCCCTCCCCAACCCACCTATATCAGGAGGTGGCTCCGGTTCTGGCCGTTCCGGGCAGTCGGGCCACTCTGGCAGCTCGGGGCAGTCTGGCCAGTCTGGCAGCTCAGGGCAGTCTGGCCAGTCTGGCAGCTCGGGACAGTCTGGCCAGTCTGGCAGCTCGGGACAGTCTGGCCAGTCTGGCAGCTCGGGACAGTCTGGGCTGTCTGGCAGCTCGGGACAGTCTGGACAGTCTGGACAGTCTGGCAACTCGGGACAGTCTGGGCAGTCTGGCAACTCGGGACAGTCTGGGCAGTCTGGCAACTCGGGACAGTCTGGGCAGTCTGGCAACTCGGGACCAGTCTGGGCAGTCTGGCAACTCGGGACAGTCTGGGCAGTCTGGCAACTCGGGACCAGTCTGGGCAGTCTGGCAACTCGGGACCAGTCTGGGCAGTCTGGCAACTCGGGACCAGTCTGGGCAGTCTGGCAACTCGGGACCAGTCTGGGCAGTCTGGCAACTCGGGACCAGTCTGGGCAGTCTGGCAACTCGGGACCAGTCTGGGCAGTCTGGCAACTCGGGACCAGTCTGGGCAGTCTGGCAACTCGGGACCAGTCTGGGCAGTCTGGCAACTCGGGACCAGTCTGGGCAGTCTGGCAACTCGGGACCAGTCTGGGCAGTCTGGCAACTCGGGACCAGTCTGGGCAGTCTGGCAACTCGGGACCAGTCTGGGCAGTCTGGCAACTCGGGACAGTCTGGGCAGTCTGGCAACTCGGGACAGTCTGGGCAGTCTGGCAACTCGGGACAGTCTGGGCAGTCTGGCAACTCGGGACAGTCTGGGCAGTCTGGCAACTCGGGACAGTCTGGGCAGTCTGGCCACTCGGGACAGTCTGGGCAGTCTGGCCACTCCGGCAGTTCAGGGCAGTCTGGCCACTCCGGCAGTTCAGGGCAGTCTGGCCACTCCGGCAGTTCAGGGCAGTCTGGCCACTCCGGCAGTTCAGGGCAGTCTGGCCACTCCGGCAGTTCAGCGCAGTCTGGCCACTCCGGCAGTTCAGCGCAGTCTGGCCACTCCGGCAGTTCAGCGCAGTCTGGCCACTCCGACGACTTTTGACTGGCGGGCAGCTCCGGCGACTGTTGACTGGCGGGCAGCTCCGACGACTGTTGACTGGCGGACAGCTCCGACGACTGTTGACTGGCGGGCAGCTCCGACGACTGTTGACTGGCGGGCAGCTCCGACGACTGTTGACTGGCGGGCAGCTCCGACGACTGTTGACTGGCGGGCAGCTCCGACGACTGTTGACTGGCGGGCAGCTCTGGCGACTGTTGACTGGCGGGCAGCTCCTGCCCCGTCACACAGCCCTTGTGCCCCCCCCTAAAAAAATCTTGGGGGTGCCTCTCGGTCTCCCAGTCCTTGCCAGCCTTCTTCCGCTGCTTGGTCCTGTGAAGGTGGGTAATTCTGTCACGGTTGTCGTCAGTTAAGGAAGACCAAAATGCAGCAGGTATGTGCAGGCTCATCTTGATTTTTAATAAATACAAAATGAACGTACAAAAATAACAAAAACCACGAACGATCAACAAAAACCAGTCTGGTAAGGCACAAGGCGAAACACAGAACAATTACCCACAAACCCACAAGGCAAAGTAGGCAACTTATGTGTGACTCCCAATCAGCCACAACCCTCTACAGCTGTGCCTGATTGGAAGTCACACGGCCAAAATTAATGAAACAATAAAAACCACACAGACTCTTCTGCCACGTCCTGACGCAACTACACCCTCTACTGGTCAGGACGTGACACCCACTTCCACAAGAAATGTTAATTTGTTCGATAAAGTCCATAATTTATGTCCAAATACCTCCGTTTTGTTGGCGCATCCAGAACACTATTCTAAAGGCACGAGGCGGGGGCACAAATAAATAGACAAAAAGCTCAAAAGTTCCATTACCGTTTGTAGAAGCATGTCAAACGATGTTTACAATCAATCTTTAGGGTATTTTTAATGTAAAAATGCGATAATTTTCCAACCGGACAATAGCGTATTCTTTCCCGAAGAAAAAGAAGGAACGGCACGCTCGCGGGCTCGCACATCACCAAGTCCCTTGTCCTCAGACAGGCCACTGATTGACTGAGCTCCTATTTTCTGCCCAGTAACAGGAGAAGGATGAAAACTTTCTGAAGGCTGTTGACAGCCAATGGAAGCCTTAGGAAGTGCAACGTGACCCCTTAGACACTGTAGTTTCGATAGGGATTCAAAAGAAGAACTACAATTCTCAGATTTCCCACTTCCTGGTTTTCTCAGGTTTTTGCCTGCCATATGTGTTCTGTTATACTCACAGACATCATTCAAACAGTTTTAGAAACTTCAGAGTGTTTTCTATCCAAATATACTAATGATATGCATATCCTACCTTCTGAGTCTGAGTAGGAGGCAGTTTAATTTGGGCACGTTTTTCATCTGAACGTGAAAATACTGCCCCCTATGCCTAAGAGGTTTTAACTTGTATTTTTGGTTGAGTTGAAGAAGTGAATCCGACATATAATTTGTTAACTTGTCGACAAGTTAATAGGCTCTTTATTGTATGTCAAAGGTGATGTTGAATTGTGTTTGTTTGTCAACACAACCAAGTATCAACATTTGAAGTAGATTTATCTTCTGCTTGGATAGTTCCATATGTGCCATTGACTTAGTCTGGCATTAATTCCAGTTTGTCTACAAATTAATAATTTATATTTTGGATTCACGTCTCAACCAAAAATCTAAGTTAAAGAATAGGGCTAAATCAAATAAAGTTTGAATTGATTTAGTCCTATTCTTTAACTAACATTTTTGTTTGAGATGGAGACATAAAATCAACAGAAGTAATTATTGTAGAAAATGTCAGGTTAAAAACAATACTTTTCCACTTTAATATATAATTTTTTACTTCACTGAAATATTGCAGATAAGGTGGATGGATGAATGCTCCCACACTTGTATGGTGGACAGACATTGAGATTATCAAACAGGTTTCCTGGTAACTGTAACGGTTACAGAACTGGTGGCAGTGAAGTCAGACGCAGGAGAGCAAAAATAGATAATAGCTGGAGCAGTTTAATACAAAACCCACAGCAATACAAAAAGAACCTACATGGGTACAAAACCCGACGCGCACCAGTAACAGAGTACAAGCACTTACAAACAAACAATTCCACACAAGGACATGGGGGGAGCAGAGGGTGAAATACACAACAATTAATGAGGGAAATGGAAACCAGGTGTGTAAGAAAACAAATGGAAATTGAAAAGTGGATCGACGATGGCTAGAAGACCGGTGACGAACACCGCCCGAACAAGGAGAGGAAACAACTTCAGTGGAAGTCGTGACAGTAATTACTTCTGTCTGATAATTTTGCAAGGCATGTTTTTCTCTCTAATCTTCCATAAATAGGCATTCTATCATGTGTTGAAGTAACTATGTTTATTACAGCAACAGGGGCAGGCAAACGACAGGTCAAGGCAGGCAGGGGTCGATAATCCAGAGTAGTGGGGCAAAGGTACAGGACGTCAGGCAGGCTCAGTGTCAGGGCGGGCAGAAAAGGTCAGAACCAGGAAAAACAGGAACAATCAATAGACAGGAACAGAGGGAAAAACTCTGGTAGGCTTGACAAAACAAAACGAACTGGCAACAGACAAACAGAGAACACAGGTATAAGTACCCAGGGGATAATGGGGAAAAAGGCGACACCTGGAGGGGGGGTGGAGACAAACACAAGGACAGGTGAAACAGATCAGGGCGTGACACATTCATTTTATCCTGTCCAAGTATGGTTCATCTGATGATTAATCTATTGAATTCCAGCTCTCTCATCAGGGTTTCTACTATAAAAGTGTTTGCCTGTGTATTATAGTGCCTGTCAAATAATGTGTTGAATTGATGGAAAAATTCAACAGAACATTTTCAATTCTAGAGTCTCATCTCTGATTCCACATGAAATATCATTTGAAATGTCATCTTTGCAAAGACCTGACCAAAATTATTATCTGTCAAGGTTGTACACAGTTGGAAGATCTGAAGTAGAGATCAAGTGTCTTTTTAAATACTATAATTGTTTCAAGTTGGATTGTAGACCCTTCTTAAAATCTCAACTAAAGTTTTTGAGCAGCTTTGAGACTGACACTTATACACTTACACACACACACACACACAAACTTGAGAAAGTGACACAAATGAGGGCATAAGGCTCAAGTTGTGTTAATTGATTTTACACAATGTCAGATCCATAGACCAGCTTGCCCTAATATTGCACGCAGCAGAGTCAGAGGGTCAGTACTGAGAAGGAAATTGCACTTCCCTTCTCCCATAGGGCTGGTGATTGATGTGTGGTCTCCATGTTCGGAGTGTGGTCAGAAGGTTGTCCCTGAAGGATAAAGAGATGGGTGAGAGAGACAGTGTTGACCGCAATGGTCACCCCTGATTGGGGTCGCCATGTCGACGAAGGCCAAGCAGGAAATAGTGACCAAGCAGGATACAGTACAAACACCTTTCAAATCAACTAAAATGTTATTTGTCACATGCTTCGTAGACAACAGGTGTAGACTAACAGTGAAATGCTTCCTTACAGGCCCTTGCCAACAATACAGAGTTAAAGAAGATACATTAAAAAAATGTGACACAGTGAATAACCAAAGAGTAAAAATAACATGTTTTTTAATTTGACTTTTATTTAACTAGTCAGTTAAGAACAAATTATTATTCACAATGATGGCCTAGGAACAGTGGGTTAACTGCCTTGTTCAGGGGTAGAACGACAGATTTTTACCTTGTCAGCTCGGGGATTCAATCTAGCAACCTTTCAGTTACTGGCCCAACGCTCTAACCACTAGGTTGCCTGCCGCCCCACATATGGGTCTTTCTATAAATAATTGGGCCAATGTGTGTGATTATGATCAACATTTCAAAATGGTTTGAAACAAAAATAAAAAGGATGTTCATGCAGTTCCACGTGTACTTAGAGGAATAAAAGTGAATATATGCAAATTGGCCCATAACTCTACCTATACTACAACATAGGCCTAGAACTATAATCCTTTAAGCAGGGTTCCTACAGACATTGGCAAGTCAAATTCAAGGATTTTCAGGGATTTAAGCATGCAATTTTTTTTTAAGTAGGCTATTACCACTTTAAGAATATTTGTACTTTCTTTGGGACTTGCCAATGCTTTCATATTGAAGATATTATTACATTAAAAAATATGTGAGAATAATGTGGACATTGCCAATCAGAATAGTTTGGATGCATACATGGCAATTTTTCTGTAGCCTATGTGGCCGACGCAGGCACACGTAATAAATCCAAGAATAGCGATAGCATTAATCTCACTATTTGAATATCACCATCGCTGTTTTTATAATGTGACCAAAAACTAGGCTCCTTTTTTAATAGACGGATCTGTATGGAAAGCCAATATCATTTTCTGTAATTATCTACTTTGCAACTGCTTACAATTTTTTAGCTACATTGCAACTACTTAGCATGTTAGCTAACCCTTCCCCTAACCCTAACCTTAACCCTTTAATCTAACTCCTAAACCTAACCCTTTAATTACTTAGCTAGCATGTTAACTAGCCCCTAACCTTAACCCTTAAACCTAACCCCTAACCATAATCTTAACCCCTAGCCTAGCTAGCATTAGCCACCTAGCCAGTCTAGCTAACGTTAGCCACAACAAATTGGAATTTGTGTAATGTACACAAGTAAATTGTTTCTATTTCACAATAAGCTTTGATAAAGTGTTGTTTAAAATTGCAGGTCTAACATTATTATTTCATTACCAGATCATATATAATGAATTTCGAATAAGTAATTTGATAATGAAATAACGTGACAAATACATTTTGTTTTCCATTTCATAGTTTTGATGTCTTCACTATTATTCTACAATGTAATAATTGTAAAAATAAAGGAAATCCCTTCAATGAGTACAGTAGGTGTTCTAAAACTTTTGACCTGTAGTGTATGTACTGTATTCTATAGTATTCTATGGTGTCTTAGCCACTTAATGTTTACATATCTTGCATTACTCATCTCAAATGTATATACTGTTTTCTATACCATTCTATGGTATCTCATTCACTTAATGTCCCTGTGGCTCAGTTGGTAGAGCATGGTGTTTGCAATGGTGTTTGCAACGCCAGGGTTGTGGGTTCGATTCCCACGGGGGGCCAGTACGAAAAAAAAAATGTATGAAATGAATTGAAATGTATGCATTCACTACTGTAAGTTGCTCTGGATAAGAGCGTCTGCTAAATGACTAAAATGTAAAAATGTACATATCTTGCATTACTCATCTCATATGTATATACTGTATTCTATACTATATCTTAGACCGTTCCGCTCTGACATCGCTCTTCCATATGTATATAGTCTTAATTCATTCCTACTTATATTTGTGTGTATTGGGTATATGTTGTGTAATTTGTTAGATATTACTGCACTGTTGGAGCTAGAAGCACAAGCATTTTGCTACACCCGCAATAACATCTGCTAATCACGTGTATGTGACCAATAAAAATTGATTTGATTTCATTGTATTGTCAATAAACTCACTAGGCTATGTAATGTGTTGTCATTATATGCAGGATAATTAATAGGAATAGCGTTGGGTGCTGCGAAATAGTCTATCCTACACTATTGCGCACAGTAGACTCTGTGTCTAATCCGAGGCACAAAAACATATGAAAACATGAACTCATTACCTTGATACTTTCTCTGTTTAAATCTAAGGAGACCCTAAATTGAGTAGACAACAACAGATGATAAACATCAATTCACTAGGGATTTTAGATCCAACGTGCATCCAGGCAAAACTGTCTTTACCGGCGTAACTTATGACAAATATTCTGGACCTTCATTGCCAACATCTTTTTTCCAGCACTTGGGCTGTTGTTGCATTGCATGTGCTATCACAACAGCTGTTTGTCACTTCACTATCGTTCAGTAATTTCTACCTGGATCAGATGATGATGTGTGAAAATTTCATGGTGTAAATAATATCTAATCTAACTAATGAATGCTTAATATATGATATGATGACAACATATACTGTCAGAAATGCAAGGATAGAAAATGTATGTTTTATATCACAAGATTTTGTATAGAACCGTCAAGACACCAACCATGATAAAGGCTTAAACATAGGTTTTTAACCAACTTGTGAATATTATTGAATATAGCTATGATCCCCCTTATATCTTGATGTAATGACATATTTTTTTTTATCAAGGACTTATCAACTGCTCTAACAAGTTGTCCAGTGTAGGAAATCCTTACTGGTACCCTAGTTTACAGAAATACCCATATAGGGAGTAAAAAATAACAGTGATCTATACAGTGCCTTCAGAAAGTATTCAGACCCCTTGACTTTTTCCACATTTTGTTACGTTACAGTCTTATTCTAAAATTGACACACAATACCCTATAATGTCAAAGCAAATAAAAAATAAAAAATAAACATTTGTATAAGTATTCAGACCCTTTACTCAGTATTTTGTTGAAGCACCTTTGACAGAGATTACAGCCTTGAGTCTTCTTAGGTATGGCTAGCTTGGCACACCTGTATTTGGGGAGTTTCTCCCATTCTTCTCTGCAGATCCTCTCAAGTTCTGTCAGGTTGGATGGGGAGCATTGCTTCACAGCTATTTTCAGGTTTCTCCAGAGATTTTCAATCAGTTTAAAGTCCGGGCTCTGGCTGGGCCACTCAAGGACATTCAGAGACTTGTCCCGAAGCCACAACCCTGCGTAGTCTTGGCTGTGTGCTTAGGGTTGTTGTCCTGTTGGAAGGTGAACCTTCACTCCAGTCTGAGGTCCTGAGTGCTCTGGAGCAGGTTTCATCAAGGATCTCTCTGTACTTTCCTCCGTTCATCTTTCCCTCGATCCTGACTAGTCTCCCGGTCCCTGCCGCTGAAAAACATCCCCACAGCATGATGTTGCCACCACCATTCTTCACCGTTGGGATGGTGCCAGGTTTTGTCCAGATGTGACGCTTGGCATTCAGACCAGAGAATCTTGTTTCTCATGGTCTGAGAGTCTTTAGGTGCCTTTTGGCAAACTCCAAGCAGGCTGTCATGTGCCTTTTACTGTGGTGTGGCTTCTATCTGGCCACAGTACCATAAGGGCCTGATTGGTGGAGTGCTGCAGAGATGGTTGTCCTTCTGGAAGGTTCTCCCATCTCCACAGAGGAGCTCTGGAGATCTGTCAGAGTGACCATCGGGTTCTTGGTCACCTCCCTGACCAAGGCTCTTCTCCCCTGATTGCTCAATTTGGCCAGCCGGCCAGCTCTAGGAAGAGTCTCAGTGGTTCCAAACTTCTTCCATTTAGGAATGATGGAGGCTACAGTGTTCTTGGGGAACTTCAATGTTGCAGAACTTTTTTTGTACCCTTCCCCAGATCTGTGCTTCGGCACAATCCTTTCTTGGAGCTCTACAGACAATTCCTTAGACCTCATGGCTTAATTATTGCTCTAACATGCACTGTCAGCTTTGGAACCTTATATGGACAGGTGTGTGCCTTTCTAAAATATGACCAATTTACTTTACCACAGGTGGACTCCAATCAAGTTGTAGAAACATCTCAAGGATAATCAGTGGAAACAGGATGCACCTGAGTTCAATTTTGAGTCTCATAGCAAAGGCGCTGAATACTTACAGTACCAGTCAAAAGTTACTCATACCTACTCATTCAAGTTAGTTACAAAAATAAAATAAAATTACATTGTAGAATAATAGTGAAGACATGAACACACATGGAATCATGCAGTTACCAAAAAAGTGTTAAATAAATGAAAATAGATTTCAGATTTTAGATTCTTCAAAGTAGCCACCCTTTGCCTTGATGACAGCTTTGCACACACTTGGCATTCTCGCGCTAAACAACTATTGGCTAGTTCTTCTGTCTGTAAAGAAAAGGGCGGGGTATCGGTTGAGCCTGCTGCAATTATTGGACTAGAACAACCCATTTTCCCTCTGCTCTCATTTCCCCAGACATACACACATAGAAAACACCCTAAAGTTTCTAAAACTGTTTGAATGGTGTCTGTGAGTATAACAGAACTCATATGGCAGGCAAAAACCTGAGAAGATTCCAAACAGGAAGTACCCTCTCTGACCATTCCTTGGGCTTCTTGGCTCTGTTTATTGAACATTTAGGATCTTTGCTGTAACGTGACACTTCCTACGGCTCCCATAGGCTCTCAGAACCCGGGAAAAAGCTGAATGATGTAATTCCAGCCGCTGGCTGAAAAACTTGGATCCAGAGATCCCCTGTTTTGGTTAGAGATGATCAAGAAGGCCATGAAATGGTCAGAGAGAGCGCTTCCTGTTTGGAATCTTCTCAGGTTTTGGCCTGCCAAATGAGTTCTGTTATACTCACAGACACCATTCAAACAGTTTTAGAAACTTTAGGGTGTTCTCTATCCAAATCAAACAATTATATGCATATTCTAGTTACTGGACAAGAGTAGTAACCAGATTAAATCGGGGATGTTTTTTTTCCGGCCGTGCAAATACTGCCCCCTAGCCCCAACAGGTTAAATCACGTGCATTTTCATCTGTCGGGGTTGTTTAAAAGATAAACATCTCCTTAATCGAACCACATTGTCCGATTTTCAAAGAGGCTTTACGGCGAAAGCATAAAGTTAGATTATGTTAGGAGAGTACATAGCCAAAAAAGTACACACATCCATTTTCAATTCAAGGACAGGCGTCACCAAAAGCAGAAAACCAGCTAAAATTATGCACTAACCTTTGATGATCTTCATGAGATGACACTCCTAGGACATTATGTTAGACAATACATGCATTTTTGTTCTATCAAGTTCATATTTATATCCAAAAACAGCATTTTACATCGGCCCGTGTCGTTGAGAAAATGTGTCTCCCCCAAAACTGCCAGTGAATTTACAAAAAATACTCATTATAAAACGTGGTTAAAGTATTAAACTGTTATTCAAAGAATAACGGTTGCATTCTCCTGAATGCAACCGCATTGACAGATTTCAAAATAACTTTACTGGGAAAGCATACTTTGCAATAATCTGAGTAATATTCCCTTACCTTTAATAATCTTCATCAGAAGGCACTTCCAGGCATCTCAGGTCCACAACAAATGTTGTTTTTTTCGATGAAAGTTCATAATTTATGTCCAAATAGCTCCATGCTGTTCCGTGTTGTTAGCGCGTTCGGTTGGCTACTCAAAATGTAGGGCGCGGGAGGGAAAAGTCACGGCGAAAAGTTTAAAAAAAATCTATTTACATTCGTTCAAACATGTCAAACGTTGTTTAGCATCAATCTTATGGTCCATTTTTAACGTGAAACATCAGTAATATTTCAACCCGACCTCTCCTGTGTCTTGAAACACGTTTTGAAAAAGGTCTCGCCTCACATGAACGCACATGTGAGAAATACTGACCATGGTTACCTTGACTATTTTACCATATATGGAATCAGTCTTTAATTGTCTTCAAAATTCTCAGTTTGACCTCCTGTTATTGTCCTATATAAACTATCTTGTCCCTCCTCAGTATTTTTCTTTAGTAATCAAATCATATTAGTCACATGCGCCGAATACAACAGGTGTAGACCTTAGAGTGAAATGCTTACTTATGAGCCCCTAACCAACAATGCAGTTTCCAAAAAAATACGGATAAGAATAAGAGATTAAAGTAACAAGTAATTAAAGAGGAGCAGTAAAATAACAATAGCGAGACTATATATAATGGGGTACTGATACAGAGTCAATGTGCGGGGGCACCAGTTACTTACGAGCCCTTAACCGACAGTGCAGTTAAAAAAAAAATACGGATAAGAATAAGAGATTAAAGTAACAAGTAATTAAAGAGGAGCAGTAAAAAATAACAATATATACAGGGGGGTGCCGGTACAGAGTCAATGTACCGGGGCACCGGTTAGTTGAGGTAGTATGTACATGTAGGTAGAGTTATTAAAGTGACTATGTATAGATGACAAGAGAGAGTAGCAGTGGTGTAAAGGGGAGGGGGGCAATGCAAATAGTCTGGGTAGCCATTTGACTGGATGTTCAGGAGTCTTATGGCTTGGGGGTAAGAAGTGTTTAGAAGCCTCTTGGACCTAGACTTGGCACTCCGGTACCACTTTGCATCTGGTAGCTTAGAGCACAGTCCATGACTAGAATGGCTGGAGTCCTCAACAATTTCCAGGGCCTTCCTCTGACACCGCCTGGTATAGAGGTCCTGGATGGCAGGAAGCCTGGCCTCAGTTATGTACTGGGCTGTTCGCACTACACTCTGTAGTGCCCTGCGGTCAGAGGCCGAGCAGTTGCCACACCAGGCAGCGATGCAACCAGTCAGGACACTCCCGATGGTGCAGCTGCAGAACCCCTCGAAGATCCGAGGACCCATGCCAAATCCCCTTAGTCTCCTGAGGGGGAGTAGGTTTTGTTGTGCCCTCTTCACAACTGTCTTGGTGTGCTTGTAATGTGTATTTCCTATGTGAACTCCTGATACTGTATAATTCCCCTTTGAACTCCTGACTCTGAATATCACTATGGCCATACTGTACAAATAAATGTTGTATAACTCAATAAATAGTTAAAACTGTTCAAGCTACCGGGTGTTGATGAATTCCTCAATAATGCATGTTGTTGCTGGATAACACCTTTGAGTTTTGGGACTGCCCCAATTGTTCAGTGGATGCTACTTCAACAGTGAGAGAGTTTTTCCCCTTCCTGCTGCCTTGCATTTTATGTATAGATGGTTGAAAAAGCAAACCTGCTAACGTTCTACTCATGTAGTTAGGAATAATACAGTGGTCTTGTGGTTGTATGATAAATACTGCTGGAAGATTTGAATATTGATGGGCGGATACTTGGAATTCAACTTGGACTCAAGGGTAGACATAGTAAATGTAGATCTGGGACACTCCAATGAGTTTGATAAAGTGCATTCGGAAAGTATTCAGATCCCTTGACTTTTTCCACATTTTGTTACTTTACAGCCTTATTCTAAAATTGATTAAACCGGTTTTCCTCCTCATTAATGTACACACAATACCCCATAACGACAAAGCAAAAAAAGTTTAGACATTTTTGCTAATTTAGTACAAACTAAAAACTGAATTATTACATTTACATAAGTATTCAGACCCCTTACTCAGTACTTTGTTAAAGCACCTTTGGCAGCGATTACAGCCTCGAGTCTTCTTGGCACACCTGTATTTGGGGAGTAACTCCCATGCAAATCTGTCATCAAGGCAAAGGGTGGCTACTTTGAAGAAACTTGAATACAAAATATATTTTGATTTGTTGAACACTTTTTTAGTTACTATATGATTCCATATGTGTTATTTCATAGTTTTGATGTCTTCACTATTATCACTAATCACTAATATAAAAAATAGTAAAAATAAATAAAAACCCTAGAATGAGAAGGTGGCCCAAACGTTTGACTGGTACTGTGCAAAACATAAAGCTTAAGTTAGAAGGCAATACTGACATGAAAAAAACGGAATTATAGGCGTATAGATGCTGAGGTTAGCTTACAAGACAAATCATAAACAAAGAGATAACCTACTTGTTTTATTCACGTTTTCAAGTAGCGTTTACAAATCATGCATTCCAATTCTTGCATAGTTTGTAATGTTAACTTTTTTTAAGGTTGAACTGATTATTATGAGCTAATTCTAAGATAATTGCCAGATACAGTATGTGTGCATCCATGTTTATTGATGTGTCTGTCAGACCAAAGTTGTTATAACAAAATGAGGTAAAGGGATGGTGTCAAGGTGTGGGTGTAGCTGGTGCATTGGAAGTCAGGCGCAGGAGAGCAGAGATGAGTGGACAAGGCACTTTACTGAGGCAACATATGAATAGAACGCTACCGCGTCACAAAAACAAATGCCCTCAGAACAAGTGAGGCAGCACTAAGTACAAAATAACAAAGTACAAAGTACAGGCTGTCAAAAAGCACGGTGTAAAATATAACCTGGCGCAAACCAGCCGGAAGAGTGCCTACCTGACAATAAATAATTACACACACAGACATGGGGGGAACAGAGGGTTAAATACATGACAAGTAATGAGGGCAATGTAAACCAGGTGTGTGGGAAAACAAGACAAAACAAATGGAAAATGAAAAGTGAATCAGCGATGGCTCGAAGACCGGTGACGTCGACCGCCGAACACCGCCCGAACAAGGAGAGGAACCGACTTCGGCGGAAATTGTGACAGATGGTTCACTCGTCTTTCGAGTAAACTTTTGGAAGTGAATGATGGGAAGTGAATGATGGTAGTCGACACACCTCGGATTGAGCGTACGCTGCAGGGGCCACTGTAGAAGGATCACTCTGTGTTCATAAATGCCAAAGGGTTAGGATTAGGTGAAGGGTTAGTTAACATGCTAAGCAGTTGCAAAGTATGTAAATATTGTAAGTAGTTGCAAAATTTCTAATTAGCTAAAGTTGTCTGTGATGAGATTTAAACAAGCAACCTTTGGTGTGCTAGATGTTTGCATTATACGCCCACTTATCCACTCCAACCAACCAACAACACTTTTTGTTTTTGCCTTATTATTATTATTATCATCTTATGTCTTATTTAACCATACCAAACGTAACTTAACATAATAATTTGAGTGTCCTGGATTTATGTTTACTATTTTACATGTAGACTATGAGTCCAGGCTGAGGAATTCTTCATTTCATTGAAAAAGGCAGCATCTTTGAGGTCAGCTAATAGCCTACCGCTGGTATTTCCTAATCCAAAGCATGTCCCAATCACAAGCATATAATATTTAATTTTTAAATATTGCATCATTAAATATTCTTGAATATTTGAAATTTTGCATAATTAAACATACAGAAAATGTATGGCAGTTAGTTAGACCGAAACATAGACACTCATTTAAAATCAGTAGGTCTTCTGAGGTCAGATGTATTTGCATTCTATCACAAATATTTCTCATTCTCGGGAGAAGAGGCTCCAAGGATACTACAGAGATTCACAGAAAAGCATTATATTTTGAAATGGTATACATTTTAGAGCACCTATAGTGTCTACTGTGACTTCAGCAGGCTAAGATATTCATGGATGTTTCTGCTTCAACGGCTATCTCTGTAGTTTGTGATATTCTGCAAACCCTGATATTACAGTTCATTGTGCACAGTGCATTGGAAGTGCAGAGGAGATGGAGACGTTCTCACAGCTGAAGGAACCTCTTTCAGGGTTACTATGAAACATTGAAAACCCAAACTATAAAGGTATATTTAGAAGAGTCCCACAAAAGCAGGACACACAGTCAAAAGGTCCCCGATCCCGAGTGAATGTGCTGTGTTTGTGGATTGGACCACAGAGTATGTGTAGACATAAAATAGACCATACAGCTACACTTTTAGAAAAAAGGTGCTAAGTAGAACCATACAGGGTTCTTTGGTTTGTCCCCATAGGGCACATGTGTCAAACTCATTCCACGCAGGGCTGAGTGTCTGCGGGTTTTCAACCCTCCCTTTGACATGATTAATGAATTAAGGTCACAGATTAGAAAGGAACTCCTCTCACCTGGTTGTCTCGGTCTTCCTAAGCCCTCCATAAAATGAGTTTGACACCCCTGTCATAAGGGAACCCTTTGTGGTGCTACAGTTGAAGTAGGAAGTTGACATTTAATTTGAGTAAGAATTATTGGGTCAAACATTTTGGGTAGCCTTCCACAAGCTTCCCACAATAAGTTGGGTGAATTTTGGCCCATTCCTCCTGACAGAGCTGGTGTAACTGAGACATGTTTGTAGGCCTCCTTGCTCGCACATGCTTTTTCAGTTCTGCACACAAATGTTCTATGGGATTGAGGTCAGGGCTTTGTGATGGCCACACCAATAACTTGACTTTGTTGTCCTTAAGCCATTTTCCACAACTTTGGAAATATGCTTGGGGTCATTGTCCATTTGGAAGACCCATTTGCAACCAAGCTTTAACTTCCTGACTGATGTCTTGAGATGTTGCTTCAATATATCCACATCAATTTCCTCCCTCATGATGCCATCTATTTTGTGAAGTGCACCAGTCCCTCCTGCAGCAAAGCACCTCCACAACATGATGCTGCCACCCCCGTGCTTCACGGTTGGGATGGTGTTCTTCGGCTAGCAAGCCTCCCCCTTTCTCATCCAAACATAACAATGGTCATTATGGCCAAACAGTTCTATTTTTCTTTCATCAGACCAGAGGACATTTCTCCAAAAGGTACGATCTTTGTCCCCATGTGCAGTTGCAAACCGTAGTCTGGCTTTTTTAATGGCGGTTTTGGAGCAGTGGCTTCTTCCTTGCTGAGCGGCCTTTCATGTTATGTCGATATAGGACTCGTTTTACTGTGGATATAGATACTTTTGTACCTGTTTCCTCCAAGATCTTTACAAGGTCCTTTGCTGTTGTTCTGGGATTGATTTGCACTTTTCACACCAAAGTACGTTCATCTCTAGGAGTCAGAACGCATCTCCTTCCTGAGTGTATGATGGCTGCGTGGTCCCATGGTGTTATACGTGCGTACTATTGTTTGTACAGATGAACGTGGTACCTTCAGGCGTTTGGAAATGGCTCCCAAGGATGACCCAGACTTGTGGCGGTCTCCAATTTCTTTTCTGAGGTCTTGGCTGATTTCTTTAGATTTTCCCATGATGTCAAGCAAAGAGGCACTCAGTTTGAAGGTAGGCCTTGAAATACATCCACAGGTACACCTCCAATTGACTCAAAGGATGTCAATTAGCCTATCAGAAGCTTCCAAAGCCATGACAAAATTTTCTGGAATTTTCCAAGCTGTTTAAAGGCACAGTTAACTTAGTGTATGTAAACTTCTGACCCATTTGAATTGTGATACAGTGAATTATAAGTGAAATAATCTGTCTGTAAACAATTGTTGGAAAAATTACTTGTGTAATGCTCAAAGTAGATGTCCTAACCGACTTGCCAAACTATAGTTTGTTAACAAGAAATTTGTGGAGTGGTTGAAAAACGAGTTTTAATGACTCCAACCTAAGTGTATGTAAACGTCCGACTTCAACTGTACATTTCTCTAAAACAGGTTATAGGCTACAGTACATGTGCACCACCAATGCCAAAAATTAAGAGGCGAAAATATACAAAATGTTTAGGGTGAGGCACATGGGTGACTAGAAACTTACTCCACAAAATACACTTAGAATTACTTTCTTAGCCTCTGTATACATATCTCCCTGGCATATTACATAATTTATGCAGAAACATACAATACATTTTTTGGACTCACCTTGTGCTGTGCTCACAAAGTAGATGTCCTAACCGACTTGCCAAACTATAGTTTGTTAACAAGAAATTTGTGGAGTGGTTGAAAAACGAGTTTTAATGACTCCAACCTAAGTGTATGTAAACGTCCGACTTCAACTGTACATTTCTCTAAAACAGGTTATAGGCTACAGTACATGTGCACCACCAATGCCAAAAATTAAGAGGCGAAAATATACAAAATGTTTAGGGTGAGGCACATGGGTGACTAGAAACTTACTCCACAAAATACACTTAGAATTACTTTCTTAGCCTCTGTATACATATCTCCCTGGCATATTACATAATTTATGCAGAAACATACAATACATTTTTTGGACTCACCTTGTGCTGTGCTCACTTGAACAGGAAGGTGGCGCGACGGTCCATTGTTGGGAAATTTTGTCATCGAACTTTGTAGCCGATCTGTGTATGGACCCTAGAACGTTTGGTATGAATATTAGTTCAGAACCTATCTATGAACCTCAGCTATCATAGTTGTTGTATCGACTTCAAGTCTGAATGGTATTAATGAAGCCTATGGATAGATTTGAATATAATAACTTTATTGTGCCAAGGATGCAAGTCCTATATACATGTACTGTAGTTATTACCACGCATGAGATCCCCACATTGTAGTCTGTACATTGAATATATTCACTGATCATGTACTCTTCCTTGGCAAATAAAGGTGCGGTTCAGATATGAATCTCTGTGAGACATTCTTTTTACATTATATCCAATACCAGGTGTATCAAACTCCATTCTTTGAATGATGCTTTGTCTGCATGCATGTATTACAATTATACACTTCAACAGTGTTTACCACTCCTGCTCCTGGGACATCAATGATTACACATTGTAACTATGCAATAGACTAGAAACATTATTTAAGTAAAGGCTGATTTGTAATTCATATATACAGAAAAAAACTACGCATATCTAACTCCCTTCATCTGCATTAATCTGAGGACACAGGATAGTATTTCAATGAGATACTTAATTTCAACCAGTGGAGATTGTGAAAAGCTTTATTGAAAGAACTTCATTATCCAGGTGTTATAAATACATAATACATGCATTATAATTATGATAATTGTGATATTATATTGTAAATACAAGTTCAATCTGTACTTCAATGCACATACGGTGTGCATTATAAAAAAGAGGAAGAAAGACGAGGTGGGGAGAGAGGTGTAGAAGACAGAAAGGGAATGAGGTAAGAACAGAGGAGCAGGGAAGACAGCATATGATTAATGAATTACAGTGCTACCCTAATATTCTCTCAGTTCATCACAATTGCATAGTGTCTCTAGCTGTGTCTCCTAACCAGCCTTGGGCACCCAGTTGGCCCGAAGGTTATCTTAAGAGCGGGTGAGGTGGCAATGACGGGACTGCTTCCTCTCTCACATCAAAACATACCTGCAGACGAGAGACAGATGGATAGAGATGGGAGGGTAAGGGTGAAAGGATAGCAGGCCCAGCTGTCAAAGTGAGAGAGTAGGCTATTCTGGATAGAGCAGGTACTTTTGTGTAGTTCCAGTCCTTAGTGAGGACAGAGAACATCATATTCAGTGCTGTCTAATTTGAGTATACTGAAGTCTATTTCTTGTGAGGTTTTCTGTCCTCAGATACAGAGAGCTGTGAAAGCCTGTCTGCAGATTAAGAGGTCCCAATGAAGAGCAGTGGTTCTCAGTCCTGGTCCTGGACACTCAAAGAGTTGCACATACACAGCTAATTCAAATGATCAAGTCATCATCAAGCTTCAAGTGGTATTTATGTTTTCAGCTACCTAGCTACCTACACATGTATTTTACAGTGATAAATATATCAAGATAGCCAGCTAATATGAAGTTAGGTAGCTGGTAAAATGTAATTAACTTAGCTAGCTATCTATACAGTATGTATAGATAGCTAGGTATTTTGACATAAATATGGATTATTTTGAACAAAAACAACATTTCTTGTGGAAGTAGCAGTCCTGGGAGTACATTCTGACGAAGATCAGCAAAGGTAAGAGAATATTTATAATACTAATTAGGTTACCCCAAAACTCAACTGTATAGCTAGCTTTGATGGTGAGCTATGTACTCAGAATATTGAAAAATGTGCTTTCGCCGAAAAGCTATTTTAAAATCTGACAAAGCGGTTGCATGAAGGAGTACTGTATCTATAATTCTTAAAATAATTGTTATGTATTTTGTCAACGTTTATGATGAGTATTTTTGTAAATTGATGTGCACATTCACCGGCGGCTTTGGTGGGAATACATTTTCTGAACATCACGCGCCAATGTAAAATGCTGTTTTTGGATATAAATATTAACTTTATCGAACAAAACATATATGTATTGTCTAACATGATGTCCTAGAAGTGTCATCTGATGACGATCGTCAAAGGTTAGTGCTTCATTTAGCTGTGTTGTGGGTTTTTGTGACACATCTCCTTTCTTTGAAAATGGCTGTGTGGTTATTTTTGGCTATGTACTCTCCTAACATAATCTAATGTTTTGCTTTCACTGTAAAGCCTTTTTGAAATTGGACAATGTGGTTACATTAAGGTGAAGTGTATATTTAAAATGGTGTAAAATAGTCATATGTTTGAGAAATTGAAATTATTAGATTTTTGCTGTTTTGTATTTCGCACCATGCTATTTCACTGGCTGTTGAATAGTTAGCACCGTGGGTGGGACGGTAGCGTCCCAGGCAGCCCAGAGAGGTTAATACACCGTAGTACTGTACTGTTAGGTATAGGTTGATTCTCTTTTCATGCCTGGTTTAGAGGTCTACTTCCTGTACATATTGAGGTGTATATTGTTTTTGTGTATATTTATTGTCATGTGTACATTAAGTTTTTTACTATATGCTGCAAAATGAATTGCCCCCTGGGGATAATAAAGATTCTACTCTACTTATCTGAAGTGTACAGAAATGAGAAGGATAGCAGCCTATATATCATGTATTCATATTCTGTATTGTCTGCATTAAAATATGCAGTGTTTTTTGCATTCAAATGGATTCAGCACATTTTTTATCATTCACTGTTTCAACCTGCTTGCGCAGCATATTACAGTAGAAGGGCTACTATGTGTGACGCCTCTCCACTTACCCCTGCTCTAAGGCTGCGTTAGCAGCGCGATTCATATATGTTGTCCAATTATTGTCAAAAGAACTGATCTGATTGGTCAAAATACCAATTATTGGCAAAAGATCAGAATTTTGTAAACACAGCTATTGGTCTGCTGGCTGGCGCCTCTCAGACTGTCTCAGAGTTATAAACCAATAGGACTCTTTTAAGGACAACCATCCATATTTAACGTTTTCCCCCATGACTCTTTTTGAAGCATGCCGTGTGTTTATGGAGCTAATTGAAAGCTTTGAAAAGTATTCCGTTTTTGGTTTATAAATACTAATCATTATCATAATTTTAAGAATATACAGCTACAATGAATTCCTATGAAATATAAACGTGCCAGTAACACTGAATAATAACTCAGTGGCAATTGTGTCCTTTTAAAACTGTGCATGTTAAGGTTTGTGAACATGTGGGGAGGAGAAGAGAAGATGGATATGAAAATCTAAAAAATAAATGAAAATGATTGAAGATGAGTTTCAATGGAAAGTACTCTGGAACTGCAATACTCCTAATCTAAGCTGGAGAATTGGAAGACAAACAAGGAAGGGGATATTGTTGAAACCATGGCCTTCCCTTTGGATTGTGTGAGGCGAGATATGAATGGTTTTATTCGTGAGCTTCCTGATAGCTGAGATGTTTCACTTGTCAGATTAGGAAATTACTTTTTCTGTTAAAAATGAGTTGGCTCTCAGGTGAAGGGGACTCTGTAGATATTCGCTGTCAACATTACTTCAGGTAACCATCCATATTATTATTTCAATGATTTGTATTCTATATTTGACTTGATTTGATATTTATTGTGAAATGGCCAGGATTTAGGCAGGATGTATAGGTATAGGCCAATGTCTGGATTATGTGTGAACTGCATTCTTCAGCATCAACAAGATTTATCATTTGATTATCACATATATATGCATTTCATTGCCTTTGGTCAGAATATAGCCATGCTTTCCTAAAGGTCAAAATACGACCTTAAAAAGCTAATAAAGTATGATATAGTCAAGTACTGTTTATTAACAAGCCTGAATGTAACGCTAGGGCGAAGTGGGTGCAGAGTCAGGAGCAGGAGGCAGAGAATGCAGGGTAGTGTTATTTATTCAACACACAACGGCAAAACACAAGCCGCCCCAACAGCGAACTAGAGCGCACACAAAAAACCAAAGTGCCCAAACACATGGGACAAAACAGGTCGGCGCAACATACGCACTCGCACCTCAAAATACAAATGAGCGTGCATACACAAGCAATACAGCAAACAAATAATCCCGCACACAGAGCAGGCGGGCCTCCTGGCTAAAATAGCCCAGCTAATCAGCCCAAACCAAAAACAGGTGCACACAATAAACGAAAAGGGGGAAAAGGGAATCAGTGGCAGCTAGTAGGCCGGCGACGACGACCGCCGAGCGCCACCCGAACAGGAGGGGGAGCTACCTACGGTAGGAGTCGTGACACTGAACCAGTCCTGCTCTGAATACGTGCAACCAAGTCTTCCTCCTTTTCCAAAACTGTGGATCAATGTCAGTGACCATCTGCCTTTTTTTTTCTTCATTAGAGCCATTTCACTCTAAGAAGGCTGTTGAGCTTGGAAAGCCTTTACTCCTGCAGTATGAAATAGCAGCAGTTAATACATAGCATCAGCTCTTTCTAGTCTGCAGAGACAGCTGCGAAATGTGGTTATTGCCTCCCCATCATTATATAACTGAATAACTCACTAGAAATGCTATGAACAGGATACACTCTGTAAAAAGCTGAACTGGTATGAAAACCATCTTCAAAAACTAAAAAGTAGGAACTGGAAAAATTGAAGTAAATAAAGGATAGAACAACAGCGTCATAGTAAATCAGTTCTTGATAGCCTTCAGAGGTTGAAAACAACTGTCATTGATATCTAGATGAAGTGTTGCCATTTACTGTGAATGAATGATGATATTATCACTTTACATTGAACAAACGTTGCATGGAAAGGTTGCAGATGGAGTGAATACTCAATGACAACAACAAAACAAGGTTATAATAGGTTGAAATGGGATGGCTCACCTCCTACACCGCTGTTAAATTCAATTGAACTTCATCATTAGGCATAATTAAAATTTAATAGGATCTAGGATACATTGCTTATATTCTATTCTATACTTGAAGTACAGTACTTCATACGACACATGAAAGTGCTTTGTGAGGTAACGCCATTTTTTCCGGGAGAATCTATAAGGACATGGTGCCGGTAAGATCCATAAAGACAAGGTCAGTCTTGATATTTAGTTGGCCCCTTGTTGAATCTCAACTATACTTTATGTCAAGATTTCCGCCTGGTCAGTCAGTCCTCTACATTCTATAGAACACCAATCCCTGACATAGAGCCAGCTGCTACCATGGCGGTGGCCCTTTGTCCCTCCTGTCCCTATTTAGATGACACAGGAATCCAGGGGCCAGAATGTACTCTAAATAATGCTTGCTTACGGTCCATGGGACATCCACATCTGTACAGTACACTCAGCTGTTCTTCCAGGAAGTCAAGTTCGAAGAAGAATAGCATATACAAATATATTATGGACAAGTCAATTGTCGCTGTCGAATTTATTGTAAAAAAAAAGATCTAATGGGAAAATGATGTGTGATCATACTGTAAGTTAAATGTACTACATCTGCAACCTTGCACAGTTGAGCTATGAGTTATATTCCGGGCATAGTTGTGGGATGTTCTTTTGTTGCATGAGAGTCACTGTCAGTGTCACGCCTATGTCCAGTTTGTCAATTTGGCATAGTTAGTAGGGTGTGTTGCATTTACACAATACTGTATATTTTGGGAAAACAGTAAACATGCTAGCTCTTGAATTATGATTAAAAGCTTGGCTCTCTTTCTCGCCTTGTCGGTCTCTAATATACACACAATGATGTCTGTGTCTCACACACACACACACACACACACACACACACACACACACACACACACACACTTATGTTATATGTCATAACACAACATGAAAGGTCTGTCCGCAGCACAACTATTTCAATTGTAATCAGATAAAGGGCTTGGGAATTCAAACAAGCTCAGTAGTTCATAGGAAGGACTAGGTGGTGCATATATACCTCATGAATTTCCCAGTTCAAGGTACCTAATTTGTCTCAGAGGAAATTGACGGAGCGGTGAGAAATATCTCCATGCAAAGAAAGGAGGATAATCCTTTTCTCAGCCTTTGCTTCAATTTTCATTCTGGAGAGTGATAGCGAGGGATTGAGTCACACACGCATGACCATGCAAGCAAGTCACATAACTTTCTGTTCCCCTAAGAGAGAGAAAATAAATATAATTTGAGGAAAGTTCACAGAAGTCCATCAAGTGTAGACCTTATAGCACCTAGGCTAACATATCCCTTTTTTGGTTGAGCGGCTTCCTTCACTAACAACCCTGGAAACATAGCTAGTGGAGTTGCATGAGAGAGCACATTTCCATGTCCAGCCAATGAGAGCAATAAAACGTGGTGGGAAAAAAACTGTGTAGGCATGTCCCTTGATGTATTTAATCTACAAGGATCAGAACAGAGTAGTAGTCACATATGACATACAGTACAAGTTAACTTACAGGTACTGCTAAATGGGTGCCTCTATATAGCCTGTGTGTGTGTGTTTGTGTGTACGCGCGCGTGTGTGTGTGTGAGCACTACCTGCATCTTCCGCATCTCCTATACCTGAGATAGCAACCAACCCCATTAGAAATGAACTAGAGAGATCCAAATCAAGGTAGGCAAATGTTTGTCTGCTTTTGTTGGAAGCGAGCTGATTCCTCCCACATCAACTTGCAGGGTGTCATGTACCATAAAGAAAGGACTAATCTAATGGCCCACTTAAATAGTATTGTAATTTTGGCCAGATGAGAGGTGGAGGAAGTGTAAAAGAGGAGAAAATGGGGTAAGACACTGCCAGCATGCTTGACTAACCTTCTGAAGTGCACTCAGAGGGTAAAAGGTCCAATACAAGTCATTGAGTCTGTCACACCCTGATCTGTTTCACCTGTCTTTGTGCTTGGTTCCACCCACAACAAGGTGTCTCCCACCTCCCCTTATTATCCCCTGTGTATTTATACCTGTGTTCTCTGTTTGTCTGTTGCCAGTTCGTTTTGTTCGTCAAGCCTACCAGCGGTGTTCCCGTTGCTTATGGCTGCTTCTAGTTTTTCCGGTTTTGACCATTCTGCCTGCCTTGACCCTGAGCCTGCCTGCTGTCTTGTACCTTGTCCCACCACACTGGATTATTGACCTCTGTCTGCCCTGACCCTGAGATTGCCTGCCGTTCTGTACCTTTTGGACTCTGATCTGGATTACTGACCTCTGCCTGCCCTTGACCTGTCATTTTGCCTGCCCCCTGTTCTAGTAATAAACTTGTGTTACTTCGACACTGTCTGCATCTGGGTCTTGCCTAAAGCATTGAAAAAAGGAGCAAGTTTAAGTTTGTTCCACCTGAGTGAGTCTGACCACAAGTCAGAGACCTCTATCCACCGGATGTGTACCAAGCTCACTAAAAGTGGCAGTAATAAAGCCTCTCTTGAAAAAGCCGAATCTTGACCCAGAAATTATAAAAAACTATCGGCCTATATCGAATCTTCCATTCCTCTCAAAAAATTTTGAAAAAGCTGTTGCACAGCAACTCACTGCCTTCCTGAAGACAAACAATGTATACAAAACACTTCAGTCTGGTTTTAGACCCCATCATAGCACTGAGACTGCACTTGTGAAGGTGGTAAATTACCTTTTAATGACGTCCGACCGAGGCTCTGCATCTGTCCTCGTGCTCCTAGATCTTATTGCCGCTTTTGATACCATCGATCACCACATTCTTTTGGAGAGATTGGAAACCCAAATTGGTCTACATGGACAAGTTCTGGCCTGGTTTAGATCTTATCTGTCGGAAAGATATCAGTTTGTCTCTGTGAATGGTTTGTCCTCTGACAAATCAATTGTACATTTCGGTGTTCCTCAAGGTTCCGTTTTAGGACCACTATTGTTTTCACTATATATTTTACCTCTTGGGGATGTCATTCGAAAACATAGTGTTAAATTTCACTGCTATGCGGACGACACACAGCTGTACATTTCAATGAAACATGGTGATGCCCCAAAATTGCCCTCGCTAGAAGCCTGTGTTTCAGACATAAGGAAGTGGATGGCTGCAAACTTTCTACTTTTAAACTCGGACAAAACAGAGATGCTTGTTCTAGGTCCCAAGAAACAAAGAGATCTTCTGTTGAATCTGACAATTAATCTGGATGGTTGTACAGTCGTCTCAAATAAAACTGTGAAGGACCTCGGCGTTACTCTGGACCCTGATCTCTCTTTTGAAGAACATATCAAGACTGTTTCAAGGACAGCTTTTTTCCATCTACGTAACATTGCAAAAATCAGAAACTTTCTGTCCAAAAATGACGCAGAAAAATTAATCCATGCTTTTGTTACTTCTAGGCTGGACTACTGCAATGCTCTACTTTCCGGCTACCCGGATAAAGCACTAAACAAACTTCAGTTAGTGCTAAATACGGCTGCTAGAATCCTGACTAGAACCTAAAAATGTGATCATATTACTCCAGTGCTAGCCTCCCTACACTGGCTTCCTGTTAAGGCAAGGGCTGATTTCAAGGTTTTACTGCTAACCTACAAAGCATTACATGGGCTTGCTCCTACCTATCTTTCTGATTTGGTCCTGCCGTACATACCTACACGTACGCTACGGTCACAAGACGCAGGCCTCCTAATTGTCCCTAGAATTTCTAAGCAAATAGCTGGAGGTAGGGCTTTCTCCTATAGAGCTCCATTTTTATGGAATGGTCTGCCTACCCATGTGAGAGACGCAGACTCAGTCTCAACCTTTAAGTCTTTACTGAAGACTTATCTCTTCAGTAGGTCCTATGATTAAGTATAGTCTGGCCCAGGAGTGTGAAGGTGAACGGAAAGGCTGGAGCAACGAACCGCCCTTGCTGTCTCTGCCTTGCCGGTTCCCCTCTTTCCACTGGGATTCTCTGCCTCTAACCCTATTACAGGGGCTGAGTCACTGACTTACTGGTGTTCTTCCATGCCGTCCATGGGAGGGGTGCGTCACTTGAGTGGGTTGAGTCACTGACGTGGTCTTCCTGTCTGGGTTGGCGCCCCCCCCCCCTTGGGTTGTGCCATGGCGGAGATCTTTGTGGGCTATACTCTGCCTTGTCTTCGGACGGTAAGTTGGTGGTTGTAGACATCCCTCTAGTGGTGTGGGGGCTGTGCTTTGGCAAAGTGGGTGGGGTTATATCCTGCCTGTTTGGCCCTGTCCGGGGGTATCATCGGATGGGGCCACAGTGTCTTCTGATCCCTCCTGTCTCAGCCTCCAGTATTTATGCTGCAGTAGTTTATGTGTCGGGGGGCTAGGGTCAGTCTGTTACATCTGGAGTATTATCTTGTCTTATCCGGTGTCCTGTGTGAATTTAAATATGCTCTCTCTAATTCTCTCTTTCTCTCTTTCTTTCTTTCTCTCGGAGGACCTGAGCCCTAGGACCATGCCTCGGGACTACCTGGCATGATGACTCCTTGCTGTCCCCAGTCCACCTGGCCATGCTGCTGCTCCAGTTTCAACTGGTGTGCCTGCGGCTACGGAACCCTGACCTGTTCACCGGACGTGCTTGTTGCACCCTCGACAACTACTCGGATTATTATTATTTGACCATGCTGGTCATTTATGAACATTTTAACATCTTGACCATGTTCTGTTATAATATCCACCCGGCACAGCCAGAAGAGGACTGGCCACCCCTCATAGCCTGGTTCCTCTCTAGGTTTCTTTCTAGGTTTTTGGCCTTTCTAGGGAGTTTTTCCTAGGGAGTTTTTCCTAGCCACCGTGCTTCTTTCACATGCATTGCTTGCTGTTTGGGGTTTTAGGCTGGGTTTCTGTACAGCACTTTGAGATTTCAGCTGATATACGAAGGGCTATATAAATACATTTGATTTGATTTGATTTGACTATAATGACACACCAAATGTGTTTGATGGATCGTGGGAAAAGAGCAGGAATAGGCTTTTGTACACTACAGTCCAAGCTGTGTCTTCCAATGGTGCAACTGCTGTCGGCATCCAAGATTATCCAATTTCAATAAACTCTTGGAGGTAAGGATGACAGCAGTGTGTGATCTTCGACAATACAGATATCACTTATTATTGTTATCTACATAGCGCATTAATGTGAATCACACTGCTGCTCTTTCATTTAGCTATTTGCGCCTTACGGATTGTGGTTGTTGTGGATGGCTGTTCACAAATCTAAATGTGTATTGGAACTCAATAATGGCTGAATTCAAGAAGTTTAAGCTGCCTATCAATCATTGTTTATGAAACCAGTGGACAGCCAGTGAAACAGCTGAAAGCGTGAATCGAGGCCTATGGAATTAAAGTGGGGCATTTAATTGCTAAATCTAATTCATGCTGATGAAATAAAAAATCCATACTGTAGACCTAATGGACACACGTCCAAAATTGCAAACTTTTGATCGACTGAAATGGGCAATCTGTAGTTGCTACATCCATTTTTGGACTTATAAATGATATACACAGTATACAGTGCCAGTCAAAAGTTTGGACACACCTTCAGTATTCATTCACGGGTTTTTCTTTATTTTTACTATTTTCTACATTGTAGAATAATAGCGAAGACATCAAAACTATGAAATGATATGTTCAGAGGAGACAGCGTGAATCAGGCCTTCATGGTCAAATCGCTGTAAAGAAACAATTACTAAAGGACACCAATAAAAAGAAGAGACTTGCTGGGGCCAAGACCGGTGAAAATCTGTCCTTTAGTCTGATGAGTCCAAATTTGAGATTCTTTGGTTCCAATTGTGTGTCTTTGTGAGTCGCAGAGTAGGTGAATGGATGATCTCCGTATCTGTGGTTCCCACCGTGGAACATGGAGGAGGAGGTGTGATGGTGCTTTGCTGGTGATACTGTCAGTGATTTATTTCAAGGCACACCAAACCAGCAAGGCTACCAGAGCATTCTGCAGCGATACCCCATCCCATCTGGTTTGCGATTAGTGGGACTATCATTTGTATTTCAACAGGACAATCACCCAAAACTCACCTCCAGGCTGTGTAAGGGCTATTTGACCAAGAAGGAGAGTGATGGAGTGCTGCATCAGATGACCTGGCCTCCACAATCACCCGACCTCAACCCAACTGAGATGGTTTAGGATGAGTTGGACCGCAGAGTGAAGGAAAAGCAGCCAACAAGTGCTCAGTATATGTGGGAACTCCTTCAAGACTGTTAGAAAACCATTCCAGGTGAAGCTGGTTGAGAGAATGCCAAGAGTGTGCAAAGGTGTCATCAAGGCAAAGGGTGGCTACTTTGAAGAATCTAAAATCTAAAATATTTCGTAGTTTTGATGTCTTCCCTATCATTCTACAACGTAGGAGATAGTAAAAATAAAGAAAATCCCTTGGGTTGGTGTGTTCAAACTTTTGACTGGTACTGTATATCCATTGATACTTGAAGAATATAACTTAGAAATGCCTCATGAGCTTAGTTCAACTGTCACACTCCATGAGAACCCAAAATATAAGCTTGTTTTTCTCCAATGTTTGTAAACATTGTAAATGTAAACAAATACTGTATAGCCTCATAACATGGTTAAACCAATCATTTTGATATCATGGATGGTCATGCATCAATAGCTCCTTCTATTAATCTGAGAGTGATTACATTTCTCCAGGCTCATCCCTCAGCTTTTTACTAAAACAGAGGCGGGGGAACCATTTTGTTGTTGTTTAATCTGTGGAGTTGCTCTTTCAACAGCTGCATATTATCAAGATATCAACGTGTCACCAACAAAAGGTAAACAATAGGCCTTTAGCAAATGCAGCATATGGCATTCATTTTTCACATCTAAATAGCACTTTTCAATTGTGCTCAAAGCATGCCATTCCATGAGCGTAGCATTTATTTTTCAACTCAAATAAATGAGCCCAATCAGTGCTCCATGACAACACAATCATAAACAACAGAGTAGGGCTGGCTAATAAGTCCTTAGTGTCACGACTTCCGCCGAAGTCAGTCCCTCTCCTTGTTCGGGCGGCGTTCGGCGGTCGACGTCACCGGCTTTCTAGCCACCGTCGGTCCACTTTTCATTTTCCATCTGTTCTGTCTTTGTCTTATCACACCTGGCTTCACATAATCAATCACTTGTGTATTATTTAACCCCCTGTTCTACATGTTGTATTTGTGAGTGATTGTTTGTTGTATTGTGGTCCGTATTGTGTGGCCGTGTATAGTACGTGTTACGTTTGAATTTTTGAGTTAAGTATTTTACTACTCATATCTGCTGCCCTGAGGCTGAGTCATCTCACCAGCTACACACAGGTAACATGCAACTGTAACGGATTACATTTAGAAAGTAACCTACCCAACCCTGTCATATTACCATTTCAAATGATTAATCCAATGAGTAGGCTACTATATTGCAAAATCAATCTATATTTTTTTATCCTTCAAGGACACCTTACCAGAAAAGAGCACTGTCGATCGCCACCACTTTATTGAAAGACGACCCTCCAAAACAAAGTTTCAGTCTCGCAGTCCTATCCTGAAAGCTGCTGTGGTACTCATAATTTGAGCAGGAGACAAACCAAATATGGCCAGTTGGTTCTCAGTCTGAATTATTAATAAGAAGAAGTGGAAACAAATGTAATTCTTCTCTCCACTTTCTCTCCAGCACCGTGCACAGTATAACTCCCCCTAGAGTCGATGTCCGTGTCGCCGTGGAAAAATCAATTTGCATAATCTAAAAATCCCTATAGAAATCTGTCTGTTTAAACTAGAGATATGTTTTGCATGGGTAGTGTCTCAATTCACCGCATCCGCCAATGGCATCCTTCAGCATCTGCGGTGGAAGGTGGCTGAGCTACAGCAGTGTTTTTCAGACCATGAGACATCTCGAAAATGGCTATTCTCATGAAAACATCTGTAGCATCCAAACAGTTTGGGCTACACACTAATATGACACCTCAATGGAAAGATGAGATTCTCACAAGACAAGTACATGTCAGTCTTTTGCTCAAGGACGCATCACAAGACAAGGCTTAAGGTAGCTGGTACCAGTTTAAAAAATGCATGGAAGTACTGTATATATGGAAGCAGTTTAGTGCCATTTTTTTTGGGGGGGGGGGTAAAATATATACAGTGTATATACACTGCTAAAAAAAATAAAGGGAACACTTAAACAACACAATGTAACTCCAAGTCAATCACACTTCTGTTAAATCAAACTGTCCACTTAGGAAGCAACACTGATTGACAATAAATTTCACATGCTGTTGTGCAAATGGAATAGACAACAGGTGGAAATTATAGGCAATTAGCAAGACACCCCCAATAAAGGAGTGCTTCTGCAGGTGGTGACCACAGTTCCTATGCTTCCTGGCTGATGTTTTGGTCACTTTTGAATGCTGGCGGTGCTTTCACTCTAGTGGTAGCATGAGACGGAGTCTACAACCCACACAAGTGGCTCAGGTAGTGCAGCTCATCCAGGATGGCACATCAGTGCGAGCTGTGGCAAGAAGGTTTGCTGTGTCTGTCAGTGTAGTGTCCAGAGCATGGAGGCGCTACCAGGAGACAGGCCAGTACATCAGGAGACGTGGAGGAGGCCGTAGGAGGGCAACAACCCAGCAGCAGGACCGCTACCTTCGCCTTTGTGCAAGGAGGAGCAGGAGGAGCACTGCCAGAGCCCTGCAAAATGACCTCCAGCAGGCCACAAATGTGCATGTGTCTGCTCAAACGGTCAGAAACAGACTCCATGAGGGTGGTATGAGGGCCCGACGTCCACAGGTGGGGGTTGTGCTTACAGCCTAACACCGTGCAGGACGTTTGGCATTTGCCAGAGAACACCAAGATTGGCAAATTTGCCACTGGCGCCCTGTGCTCTTCACAGATGAAAGCAGGTTCACACTGAGCACATGTGACAGACGTGACAGAGTCTGGAGACGCCGTGGAGAACGATCTGCTGCTTGCAACATCCTCTCAGTCATGGTGTGGGGTGACATTTCTTTGGGGAGCCGCACAGCCCTCCATGTGCTCGCCAGAGGTAGCCTGACTGCCATTAGGTACCGAGATGAGATCCTCAGACCCCTTGTGAGACCATATGCTGGTGCGGTTGGCCCTGGGTTCCTCCTAATGCAAGACAATGCTAGACCTCACGTGGCTGGAGTGTGTCAGCAGTTCCTGCAAGAGGAAGGCATTGATGCTATGGACTGGCCCGCCCGTTCCCCAGACCTGAATCCAATTGAGCACATCTGGGACATCATGTCTCGCTCCATCCACCTACGCCACGTTGCACCACAGACTGTCCAGGAGTTGGCGGATGCTTTAGTCCAGGTCTGGGAGGAGATCCTACAGGAGACCATCCGCCACCTCATCAGGAGCATGCCCAGGCGTTGTAGGGAGGTCATACAGGCACGTGGAAGCCACACGCACTACTGAGCCTCATTTGGACTTCTTTTAAGGACATTACATCAAAGTTGGATCAGCCTGTAGTGTGGTTTTCCACTTTAATTTTGAGTGTGACTCCAAATCCAGACCTCCATGGGTTGATCAATTGGATTTCCATTGATTATTTTTGTGTGATTTTGTTGTCAGCACATTCAACTATGTAAAGAAAAAAAGTATTTAATAAGATTATTTCATTCGTTCAGATCTAGGATGTGTTCTTTTTGTGTTCCCTTTATTTTTTTGAGCAGTGTATAATAATTTCCTGATCTTTCTTATATCTCTCAGATATAGGACAAGACACTTTAAAACAATCTTCCTTTTGATTTATTTTTTGACTATCTGTTTTTCCATGTATGAATCTTTTATTCAATGTGTTTCTATGGGCTAATAGCAGTAAGGCCAAATTCAATGTTTCATTAAATATATATATATTTTTATACCTAAAGGGGTCCTTCAATTCAAAATTCAATTTTTGCCTAAAATGACATACCCAAATCTAACTGCCTGTAGCTCAGGCCCTGAAGCAACTATATGCATATTATTGGTACCATTTGAAAGGAAACACTTTGAAGTTTGTGGAAATGTGAAAGGAATGTAGGCGAATGTATCACAATAGATCTGGTAAAAGATAATACAAATAAAAAACATTCGTTTTTTGTACCATCATCTTTGAAATGCAAGAGAAAAGCCATAATGTATTATTCCAGCCCAGGTGCAATTTAGATTTTGGCCACTAGATGGCAGCAGTGTATGCGCAAAGTGTTAGACTGATCCAATGAATCATTGCATTGTGTCATTGTCTAATTTGTTTATTAATAACTTTTCATGTTCAAAATTGTGCACTCTCCTCAACAAATAGCATGGGAATCTTTCACTGTAATAACTACTGTAAATTGGACAGTGCAATTAGGTTAACAAGAAATTAAGCTTTCTGCCAATATCAGATATGTCTATGTCCTTGGAAATGTTCTTGTTTCTTACAACCTCATGCTAATCACATTAGCCTAAGTTAGCTCAACCGTCCCGTGGATGGGACACCAATCCCGAAGAAGTTGTTAAAACAATTCCATATGTTAGCTTAGTTGACCCATGTCCCCCACATCACACCTGCAATTTACTTTCTTTCCTTTTTGCCCAAGTCCCCGCAGGAGACCTTTTGGTAGGCCAAATTTGTTCCTAGTTGACTTGCCTAGTTAAATAAAAGTTTAAGAAAAGTCACAGTATTATGCTGGCTTACAAAGTGAGATGTAATTCCTATTGGAATCCAGCCAGAGTTAGGATATCCAATAAGTGAACATTTACATCATCCACAGCCTGCATTCAGAATGACTGCCAGGGTAGACAACATTTAATACTGAGACTACCTTTATCATATAAACAGGAACAACCATCTCAGTAACTGGTGCAATTAATACAATGACTGTACTAACAGATTTTATTTTTTTTAGAAAAATGTATGTTATCTTTTTGTAGCATAACATTTATGAATCAATCAATATACATGCAAAACCACAGATATTAAAACAAACAATTCTGAAAATCACCCTGCAATAGAGCATGCTGCGAAATATGGTTCTATGTAGAACCTTTCTTGCCTTCTAAAGAATCATTCTTGACTTTCCAAAGAATTATCAAAGAACCCTTTCCTCTAAAAACGGTTCTTAGGATGTTAAAGGTTCTTGGTAGAATCCGTGTGTAGAGGTAACAAGGGACCATTTTTAAAAAGTGGGCAGAGCAGAAATACAGTAGTCTATAAAGCTACACAACCCTATAAATTCATACAGGTGCGACTGATTATGAGAATACTTTTCAGACAATCACCAATGAAGCCATATAAAACAACAGCACTCGATTCCTTTCACGCTACAGGTGATCAAGAGTGCAGAATGTCACCAAACCAGAAGGCCATGTTTCTTTGCTCTGTCAGACAGACAGCCAGAGACTTGCCCGTAGGCACCTGACAGACAGCCTAGCCCTCAGGAAGGGGTGGAGTAGAGAGAAGGGTGTGCTGCTGTTGTCACAGACAAACTCATACTCAGTCACCCCTCCCTGGCTGTTGTCACAGTGTCACCGTAAATCACTGTCCCCCTCCCACTCACTTCAGGGGCACCCTGCCTGCATTGTCATGCCCTACCAAAATGAGCGTGTCACCAGCACTGGCATGCCCCCCCACTGTAATGCCCTACTGACAGGTACCGTTGTAAAAGAGAGCTAAAAAAGGATGTCGTCGATTTAAATATAGCCCAGAGGTATTCACACATGGCATTGAGGCTATAGCAGAACATGGACCCTTTGTAATGAAAGGTGCCGTGTGCCAGCTGCCCCCTTCCTCAGTGTCAAGGGACACAGGCTGGAGGACAAATGTTCCTTAGTATCTTTTGCTTGATCACAAGTTTAAACTTATTATCACATATGTACAATACTTGTAATTGAAATGATCATCTCAATTTAAAAGGAAAGCTAACCATCAAAATGGAAAACATTATGATGACTCATTCAGTAGTAACCTAACTGGAAAATGTGCCTTGGGTGTATACTATACTGTGTGTGTGCTTACAAAAATACAACCTTGTGACATGAATGTTCAGAGAAAAAAAATGTGTGGGCACTGGGTATTCTCCATGTTTTCCTTCTCTGAAGTTATATTAGTGCATTTGTGACATTGAAAGAAACCAACATTTGTGAGGAGATGAGTCGTTTGTTAAAACCACAGTGAGAGTTCCTTGGGGTCCAATAAAATAATTAAACATGTAATGAGGTATTAAGACTCCTGAGATGATGTGTGGCGCCTTGGGCTAACAATGCTGTTTCTGAAGTGAACTTTGACATCTTTGTCTTCCTCAAGATAAACATTTCAATCAATAACAAATTCCATTCCTCAACATTATCCACATCGTCATGAATATTCTTTTCAAATTTACACTTTATGAAGGATCTTGTCTGAAATACTTAGGGTGCCATTTAGGAAGGACCCTATGCACTATATCTTGCACTACTTAGGGCCCATATGGCTCTGGTCAAAAGTAGTGCACTATGCACAATTGGGACCCAAACCTAGGCTACTGACGCTTTCATGACTTGCTACCTACACTGAAAAAATTGTACTTTGAATTTACTTAATTCAAATGTGTACATCGGTTACACATGAATGAAACATGTTAGATAAACACCAATTTTTTATTTTTCAGTTTACTTTTCTTTTTGTCAAGCAAATATAAATTTGTTCAAGTAAATGCATTGTAATGGAATACAATCAATTTAACATGATTTGGTAAAGCACATTTTATTTGAATTAAATGTGTAGTTTGAAATGGATTTGATCATGTTCCATAAACCTGATCATTACTTAATAATTAACATTATTTTATTGATGATATTATGTAGAAGTTTGTCCATAATTGATATTATGGACAAGGTTCTACATAATTATTCATGTAAGCACAAGATGAAATGCTGCCATTTTCTACCTTGGTGTTTGTATTTACAAAAATGAATGTTAAAGATGTGTAACCAAGAAGCAAGAGACCATTTGCATCAGTGACAAAGAAGGCAAAAGACATGTGTTTCAAAAATTACTGCATTTTTTTTGTAAGGGTACAGCTCTTTGGAATGACAAATGTCCATTCACTGACATTCAGTGTACAAGTCTACACAGTAATATAGGAGATATATATTTATTTTTTATTTATTTTATTTTTATTTCACCTTTATTTAACCAGGTAGGCAAGTTGAGAACAAGTTCTCATTTACAATTGCGACCTGGCCAAGATAAAGCAAAGCAGTTCGACAACATACAAAAACACAGAGTTACACATGGAGTAAAACAACATACAATCAATGATGCAGTAGAAAAAAATAAGACTATATACAATGTGAGCAAATGATGTGAGATAATGGAGGTAAAGGCAAAAAATGCCATGGTGGCAGAGTAAATAAAGTATGGCAAGAAAAACACTGGAATGGTAGATTTGTAGTATGAAGAAAGTTAAAAGTTAAAATATAAATAATATGGTGCAAAGGAGCAAAAATAAATAAAATAAATAGATACAGTAGGGGAAAAGGTAGTAGTTTGGGCTCAATTAAAGATGGGCTATGTACAGGTACAGAGATCTGTGAGCTGCTCTGACAGCTGGTGCTTAAAGCTAGTGAGGGAGATAAGTGTTTCCAGTTTTAGAGATTTTTGTAGTTCGTTCCAGTCATTGGCAGCTGAGAACTGGAAGGAGAGACGACCAAAGGAGGAGTTGGCTTTAGGGGTGACCAGAGAGATATACCTGCTGGAGCGCGTGCTACAGGTGGGTGCTGCTATGGTGACCAGTGAGCGGAGATAAGGGGGGACTTTACCTAGCAGGGTCTTGTAGATGACCTGGAGCCAATGTGTTTGGCGATGAATATGAAGTGAAGGCCAGCCAACGAGAGCATACAGGTCGCAGTGGTGGGTTGTATATGGGGCTTTGGTGACAAAACGGATGGCACTGTGATAGACTGCATCCAGCTTGTTGAGTAGGGTATTGGAGGCTATTTTGTAAATGACATCGCCGAAGTCGAGGATTGGTAGGATGGTCAGTTTTACGAGGGTATGTTTGGCAGCATGAGTGAAGGATGCTTTGTTGCGAAATAGGAAGCCAATTCTAGATTTCACTTTGGATTGGAGATGATTGATGTGAGTCTGGAAGGAGAGTTTACAGTCTAACCAGACACCTAGGTATTTGTAGTTGTCCACAAGAGTTGAATGGCATTGAAGCTCGTCTGGAGGGTTGTTAACACAGTGTCCAAAGAAGGGCCAGAAGTATACAGAATGGTGTCGTCTGCGTAGAGGTGGATCAGAGATTCACCAGCAGCAAGAGCGACATCATTTATGTATACAGAGAAAAGAGTTGGCCCAAGAATTGAACCCTGTGGTACCCCCATAGAGACTGCCAGAGGTCCAGACAGTAGGCCCTCCGATTTGACACACTGAACTCTGTCAGAGAAGTAGTTGGTGAACCAGGCGACGCAATCGTTTGAGAAACCAAGGCTACTAAGTCTGCCGATGAGGATGTGGTGATTAACAGAGTCAAAAGCTTTGGCCAGGTCAATGAATACGGCAGCACAGTAATGTTTCTTATCGATGGCGGTTACGATGTCGTTTAGGACCTTGAGCGTGGCTGAGGTGCACCCATGACCAGCTCTGAAACCAGATTGCATAGCGGAGAGGGTGCGGTGGGATTCAAAATAGTCGGTAATCTGTTTGTTGACTTGGCTTTCGAAGACCTTTGAAAGGCAGGGTAGGATGGATATAGGTCTGTAGCAATTTGGGTCAAGAGTGTCACCTCCTTTGAAGAGGGGGATGACAGCAGCTGCTTTCCAATCTATGGGAATCTCAGACGACACGAAAGAGAGGTTGAACAGGCTAGTAATAGGGGTTGCAATAATTTCGGCAGATAATTTTAGAAAGAAAGGGTCCAGATTGTCAAGCCCAGCTGATTTGTAGGGGTCCAGATTTTGCAGCTCTTTCAGAACATCAGCTGAATGGATTTGGGAGAAGGAGAAATGGGGGAGGCTTGGGCGAGTAGCTGTGGGGGGTGCAGTGCTGTTGAATGCAGTAGGGGTAGTTAGGTGGAAAGCATGGCCAGCCGTAGAAAAATGCTTATTGAAATTCTCAATTATAGTGGGCTTATCGGTGGTGACAGAGTTTCCTATCCTCAGTGCAGTGGGCAGTTGGGAGGAGGTGTTCTTATTCTCCATGGACTTTACAATGTCCCAGAACTTGTTAGAGTTGGAGATGCACGAAGCAAATTTCTGTTTGAAAAAGCTAGCCTTGGCGTTTCTAACTGCCTGTGTGTATTGGTTTCTAACTTCCCTAAAAAGTTGCATATCGCGGGGGCAGTTCGATGCTAATGCAGAACGCCACAGGATATTTTTGTGTTGGTTAAGGGCAGTCAGGTCTGGGGAGAACCAAGGGCTATATCTGTTCCTGGTTCTAAATTTCTTGAAAGGGGCATGCTTATTTAATGGAGAGGAAGGCATTTTTAAAAAATAACCAGGCATCCTCTGGATGAGGTCAATATCCTTCCAGGATACCAGGGCCAGGTCGATTAGAAAGGCTTGCTCGTTGAAATGTTTCAGGGAGCGTTTGACAGTGATGAGTGGAGGTCGTTTGACCGCTGACCCATTACGGGTGCAGGCAATGAGGCAGTGATCGCTGAGATCTTGGTTGAAAACAGCAGAGGTGTAATTAGAGGGCACATTGGTTAGGATGATATCTATGAGGGTGCCAGTGTTTGCGGCTTTGGGGTTGTACCTGGTGGGTTCATTAATAATTTGTGTGAGATTGAGGGCATCAAGCTTGGATTGTAGAATGGCTGGGGTGTTAAGCATGTCCCAGTTTAGGTCGCCTATATATATATATATATATATAAAAAAAAGAGTTGTCCTAACAATGATTGGGCACTCTCTCTAATGCATTTTGTTAGAAAATGAGGTAGTTATTTTCATAAGGAGTAACAGACAAAGAATGAGGTAGGTATGTGTACATATTGGTGCATGTTAATTCTATTGACTAAAAGTCACTACAAAGTGAAACTGAACTTTTTCCATAAACGGCAAAGAAAATTAAGGGCATCTACTCAAAACACCATACAAAATCACGATAGCTCCATCTTTGGACATGCTCTTTCTGTTTTGAGTTTTTGTGAACAATCTAACAAGTTCAACATAAGTCAAACATAGTGTGAAACACAACATACAGTCTGAAACACACAATAAAAGAGCTCACTGAAACAGCCTGCTTTTAAATGCAACAGCTTTGTTAGAAAGTTTCCTCCATTCAGTTCCATAAAAACCTTCTGAACGACTTAAGGTGTAGCAGAGCTCAGTGGGGTAGCTGAGGTTCATGGCATACATGAGGCTGAACAACATTGCAACAGCAAATGCTACGTTGCCCAGATCCTGCAGCATCGTGACGCCTTCAAGGACAATCCCAGTGTCCTCTGGTTCCTCACTCGCGACATGGTCTTTGATAATGTAGATCCCCACAGTAGTGTCCTCAATGGCTGCCTTGGTTGACTCTTCATCCATGCCCTGAACAAGACAAAGGCAAAACTTGTCAATCATACAAAATGAATCATTCATCAATGAAGGGTTTACAGTTAGGGACTCAAGATTGCAAAAAGTATAGCTCATGAAGCACATGAACATGATACAGACAGAAGTAAATCAAGACTGGAGTCCTTTTAAGTGTCAACTAAATCAAGAACTGCTGGTAATATTTGAACACCACCCATTACAAGGCTAAAATTAAGTGGTTCTAGCCATGATGTCCATTCTATTCACATTACATTTGAGACATAGCCAAATTGATCACTGTATTCAGCATTCATGCATACAAAAAATACATGGAGTCTAATCTGAATGATGCAATTCTGAGAGAAAAAGTGCATCTAACCACAGCTAATGAAATAAGTTGGAAGACAGAGGAGATGACACAGCAACAGAATAGCTAGTGATAGAATATGATGGTGGCATAGAACAGGAGAGAGACATAGGAAGGAAGAAGGAAACACCATCTATTAACATACCACATATTCCTGAACAAGGTTTTCTGGGTCTTCACCCATATGCACACACACTCCCATTATGATGCACTCTCATGCGACATCTTTGTTGCTATTCTAAGAAAAGAGAATTTATGTCTTATTTTGAAGTCAACTTTTGGTGTAGAACCACATATGAATGTGTCTTTTGAAGCATAAGGAATTATTACATCAGCCATAAGTGCCATGATTGATATGAGTCTTCTGCCCAGCTGTCCTCCTCTTCTTTGGAACAACTTCAGCAGGTTATCTGAGTGTATATCAAGTTGAGAAAGACATTTGGACTGGAGTGGGGTTGTGGGGATTCTCTTAAACTCAGCATTGACCTGGAAATAGTAGTCAAACAAATTAGATTAACAACTGCAGAAAGGAAAATAGACTGGAGATGATCACACAAGCAGCAAACTAGAGGGTTCTCTATAGGGAGAGAAATAACTAGGCAGTCAGCACAAATGGTGATAACTCTGAATAATGCTCACTTATGTGGCAAGCTGAGGGAAAATAATATTCTACCTTCACCAACAAATCCCAGATAACATAGCCAATAGATCAACAATAAGACAAGCATGGCTAATTTACCTCAATGACTTCAAAGAGCACAGGCCGTCTTGCCATGAAGTCCTCTACCATGGTTGCGTCACGGATAACTTCATGTCTCCTGTATGCAAACGTCTTCTCCATTTTGAACTTCACTGTCCCTCTGTTGTTCCTTTTCTTCACATCGGACAGTAGAGCTTTCCGCATGTCCTCGAGGCTCTCTTCTGTTTCTCCTGAGGGATATGTGGGACAAAAGTTCACTTCTGCTATCTTTGGTTTTTTAACACCATAGGCTGCACTTGACTTCCCTGCAGGTTTGTGCTTCAAGGAGTTTGTCATCTCTGGACATCCCAGTCTTCTCAGGCGAGTACGGTAGTTTGCCAGTTTGTATTTCAAACTGGTTTTCCATGCTCCACATACAGTGAAGGAACACTTCTGTCAGATTTTTAGTAACCTCTGTTGAGTGGACTTTAATTTGGTGCACAATTAAGGCATATCAGGACTTAAATGCACTTGGACAGTCAATGTACATGGGTAACGGAGAGTACGGCCATAATGTGGGTGCTTTAACTTGTAATGATGCAAAAGTTGTGACCTACTTGACACCAATTCTGAACACCCCTTACATTTCCACAACACTGAAAAAAAGAGAACAAAAATACCTAAAGACTGACATTTCTGTGGGGTATTAAAGCAACCTCTGATAACGGTACTCACCAACACTATATAGCCTTTGAATGGGTAGACAAATGGGTAGACATTTTGTTAATGAAATTATTATTTTTTTCATTATAAAATGTTTGATTCAATTATCTATTGATCTATGCACGCATCCACTTTGTCAAATAATTTTGAATGTATTGATAAATAGACACCCATAATATAAAGTAACACTGTTCAACTGCTAAAATAAACTCCACATCCCATTTCAAAAAGTCTATGTCACCTTTGCACCACGTTTTACAACATGGAGGCATCCATGGGCAAACTGTTAAACTGCATGATCTCAAAGGATTAGGTGTATAATCATAAGATCTCAAATATGTAATGAAATACTTTTTTAAATCTCTGTTTTGATGCAAATACATAAACTTTTACAATTTTTTACTTTTACCTCACAAGAAAAAAATTGCCGCACTAAATGCTGCTGCAAAGGGATTGCAGACGATGTCATGCATTAGTTAGCTAGCATGTTAGCTAGCTCAAGCAGTGTGCACTCCTCAGCAAACCTTTATTAGTTCTTGGCTTGGTAAATTTGAAGTTCTTGAACAATAAATAAATATCATGGTGTTTCGCCAACAACTTTACCTCCTTACAAATTTAATCTTGACCTGGTCCTGTTTTACTGTTCATAGAAGCTAGCTAGCAACATTGTCTTTTACCTTTAGCTGCCATGCCATGTTTCAGACTCGAACACAAAATGAGGATATGGAGCAATCACTAATAATGTTACTGCTTACAATTCTGACTACAACCACACAGACAAACGTTGAATAAACTCAATCACCATGCTTACCTTGACCAAGATTCTAGGTACTGTCTTCTCCACTAACGCGCCAGTGTTGTTTCTGGAAGATTCTTCTCTCGCACGGTTTGAATTGTTCCTCATTACTTGTTATTAATTAACTTTATTGGTTCACACTCCCCCTACATGATTCTAACTAGTAGATCTGATTTTGCTTCATGTTGCATTGATTGCAAGCAATGAAATCGCATTGAGAAGAGAAACAAAACATGTTTGAGTAAATCACACATAATATCTTTTCAAAAATCTGTCAACCCACCATGTCCCGTTTTTTCAGTGTAGATATCATAGGAAGCATCCCGATCCCAGCCCTTCTCTGCTTTTAGATGCATTTCTAGATGCTGCTCTCCTCTTCTTCCCTATCCGACAACACAGTAATATCTTTGGCTAATCTAAATTATTAAAAACCTCAACCAATTAAACTGTTAGAGCTTAATTAGAAGAGTTGAAAGACAGATCACATTATGGCTGCATGGGTGCTAAAAGCGTTTGATAATGCCGTTCAGTCGGTTTCAGTCAACTGAGTAAAGATATATCCTTTATTAATGACATTCTCATATAGACTTATCTTTAAAAACACATTCTGAAATAGAGGTGACACATTCTCTTTCTTATTCCCATAACAGCACACACGCGCACATACACATACAGTTGAAGTTTTAATGACTCCAACCTGAGTGTATTTCAACCACTCCACAAACTTCTTGTTAACAAACTATAGTTTTTGCAAGTCGGTCAGGACATCTACTTTTTGCACGACACAAGTAATTCTTCCAATAATTGTTTACAGACAGATTATTTCACTTATAATTCACTGTATCACAATTCCAGTGGGTCAGAAGTTTACATACACTAAGTTGACTGTGCCTTTAAAGAGCTTCGAAAATTCCAGAAAATGATGATATGACTTTAGAAGCTTCTGATAGGCTAATTGACATAATTTGAGTCAATAGGAGGTGTACCTGTGGATGTATTTCAAGGCCTACCTTCAAACTCAATGCCTCTTTGCTTGACATCCTGAAAAAGTCAAAAGAAATCAGCCAAAACCTCAGAAAAAAGATTATAGACCTCCACAAGTCTGGTTCATTCTTGGGAGCAATTTCCAAACACCTGTAGGTGAAGGAAAAAGGAAAACGCACACTACTCTTGATAGTATCACTGATCTTTTAAAAGCTTACGTATCGGCCTCACGGCCTTCGTCAGAGCTTTTGAGCTTTTGCACAAAAGCTCTGATGAAGGCCTTGAGGCCGATACGTAAGCTTATTAAAGATCAGTGATAGTATCAAGAGCAGTGTGCGGTTTTCTGTTACCATGCACCTGCAAAAAAGATAGCTCAGATGTGCGAGTGCCTTTTGAATTTCAAACGCCTGTAGGTACCACATTCATCTGTACAAACAATTGCATGCAAGAATGAACACCATAGGACCACGCAGCCGTCATGCCGCTCAGGAAGGAGACGCATTCTGTCTCCTAGAGATGAACGTTCTTTGGTGTGAAAATTGCAAATCAATCCCAGAACAGCAAATTACCTTGTGAAGATGCTGAAAGAAACAGGTACAAAAGTATCTATATCCACAACCAGTCCTATATCGGCATAACCTGAAAGGCTGCTCAGCAAGGAAGAAGCCACTGCTCAAAAACCACCATAAAAAAGACAGACTACGGTTTGCAACTGCACATGGGGAAAAACATCGTACTCTTTGAAGAAATGTCTTCTGGTCTGATGGAACAAAAATAGAACTGTTTGGCCATAATGACCATCGTTATGTTTGGAGGAAAAAGGGGGAGGCTTGCAAGCCGAACAACACAATCCCAACTGTGAAGCACGGGGGTGGCAGCACCATGTTGTGGGGGTGCTTTGCTGCAGGAGGGACTGGTGCACATCACAAAATAGATGGCATCATGAGGACGGAAAATGATGTGCATATATTGAAGCAACATCTCAAGACATCAGTCAGGAAGTTAAAGATTGGTCGCAAATGGGTCTTCCAAATGGACAATGACACAAAGCATACTTCCAAAGTTGTGGCAAAATGGCTTAAAGACAACAAAGTCAAGGTATTGGAGTCCTACAGAAAATTTGTGGGCAGAACTGAAAAGGCGTGTGCGAGCAAGGAGGCCTACAAACCTGACTCAGTTACACCAGCTCTGTCAGGAAGGAATGGGCCAAAATTCACCCAACTTATTGTGGGAAGCTTGTGGAAGGCTACCCGAAACGTTTGATCCAAGTTAAATAATTTAAAGGCAATGCTACCAAACACTAATTGAGTGTATGTAAACTTCTGACCCACTGGGAATGTGATGAAAGAAATAAAAGGTGAAATAAATCACTCTACTATTTTTCTGACATTTCACATTCTTAAAATAAAGTGGTGATCCTAACTGAGCTAAAACAGGGAATTTTTACTAGGATTAAATGTCAGGAATTGTGAAAAACTGAGTTTAAATGTATTTGGCTAAGGTGTATGTAAACTTCCGATTTCAACTGTACACACACTCACACACACACAGTCTAAAATGCTTCCAATTGAATGCGTCTCAGATAAAGAAGGAGAGTTGTTTTAGGCTAGATTGTGTCCCTGACAAAGACTCTGTCAGTGAGTCATCTTTGTAAAGCTAGTTGTGTAGGTTGGTACGACCACACAGTACGCCCCTCATTTGTGTCCTACAGAAAGTATACACATAATTAGGTATGACAGACAGCAATAGGTTAGTGGACAGTGGGAGAGCGCCGAGGACAGTTTCTCCTCACTAATGAGCAGTTTGGTGACAGGAACCAAACAGGGAGAAGGCAAGAAGATACAATCAACACAATTAGAATGACGAGACCATAGGCTTCAGCAGCCCTAACAATCTGTTCCTATTACATAGCCCTGCGTATTGTTTGGATCAATTAGACTTTTCCTGCCTGCCAGCCAAAGACAGATAACCAAGAGGAAAAATGTATCGTACAGGACACAACTCAAAATGTGTTGTTGTGTCACTTAGGCTTTTTTTTCTCAAATAAATGTAATGAAATAAAAAAATCTCCCAAGCTTACTTTGTACTCCTAAGCTTCCAAATGCTATTTCAACTCTAATTTGTTATGAATCACAAAAATAATTCATTAAGACCTAGATTCAATCCGGACCCCAGAAGATATGCATTTTAGCGTGACTGACATTTAAATGTAATTTCCCATTAAGCCGACATATGCAGTGTTTACAGTGAACGCGGTCTTAACCGAAAAGGTGCATAGCTGAAAGGGGCAATCAGATTAAATCTAGCCCTAAATTTTGTTCTGTGTGGTGGAATATCCCGAGGCGCCTCATTTTTTACAGTGATATGATAATGAAGGGGTTAAACATCACAGAGAAGACTGATATGATAAGAGCCTAGGAATTACTAGGTGTGAAGCTGTCACTTCCCTCCCCCAGAAACCTCCAGATGTTAAACATGACACAAAAAATCCTACAGGCTTTCCTCCTTGTAATGGCTGTCATAGAGAGGGGACCAAAGCGCAGCGTGTTGATTGCTCATGATGAATATCTATTTTAACTCAGAACACTAAAATAAAAAAATAACAAAGAGAAAACGAACACGCACAGTTCTGTCAGGTACAGAAAACTAAACAGAAGACAACTACCCACCAACACAGGTGGAAACCCCCCCCCCTACTTAAGTATGATCTCCAATTAGAGACAACGAGGACCAGCTGCCTCTAATTGGAGATCAGGCCAAAATCAACAACATAGAAATAGAAAACTAGAACCCAAACATAGAAATACAAAACATAGAAAAACACAAAACACCCCCTGTCACGCCTTGACCTACTCTACTATAGAAAATAACATCTTACTATGGTCAGGACGTGACACTCCTCATCCACACATCAAAAGTTTGTGATGCTTCTCGTTGAATGGCTGTCCAAATCTTCACAAAGCACTATCACCCGCCCCTGTCGTATCTCACCTCCTCACACACAAGCGCACATCTTCCACCTGACAGAGGGGAACAGAACTGCCTGATTGATGGTGGCACATCCTTCTTTTCAGCACCGTGGCTTCCTTTCTCTTGTGAATCTAAAAACCCCAGGCATACAGTTTCAGGCATAGTGGTTAAATGTGGACAGTGAGGATTTAGCGTGTTACCACCAACAAAGCCAGGGGGACAACAAATTCCCTTTCAATTTTTATTTTTTATTTCATTTTTCTTTAACCTTTTTATCACAGACAACGATGAGACTGCCTATAGGGAGGAGGTCAGAGAACTGGCAGTGTGGTGCCAGGACAACACCCTCTCCCTCAATGTGAGCAAGACAAAGGAGCTGATTGTGGACTACAGGAAAAGGCGGGCCGAACAGGCCCACATTAACATCGATGGGGCTGTAGTGGAGCAGGTCGAGAGTTTCAAGTTCCTTGGTGTCTCCATCACCAACGAACTATAATGGTCCAAACATACCAAGACAGTTGTGAAGAGGGCATGACAAATCTGAAAAGATTTGGCATGGGTCCCCAGATCCTCAAATGGTTCTACAGCTGCACCATCGAGAGTATCCTGATTGGTTGCATCACCGCCTGTCAAAGACTCCAGTCCCCCAAGTTACAGACTGTTTTCTCTGCTACCGCACAGCAAGTGGTACCAGAGCACCAAGTCTAGGACCAAAAGGCTCCTCAACAGCTTCTAGCCCCAAGCCATTAGACTGCTGAACAATTCATAAAAATTGCCACCAGACAATTTACATTGACCCCCCCTCTTGAACACTGCTGCTACTCGCTGTTTGTTTGTTAACTATGCATAGTCACTTCGCCCCCACCTACATGTACAGCATGTACAACTAGCCTGTACCCCTGCACACTGACTCAGTACCGGTGCCCCCTGTATATAGCCTCGTTATTGTTATTCTTATTGTGTTACTTTTTATTATTACTTTTTATTTTAGCCTACTTGGTAAATATTTTCTTCTTCTTGAACTGCACTGTTGGTTAAGGGCTTGTAAGTAAGCATTTCACAGTAAAGTCAACACTTGTTGAATTCAGCACATATGGCAAATAGTTTGATTTGATTTGACTAGGCAAGTCAATTAAGAACAAATTCTTACTTACAATGACGGCCTAGGAACAGTGGGTTAACTGCCTTGTTCAGGGGCAGAACGACAGTTTTTCACTTTGTCAGCTCGGGGATTCGATCTAGCAACCGTTCAGTTACTGGCCCAACACTTTAACCACTAGGTAATGCTGCCGCTAACGTCTGTGGGCTGGATACCCTATACATCACAGGAGGTTGGCGGCACCTTAATTGGGGAGGACAGGCTTGTGGTAATGGCTGGAGCGGAATCAGTGTAATGGTATTAAATACATCAAACACATGGTTTCCATGTGTTTAAAGCCATTCCATTTGCTCCCTTCCAGACATTATGCGCCATTCTCCCCTCAGCAGCCTCCACTGCTATACATCAGGAGAGCGAAAGAAAGATGGGCACAAGCACTGTCCATGTCACAAACTGTCCAACATTTTTTGTGTCGTTTAAAGCCAATTTCCTGCTATTCTAAACATTTCGCCATGTCTTATGTGTGTTCGTGTGATATTTGAGTGACTCAAACATTACAACAAAATCTATAGGCTAAAAAACAGTAGCTGACATGGGCTAGTTGATCTGGATATTTCTTACAAGTTATAAATAGCTCTGAGGTCCGCCTCTTGTCATGTCTGTAACTGACATGACAAGAGGAAGTGTCACGATCGTCAAAAGGAGGGGACCAAAGCGCAGCGTGGTAAGTGTTCATCGTTGTATTTATTTTACCTCAGAACACTACAAACAAAAGCATAAACAATGACTACAATGTCACGTCTTGTAGGCTTAACAAGCAGTACAAAATTAAGATCCCACAACTACAGGTGGGGGGGGGGGGGGAAGGCTGCCTAAGTATGATTCTTAATGAGAGACAACGATAGACAGCTGCCTCTAATTAGGAACCATACTCGGATCAAAACAAAGAAATAGACACCATAGAATGCCCACTCCACACCCTGACCTAACCACATAGAGAAACAAACCGTCTCTCTCAGGTCAGGGAGTGACAGGAAGACTGCTGAAGCGCTACCCTTTTTCAAAATTTCACCGTGTGTATTCTATTATTACAACATTCAAGAGTAAGTTTTGGACCCTCACTGTATGTAAGAGTAGTAAGCCAATACAAAAAGAGGCCATATCTAATGTTTACACACACTGCATAGCGTGTATAGCATCCAACCTGCACTTAAAGCTGAGAGAGCTTGTGTAATATTTGCCTTTCAGCAGTTTACATATGGGGTGGCACAATCACCATCAAGCTCACAGTCTTACATCAGAATTAGACGTTCATCCATGTTTCTCAAATGTCAAATTTCTCTGTTGTTCCAAACGTCTAATTTCTAAGTGTTTAATGTTAAGTTTAGGCATTAACTCCGATTTTGGTTAGGGTTAAGTTTAGGAATTAACTTTTTATTGCTGGATTCGAAGATGGAACCTTTGGCACCTGCGGCAGATAGCAAGCTGTCATGGTCAAAACACATAGACACTATGGTTGCTAAAATGGAAAGAGGTCTGCCCATGACAGGGCGTTGCTCTGCCTTCTTGACATCTCAGGCAACCAAACAGGTCCTACAGGCCCTAGTGTTGTCGCACCTGGACTACTGGCCAGCTGTGTAGTCATGTGCAGTAAAGAAGGACATGGGTAAGTCGGTCCAGAACAAAGCAGCAAATATCGTACTTAGATGTAGTGTCAGTAACATGCATGTCATTCCCTCCTAGCTCAAAGTTGATTGACTGTATCACTATTGGTCTTTGTGCTAGGCATTGATATGTTGAAGGTACCGAAGTGTCTGTTCAAGCAGTTGGCACACAGTTCGAACACTCATCGGTACAACACAAGACATGCAACCAGAGGTCACTTCAGTCCCCGAGAAAAGAGGCTAAGAAACACACAGTATTATGTAGAGCCATGACTACATGGAAGGCTCTGACACCCCAGGTAATTCAAGCTAGCAATAAAACCAGTTTAAAAAAACACATAAGAACACCTGCACAAAGGGGACTGTGATGAGACAGCCATTTTATATACACTGCTAAAAAAAATAAAGGGAACACTTAAACAACACAATGTAACTCCAAGTCAATCACACTTCTGTGAAATCAAACTGTCCACTTAGGAAGCAACACTGATTGACAATAAATTTCACATGCTGTTGTGCAAATGGAATAGACAACAGGTGGAAATTATAGGCAATTAGCAAGACACCCCCAATAAAGGAGTGGTTCTGCAGGTGGGGACCACAGACCACTTCTCAGTTCCTATGCTTCCTGGCTGATGTTTTGGTCACTTTTGAATGCTGGCGGTGCTTTCACTCTAGTGGTAGCATGACACAGAGTCTACAACCCACACAAGTGGCTCAGGTAGTGCAGCTCATACAGGATGGCACATCAATGCGAGCTGTGGCAAGAAGGTTTGCTGTGTCTGTCAGCGTAGTGTCCAGAGCATGGAGGCGCTACCAGGAGACAGGCCAGTACATCAGGAGACGTGGAGGAGGCCGTAGGAGGGCAACAACCCAGCAGCAGGACCGCTACCTCCGCCTTTGTGCAAGGAGGAGCAGGAGGAGCACTGCCAGAGCCCTGCAAAATGACCTCCAGCAGGCCACAAATGTGCATGTGTCTGCTCAAACGGTCAGAAACAGACTCCATGAAGGTGGTATGAGGTCCCGACGTCCACAGGTGGGGGTTGTGCTTACAGCCCAACACCGTGCAGGACGTTTGGCATTTGCCAGAGAACACCAAGATTGGCAAATTCGCCACTGGCGCTCTGTGCTCTTCACAGATGAAAGCAGGTTCACACTGAGCATGTGACAGACGTGACAGAGTCTGGAGACGCCGTGGAGAACGTTCTGCTGCCTGCAACATCCTCCAGCATGACCGGTTTGGCGGTGGGTCAGTCATGGTGTGGGGTGGCATTTCTTTGGGGGGCCGCATAGCCCTCCATGTGCTCGCCAGAGGTAGCCTGACTGCCATTAGGTACCGAGATGAGATCCTCAGACCCCTTGTGAGACCATATGCTGGTGCGGTTGGCCCTGGGTTACTCCTAATGCAAGACAATGCTAGATCTCATGTGGCTGGAGTGTGTCAGCAGTTCCTGCAAGAGGAAGGCATTGATGCTATGGACTGGCCCGCCCGTTCTCCAGACCTGAATCCAATTGAGCACATCTGGGACATCATGTCTCGCTCCATCCACCAACGCCACGTTGCACCACAGACTGTCCAGGAGTTGGCGGATGCTTTAGTCCAGGTCTGGGAGGAGATCCCTCAGGAGACCATCCGCTACCTCATCAGGAGCATGCCCAGGCGTTGTAGGGAGGTCATACAGGCACGTGGAGGCCACACACACTACTGAGCCTCATTTTGACTTGTTTTAAGGACAGTACATCAAAGTTGGATCAGCCTGTAGTGTGGTTTTCCATTTTCATTTTGAGTGTGACTCCAAATCCAGACCTCCATGGGTTGATAAATTGGATTTCCATTGATTTTTTTTGTGTGATTTTGTTGTCAGCACATTCAACTATGTAAAGAAAAAAGTATTTAATAAGATTATTTCATTCATTCAGATCTAGGATGTGTTATTTTAGTGTTCCCTTTATTTTTTTGAGCAGTATATATTTTATTGTAATTTGCACTGTATTACGTATTAGACCTAGATATTGTGTGTAAATCAAACGTTATTTGTCACATGCGCTCAAATACAGTGAAATGCTTACTTACAAGCCCTTAACCAACAATGCAGCTTTAAGAAAAACACCCCCCCAAAAAAGAAATAAAAGTAACAAATAATTAAAGAGGAGCAGTGAAATTTCAATAGCGAGGCAATATACAAGAGGTACCGGTACAGAGTCAATGTATAGGGGCACCGATTAGTCGAGGTAATTGAGGTAATATGTAGATTTAGGTAGAGTTATTAAAGTGACTATGCATAGATAATAACAGGGAGTAGCAGCAGCATAAAAGGGGGGGCAATGCAAATAGTCTGGGTAGCCCTTTGATTAGATGTTCAGGAGTCTTATGGCTTGGGGGTAGAAGCTGTTTAGAAATGTCTTGGACATAGACTTGGCACTCCAGAGGTCCTGGATGGCAGGAAGCTTGGCCCCAGTGATGTACTGGGCCATACGCACTACCCTCTGCAGTGCCTTACAGTGGGATGACGAGCAGTTGCCATACCAGGCGGTGATGCAGGATGCTCTTGATGGTGCAGCTGTAGAACCATTTGATGATCTGATGCCAAGTATTTTGTATGTACTGATATGTAGGCTATGTACGATGTTTTGAATGTATGTATTTCATTCCTTGACCAAATCAAATTGTATTAGTCACATGCGCCGAATACAACAGATAACAGATTACAGTGAAATGCTTACTTACGAGCCCCTAACCAACAGTACAGTTTCAAAAAAATACAGATAAGAATAAGAGATAAAAGTAACAAGTAATTAAAGAGCAGCAGTAAAAAATAACAATAAATACAGGGGGGTGCTGGTACAGAGTCAATGTGCGGGGGCACCGGTTAGTTGAGGTAGTATGTAGAGTACATGTAGGTAGAGTTATTAAAGTGATGACAACAGAGAGTGGCAGTGGTGTGGAGAGGGGGGTGGGGCAATGCAAATAGTCTGGGTAGCCATTTGACTAGATGTAAAGGAATCTTATGGCTTGGGGGTAGAAGCTGTTTAGAAACTTCTTGGACCTAGACTTGGCACTCCAGTACCGCTTGCCATGCAGTAGCAGAGAGAACAATTTATGACTAGGATGGCCTGAGGGGCCCCTGTGTTGAGGATCAGCGTGGCGGGTGTGTTGTTACCTACCCTTACCACCTGGAGGCGGCCCATCAGAAAGTCCAGGATCCAGTTGCAGAGGAAGGTGTTTTTGTCCAAAGGTCTTTAGCATATTGATGAGCTTTGAGGGCACGATGGTGTTGAACGCAGAGCTATAGTCAATGAATAGCATTCTCACATAGGTGTTCCTTTGGTCCAGGTGGGAAAGGGCAGTGTGGAGTGCAATAGAGATTGCATCATCTGGATGTGTTGGGGCGGTATGCAAATTGGAGTGGGTCTAGGGTTTCTGGGATGATGTTGTTGATGTCAGCCATGACCAGCCTTTCAAAGCACTTCATGGCTACAGACGTGAGTGCTACGGGTCGGTAGTCATTTAGGCAGGTTACCTTAGTGTTCTTGGGCACAGGCACAATGGTGGTCTGCTTAAAACATGTTGGTATTACAGACTCGGACAGGGAGAGGTTGAAAATATCAAATCAAATCTATTTATATAGCCCTTCGTATATCAGCTGAAATCTCAAAGTGCTGTACATAAACCCAGCCTAAAAGCCCAAACAGCAAGCAATGCATATGAAAGAGGCACGGTGGCTAGGAAAAACTCCCTAGGAAAAACTCCCTAGAAAGGCCAAGAACCTAGGAAGAAACCTAGAGAGGAACCAGGCTATGAGGGGTGGCCAGTCCTCTTCTGGCTGTGCCGGGTGGATATTATAACAGAACATGGTCAAGATGTTAAAATGTTCATAAATGACCAGCAAGGTCAAATAATAATAATCATTGTAGTTGTCGAGGGTGCAACAAGCACGTCCGGTGAACAGGTCAGGGTTCCGTAGCCACAGGCAGAACAGTTGAAACTGGAGCAGCAGCATGGCCAGGTGGACTGGGGACAGCAAGGAGTCATCATGCCAGGTAGTCCCGAGGCATGGTCCTAGGGCTCAGGTCCTCCGAGAGAAAGAAAGAAAGAGAGAAAGAGAGAATTAGAGAGAGCATATTTAAATTCACACAGGACACCGGTTAAGACAAGAGAATACTCCAGATGAAACAGACTGACCCTAGCCCCCCGGCACATAAACTACTGCAGCATAAATACTGGAGGCTGAGACATCAGTGAAGACACTTGCTAGTTCGTCAGCGCATGCTCGCAGTACACATCCTTGTAATCCGTCTGGCCCTGCGGCCTTGTGAATGTTGACCTGTCTAAAGTTCTTACTCACATCGGCTGCGGAGAGCGTGATCACAGTCTTCCGGTACAGCTGGTGCTCTCATGCATGTTTCAGTGTTATTTGCCTCTAAGCGAGCATAGAAGTAGTTTAGCTCGTCTGGTAGGCTCGTGTCACTGGGCAGCTCTCGGCTGTGCTTCCATTTGTAGTCTAATGGTTTGCAAGCCCCGCCACATCCAACCAGCGTCAGTCGGTGTAGTACGACTCGATCTTAGATCTATATTGACGCTTTGCCTGTTTGATGGTTCATCGGAGGGCATAGCGGGACTTCTTATAAGCTTCCGGGTTAGAGTCCTGCTCCTTGAAAGCGGCAGCTCTAGCCTTTAGCTCAGTGCGGATGCTGCCTGTAATCCATGCCTTCTGGTTGGGGTATGTACGTACTGTCACTGTGGGGACGACGTCATCGATGCACTTATTGATGAAGCCAGTGACAGATGTGGTGTACTCCTCAATGCCATTGGAGGAATCCCGGAACATATTCCAGTCTGTGCTAGCAAAACAGTCCTGTAGCTTAGCATCTGCTTCCTCTAACCACTTTTATTGATCTAGTCACTGTGCTTCCTGCTTTAATTTTTGCTTGTAAGCAAGAATCAGGAGGTTGGAATTTAGGTCAGATTTGCCAAATGGAGGGCGAGGGAGAGCTTTGTATGTGTCTCTGTGTGTGGAGTATAGGTGGTCCAGAGTTCTTTTCCCTCTGGTTGCACATTTAACATGCTGATAGAAATTTGGTATAACTGATTTAGGTTTCCCTGCATTAAAGTCCCCGGCTACTAGGAGCGCCACCTCTGGGTGAGCGTTTTCTTGTTTGCTTATGGTGGAATACAGCTAATTCAATGCTATCTTAGTGCTAACCTAACTGATAAACAAATAAAAAAACACAATCGGTTGAGGGCATGTAAAACATCTGCCTTCTGCTCCGGTCCCATCTTAATCAATGATGTTCTGTACATTATATACCACGTCTAAGGGCTATGTATACCACACAGCCTTTAGCCGTGGTATATTGGCCATATATCACAAACCCCCGAGGTGCCTTATTGCTATTATAAACAGGTTACCAACTTAATTAGAGCAGTATGGTCTGATATACCATGGCTGTTAGCCAATCAGCATTCAGGGCTCGAACCACACAGTTTATAATTAAGCAATAAGGCACGAGGGGGTGTGGTATATGGCCAATATACCATGGCTAATGGCTGTTCTAAGGCACGACGCAAAGCGAACCACCCAGTTTATAATACGTATTATGTCATGTTTCATGTGGACCTCATGAAGTCTAGCTGATGCTTTAGTAGCGGCTAATGAGGATCCTAACAAATTTAAAATACCGTCCACAACACCCTAGCAAAACCGAAAACTACTTGAAGGTAACAGCGCTCACTGTTGCTCATAGTGGCCAGTTTCCACAGCATCTCCCGACTTCCTAAAATATGAATGGACATCGAATACTGCCTCACAGGTGACCTGGTTGCAACCACACCCCATGATATGAGGGTTGGGGTGGCACAATAGGATCAACAACAATGCCCCTGAGGGACAGAAAGTCCTTTATTGTCCCCCCCAAAAAGTTCTAAAAACACTATACAAAGAGACAATCATGATTCAGTCCTATGTTAACAAAATGTGCAGATTCAGAGATACTATTAGGTAATGATGACCTTTACAGGACACACAAGTCAACATATACCATATTCTACCAACTGTGGTACAAGAAAATAATTTCAAAACCCTAACTTCTCCACAAGGTGCTTCTGGAAGTATTCTTATGATGATGATTGTGTTATTTTGGACATACAGTAAACACAGTCACCTTATTGGCACCCTTGATAAAGATGATGAAAAAATACTACGAAAGAAATAGTAACAATACTGAGCTATATTGTATGCTCATAAAAATGTGAAAATTATATTACTTTATACTAATACGTCATTCTTTTTCATAATAAAATAATACAAATGCATCTGGTTTCCAAGCCTTCTTCTCTTATTTGTTAAACTAACTTCTATTGTCCACCAAGAGTAGCTGAATATCCTCTTCTCTTCAGTTTGCTCCTCTACTGATGTTGGAGAGCGAGGTAGAAACAGTGTTCCTCTGCCCAAGTCTCCATCTTTATATTCAGTGAGCTTCCCAATACCCTCGTAGAGCAGGCCATACATCATCACATGGGATATCACTGCTTTAGTGTTGCAATATGTCAGATGTCAGATAGACCTACTCTATTTGTAAGAAAGGCTTTTGACACCTCATCAATCTTTCTAACTCCTCTATGAAATTATTTAAGCCTGCCCCTTACTTTACCTCGGCGAGATAAAGGATAGGCTTGTGGCCAAAACTGCTGTTTGTGTATGCGGAGGCATCATGCCCATAGGGGGCAAAGAGGCACGTGCCCCCTCAGATTTGTCCTGTTCAATTTTTTTATTTAAATAATAATACTTTTTATTCTCTGTAATACTACTAGCCCCCTATCAATTTCACAAAGTTGGCTTTAGCTAGCCTAGAGAGTTTCCCAACCTCATAACTAGCTACCAAGTAGCCATTTTAGTCTATCAATGAAGTTACATTTACATTTGTGCATTTTAGTCATTTAGCAGAGCGACATACAGGAGCAATTAGGGTTACGTGCCTTGCTCAAGGGTATATTGACGATTTTTCACCATTTGCCGAGTACCTGCAAGAGTAGCTAGCAAGAGTTGCTAGCTTGTCTAACTATGTTAGCTGGTATGCCTGCTGGCAAGGTTGGTAGACTTTAGAAAAGCAAACAATAGCTAAATGTACAGAATAAGACTCCTATTCCTTTCAAACATTTAGCCAGATTTTAGCAGAGATGCAGGCCTAGCCCCCTTCTGGACCAAAACTTTTCACGTGAAAATGCAAGATGGCTGCCATTTTAAGGTCTCCTAACCAACTGTGCTATTTTGTGTGTTTCTTCACATTGTTTGTAACTTAATTTGTACATAATGTTGCTGCTACCATCTCTTATGACCGAAAAGAGCTTCTGGATATCAGAACAGCGATTACTCACCTTGAACTGGATGAAGATTTCTCTTTAATGAGATTGACGCGAAGGATATACAGCTTCTCTGAGACCAGGCACAAATCTCTGTCATTTGCTTGAAGAAAAGGCGGAAATACAGGGGGCAGAGATCGGGGGGCCTTGTGAGAATTCATTGACGACTGGGTAACCCATCTCTACCATCCATTCTATTGGCCAACTTGCAATCACTGGAGAATAAGCTTGATGATCTCCTATCGAAACTATCCTAACAATGGGACATTAAAAACTATAATATCTTGTGTTTCACAGACATGTGGCTGAACGATGACACGGTTAATATACAGTTGGCTGGGTTTTCCATTAATCGGCAGGACAGAACAGCTACGTCTGGTAAGATAAAGGGTGGGGGTGTGTGTCTATTTGTCAATAACAGCTGGTGCGTGATGTCTAATATTAAGGAAGTCTCGAGGTTTTGCTCGCCTGAGGTAGAGTACTCATGAAAAGCTGTAGATCACACTATCTACCGAAAGAGTTTTCATCTATATTTTTCATAGCTGTCTACTTACCACCACAAACCAAAGCTGGCAATAAGACCTTACTCAACAAGCTGTATAAGGCCATAAGCAAACAAGAACATGCTCATCCAGAAGCGGCGCTCCGAGTGGCCGGGGACTTTAATGCAGGTAAACTTAAATCTGTTTTACCTCATTTCTACCAGCATGTTACATGTGTAACCAGAGGAAAAAACTGCAGACCACCTTAACTCCACACACAGAGACACATACAAAGCTCTCCCTCGCCCCTCCATTTGGCAAATCTGACTATAATTCTATCCTCCTGATTCCTGCTTACAAGCTAAAACTAAAGCAGGAAGTACCAGTGACTCGTGGAATACGGAAGTGGTCAGATGCTAAGCTACAGGACTGTTTTGCTAGCACAGACTGGAATATGTTTCGGGATTCATCCAATGGCATTGAGGCGTATACCACGTCAGTCACCGGCATCATCAATAAGTGCATTGACGATGTCATCCCCACAGTGACCATACGTACATATCCCAACCAGAAGGCATGGATTACAGGCAGCATCCGTGCGTGAATAGTCTCCTCCTGTACTCCCTGTACACCCACGACTGCATGGCCAAACAACTCCAAACCATCATTAAGTTTGCTGACAACACAAACGTGATAGGCCTGATCACTGACAATGATCAGACAGCCTATAGGGAGGTCAGAGACCTGGCCATGTGGTGCCAGGACAACAACCTCTCCCTCATTGTGAGCAAGACAAAATAGCGAATCATGGATTACTGGAAAAGAAGAGCCGAACACACACCCATTCACTTTGACGGGGCTGTAGTGGAGTGGGTCAAGAGTTTCAAGCTCCTTGGTGTCCACATCACCAACAAACTACCATGGTCCAAACACACCAAGACAGTCATGAAGAGGGTACGACAACACCTTTTCCCCCTCAGGAGACTGAAAAGATATGGCATGGGTCCCCAGATCCTCAAAACGTTCTACAGCTACCCCATCAAGAGCATCCTGACCGGTTGCATAACTGCATGGTATGGCAACTGCTCAGCATCCCACCGTAAGGCACTACAGAGGGTAGTGTGTACAGCCCAGTACATCACTGGGGCCAAGCTCCCTGCCATCCAGGAACTATATATTAGGCGGTGTCAGGAAGGCCCAAAAAATTGGCAAAGACTCGTCACCCAAGTCATAGACTGTTCTCTCTGTTACCGCACAGCAAATGGTCCCAGAGCGCCAAGTCTAAGTCCAAAAGGATCCTTACCAGCTTCTACCCCCAAGCTATAAGACTGCTGAACAATTAATCAAATGGCCACCTGGACTATTTACATTGACAGGAATGGAGGGTTTTAAGTTAAGTGGTACGCTTACCTTAAAAATGGTGTTATAAAAAAAGTGTTCAAATCTTCAATCAATGACAATATGATTACATTTGACATAATCACTTATTACTGACTTTTCAATATGACCCAACCTTGGATTTGAAATCAAAAACCTCTGGATGGGTTACGCTGATCTTTCTGCTGCACCACAAAGTCTGTAGCATTCTCAGAAGTCCCCTACACATTCATTACCTATAATACTTCTCTGCACTATTTTAGTTATCAGTTAATCTGACTATTCTCTCATTGTTTATT